>NC_079225.1:3553341-3880841 GCF_029633865.1 Lampris incognitus | reverse complement strand
TTTTCTCTGGCAAGCTTAGTATTGGCTGCAGTATCGGCATCTGACTTTTTGCTTTGTGGTGGCCCTACCCGTTGTCCAGCATTGTAAGTTGGTAACATTGGTGGGGGTCCATCAATGCTTCTCTTCTTTGTTTTGGGAACAGTGGGCATGGGTTGGACAGGAAGTGGGTTGACTGGCTTTGCTTGCACAGCAATCCCATTGACTCTGTGAGATGTTCCCTCACCACTGACAGTTTCTTCAAGACGGTCGATATTGTACCAGGCTAAAGTTGTGAATATGCCAGGATGGATGTTAGCTGGAAGGGCAATGCCACTCCCTGATGATGAGAGTTTCTGGAGACACAGGGCAGTGTTGATCTCTTCCATCTGTGAATAGGACACACTGTGACCAAGTCGGTTGAGGATGTTTATCAACTCTACATTTCCTGTCAACGATTTGATACTGAATGGCAGAACAATGTGCTTGGAAGGCTTGGTATTTCCACATGTCACTGCATATACTATGTCATGGCCAAATGACTGCAGAAGGCACTGCACTCTCTGGGATGCATGATCAGGATCATTTGAGCCTGTGAGTAGAGAGTACAGGAAGATAATGAGCGACTCTGGAATGGTAGGACATTCTGCTTCTGGTTTGACTTCAGGCGGCCAGGTTTGCGGAACATCTTGACTTTTAATGTCTGCTCTCAATTTGATGGCTGCTTTGGCTATAACATCTTGTGTACTGACACTTTTCAGGGTCTGCAGCTCCCTTTTGAGAGACTGATTTTCTTTGGCAAGTTCCCTCATGGACAAGTTATCGGGATAGAGGAGGAATTTTCCTTTCTCATCAGGGAATATCTGCAAGGCTCCAGCAAACTCACTCTCCAGGTTTCGCCTTATGTGCTTCTTGGTTGATTCCTTGACTTGGGCAATGCCTTGGGAGTTCATTGAAGCTACCAGTCTAGAAGAGAGATCAGTCATTGTCATCACTTGAGGATTGCCAAAAAGCTCCATCCTGATGAAGAGGAACAGCTCATTGTATGCCTTATTCACAGCAGCTTCATACTGGGCTGCAGCATCATCATCTTCATTGGTGGCAACCTCTCCTTTGGAAACCTCTTCTTTGGTGTAAAGTCTATAGCATGACCTGTGGTAGTGCCCTTCAGCTGCTACAAGGTCTCTACTCACAATGGCAAGGATTCTGCTGTCCCTTTTCTTTGTGGCTGCACTCCTGATCTTTGCATCAGCTCGCAGTTCTCGACACTGCACCAGTACTTCTCTCGTATTCTGTCTCTTGGAATATTTGCTGTTTTTCTGACAAAATATGCACTCTGCATCATAAGTCCTAGATGTACTTGGAGCATGTCGAGCTACTCTCTTAGATTGTTTCTCTTCAGCAGAGACACAACTTTTCTTTTCTTTTGCAAGGAGGCCATCAAGAATTTGCTTCATAGTGAAGATACTGCGACACTTTCTGTGGTAGTAGATTGCTGGAATCTGTCCCTCAGGAATGTCTTTTGCCAGTTTCAAAACTGGTGCATGATTTCGTATCTGAGCTGCCCTGAGCAGAGTTCTCCATGAGTCGACACTTTGTAGTGAAACCAGCTTATCTGTATCATCAGAACAGTGGATAATGCACTCCACCCGTGGGCGCTTTGGTATTGGGTAAAAACTTGCTTGTTCACCAGTGGCCATATTCAGTCAGTTTTCACCTGCCACATACAAACAAATACATGTAACTTAGGTGTATGAACACTACTAAAACAAAGTTTACTTTGCTTCACCAGCGTCATATTACTATTATTTATCTTACAGAGCCACAAATAGATACATTACCTAGTTGCTATGCAACAGCTGTATTTTGTCCACATGAGGCCGCTAAAATCAACAAAAGATGAAAGTTCCTCGTAGCCACTTTAACTAATCATATTAACATATACATTAAAAGAACATGCTAACATTATGGGAAATTAGCTTACAATCTTCTCCAGAGTGAGACAAGAAGATAGATACCAGTTTCCTCTATATGTGTTTAGTAGAAAGCTATCTGGCTGCACGTTAGCCTAGCTTAGCACAATGAATGGAAGTACACAGTACTGGTTATCCTTGGTTGTTGGCCAACTAAGAACTGTCCCAGAGTTTAAGCTAGGCTAATCAGTACCAGGGGTGTTGAAATGCTATATTTGTAAAAATCTGGGCAAATACACAATCGTGAGAGGCACAGAAACAGGTTTCCTGAAAGAAAAATGAAATAGCTGCTCATTTGGAAAGGTTATCATGTATTATTTTACTTCTGTTAGTGTACCAAATAAAATGGCACCAGTGAAGTTGTGTCACCTTGGGTGATATCGATATCTGGTCTGACCCATGGACTAACTGGCTTTGGTCTAGTTAGTTTCTTAGTAATAATGCCCTTCTAATTTAAGGTTCACAATCACCTCACACAATGAAATAGTATGGGTATATTATACATTTCCTGAATCTTTACAGTCCTGTGAGTATTCCAGTTTTTGTGTTTTGTGTCCCTGATATTCCTAGATGCCACAGGGCTAAAAGAAAGTATATAGTTTAGGCGAACATTGCAGAAAGATGTGTGTTATTGACGGGTTGAAGAGCTCAAGTGACCTCTATATTTGTGAGAAATATCCACAACAGGGCTTGAATGAAAGCTAAAAAGGTCCCCTTTAAAATGATACCAAAGACAATATTATAGAGCATTGAAAAATGTCCTGACCATGAGGCTAAACCAGGATATGCACCAGCGTCTAAAATGCAATTTACTTTAGGGGGTGGTTAACTTCATGAGCTGATAACTGTGATACAGCTGCCACTCAGGAATGGTTATCATACCAAAATATCATCTACAGACATGGATCCTTTCAAAAATTATAAGTAAGTTCTGCCACCTTGAGTGTACCGAAATAGGAAATTTTGGGCTCTGGCCCATGGACTATCATTGCCGTTGTGACCTGGAGACATCTTCCGCCAGTTCCGCTGTTGAGGTCTTTGTTGGATTGCACTTCATCTTGAACCTCCCCCTTGACCTATCCACCTTGGGTGATCCTACCAGGAGCCAAGCTCCAGATGGCATAGCTGTTGGGATCATTGGTACATGCAAGCTTCTCCCATCACAACAAGGTGGTGATCCAGGGGAAGCAACAGCTATACAGGTGGCCTACCACCTGTAGGAGTCACGAATTACAGTGGTGAGACAATATACCCCTTCTGACTCCCCACTAGAGCTTGATATATGATCCTGTAGGTCATGGGATTCCTTCAGGTTTCCCGCGAGACAGGAGTCAATCCTGATCACGATCAATCCCTTGAGTAG
This sequence comes from Lampris incognitus, assembly GCF_029633865.1. Lineage (NCBI taxonomy): Eukaryota > Metazoa > Chordata > Actinopteri > Lampriformes > Lampridae > Lampris > Lampris incognitus. Next base: position 3,877,529 of record NC_079225.1, on the reverse strand, counting down.
CACAGGATGGGGGAAAAAAACTCAACGGCCGTTTTTTTTTTTTTTTACTGAGTCACATGATTGGGGTGGGACTGGAGTGATCATGCAGGAGTGGGACAGGAGGGTAAATCCACTCCCGTGTCCCGCTCTATTCCCCACTCAGGAATGCACTCCCTGTGATGCCTCTGAATTGATTCTTATTTGGCATTCTAACATATTAAAAAAATATGCACAGAGCTGACGTGAAATAACAATTCCACTGGTTGGATCCAGTAAAGTAAAATGAGAGGAGAAAAAATAATTCCAATACGAATTACTGCAAATTATAAAGTATAAATGATTACATTTATCAATACTTACAACAAATTGTTCCACATCCCTCTCCAGGCCCACATTAGGAAGGTCTGGCATCATGTGGGCCACCACCTTAAAGCCTGCATCCTTTGCCAGATGGAATGACTCGCACACTGCTCGCACTGTGTGGCCCCTGGAAGATGCACACTCAGTTTATGCTCAAGATGCTCCTGAAACCCATCTCCAATCATTCACTCAACCACCCGTCATACTTTTTATCCACTCATTCATTGCAGCTTCCACAGACTGACCTGTTAGTGTCACGGGCCACATCTTCGTAGACACTCTGGACTCCTATTTCCAGTCGTGTGCAGCCATAGCCCAGCATATCACTGAGGTGCCTTTTCAGGCAGTAGTCAGGCCGTGTCTCGATGGTGATGCCTACACACTTGGTTTTACTGCACTCAGAGTACCTGGAACAGAACACCAGAGGTCTCAAGAATCCTTTAGACCTCCTTGCTAATTTTAGTTCTCTGTTGCCACTACTATAAATGTGGCTTTTTACTATATGAAACAAGTCTGAGTAGCTTAAGTATCTAATGATCTGATTTATTATTAATATTATGATTATTATTAAAATTGGGGAGGAGTTAGCATGTCAAGAGCTGCAGTTGATCTCCTAACTTTGTGGTAGGTGGTAAGAGCTATGATCATTAACTGTAACCCACAATCTACCAAGAGAAGGGGACCTTGAACCTTGTATGATCGTATGATACCAAATGAGAATTTAAAATATGGCACTGTGACGCATGCTCATGAAAATACTATTGTCACTGACACAATTAACAGAGAGCGGAAAAGCAGAGCACAGTGATTTCCAGTCATTGGCCATCACGATTCATGCATACACATCGTTTTCCCTCCACTAGCTGTCTTTATGCATGCTCAACAATCCAGGTACACTCTATATTCTGTCAAGATAAATACCCAATTGAGATATTAATGCATTACATATGTTAGTATGTCTGTTAGGAAACTAACTGACACCAAAATTAACAACTTTTAATGCTATTTTTCAAACAATTTAAAATGGCGGCTTCCAATGCCTGTAAATACTGCAACACCTCGGTGATAGTCATGGTGCGTGTATGGCAATAATCAAACATCAAGTTTAGACTATTTCTCTGCACTGGAGAACACTGGTGTGTTTCTAGGACAATGCAATGAACATCATGAAGGGTATGATGCGAACAACACACGTCAAAAATACTGACATGACGCGCACGATCACGCGCAAATTACATGCGGTCGTTTTGACTGCTCATCGTCATTTTAGGTAGATCTTATCATAACTTTGTTTTTTGTGCAATTGATCTAAAATTCATTTTAGGTCATCCTATCTGGTTATTTATGATGATGATGATTACTACTACTACAATCAATATTATCATTAATATTATTATTATGAGCCCAAGCCCTGAAGGTACTTGGCACCCTATTGTAATCCTCTATAGTTTTCTTCTGTCAATTTGACCTCAATTTTCACCAGGTTCCCACACTAGAAAACTCGTGAAATTTGGCAGCCTTTTCAGGTTGGTAGGCACTAAGAGATAGATCAAGGCCCTGCTCAGTGACAGCATAGGTGGTGTTTAGTCAAAGAAAATAATCTAATGATTTCAATCAATTTTTATGGCCACCCCAAGCTCTGACAGAACACATACAGTTACATGTTATGGTTACTTACTATGGAAATTATGGCTTTTCATTATAAAGCGTGTTCTCACTCATTCTCAATGACTGAGTAGGGACGCAAATCGTTGGCAATAAAAGTTGTGATCGACTTTGTGATTCGCTTCGCCCTTTCCGAGTTCAGTGGAAACTTTGACATCACTTGTTCACTTGTTCTCTGGTTGGCAGCAACTACAAACTGGCTGTTTTTCCTCCAACTTCGGGTGGAAATGTGAAATATGGTTTCTCATGTTTGTTGTGTTCCCAAAATATTTTATTTTCTGCATATTCTTCTGTGCTTGCCAAGATTTAAAATCTTAGATCAGGAAATATGAGATTAATTATCTTGTTTTAAAAGTTATTTACTAGTCTCTATATTTGAATTCATGGTATATTCTTAAATTGATCATGAATATGTCTTTTATGCCTCAGTTAGTCAAGAAATCTTACAATTGAGTAATTTATTGTTAAAACAAGCTATATTAGCTAGAGTAGCAATTTATACCATTCTCTTTCACACAAAAAAAACTTGTTTCAAGATTCAGTGACACAAACTCTAGTTCAATTGCGTGATTTAAGAATGACACAAGGCTTTATATATATATATATATATATATATATATATAAATATTTTTATTCAATGGCCCAACATGCTTCACCTATCACGAAATGGAAGTACACTTTGATTTCCACTGCTCAAACTTGGAAAGAGTTGTCAATAAATGTCGACAGAAATTTCACTTGTCCTGGTTTTGATTTCAGTAAAATCATGTTTCCTGTTTTAAGATGTATGCTCTGGGATTAAGGACTAGTTTTAAGTTTGGGCCTACATATTTCAAGATGAGCCAACTTGTTTCAAGTAACAGAATAATCACACTCCACTAGTATTACGTAGTTTCCACTTAAAATAGTGATTTGATTTCTTGTTCCTTTTTCAGTGTGCTGAAATTAAGAATGCAAAAAAATGAGTTAAGAATTATATGCTTCATTTGCATCTAGTAATCTTTACAGCTCTTGATTTTTTTTTTTTACAGCATCCAGCTGCTCTGACATGTATGGTTTAGCGTTGGCTGTGTCTGGGGCACCCTCCCCTGACGTGGTGGTGTAGCGGTCTAAGCATCGGCTTTGTGTCGATGCTTAGACCGCTGGGGACCGGGGTTCGCGCCTCAGTCTCGTCAGATCCGACTATGGCCGGATTCGATGAAGCAGCAATAACTGGCAGTTGGCGAACGCATACAGTACAAGGATGGGTGTTTGAACTAGAATAGGGAGTGACTGGCCACTAAATTGGGGGAAAAAGGGAAAAATCAGGAATACATTTTTTTTTAAAAAGAATTATTTACTAATATTCAGTGTATTTCACATTTTACTGTGATGTAGCAAGTCTGATCTTAAATAATTTGATCTAAAAACCAGCATTTTCTTCTTATTTCAAGCCTTTGAACACTCATCTGAGTCTACTTATTTCTAGACTGGAACCAACTTATTTTAAGATTTCTTGTCAAGTAAAATGATCTTGCTGCATGGACAGAAAATTTCACTAGTATTAAGTACTTTTCCCCTCAAATTCAGTGTTTATTTCTTGTATTTAAGCTCATGTTTTTTGCAGTGGATTTGCGCTTTAAATTTGCGATTGTTGAGGTTGTTTTTTTTTTGTTAGTTTTTTTTTATCCCCGCCCCCCTTTTTCTCCGCAAATGTATCCGGCCAATTACCCCACTCTTCCAAGCCGTCCCAGTCGCTTCTCCACCCCCTCTGCCGATCCGGGGAGGGCTGCACACTACCATGTGTCCTCCGATACACATGGAGTCGCCAGTCACTTCTTTTCACCTGACAGTGAGAAGTGTCACCAGGTGTACGTAGCACGTGGGAGGATCACGCTATTCCCCCCGGTTTCCCCTCCCCCCTGAACAGGCGCCCTGACCGACCAGAGGAGGCGCTAGTGCAGCGACCAGGACACATACCCACATCCCGTCTCTCACCCACAGACACAGCCAATTGTGTCTGTAGGGACGCCTGACCAAGCCGGAGGTAACACGATTATTGAGACATGATCTTTTATGAGAGAATCTCAATGCATCTAAGAATCGACTTTTTCCGCCTCACCCATAATAGGGACCATGTCAGAATGCCCTGTGACATGTTTTGGGAACCCATCTGATCCAAAGTCCAAAGAGGTTTTTTTTTTTCTGAATTCACATACACAGACAAGTCCCTGAAAATCAATCATGGTGGGCATAGAAAGTGAGTGTGTTCATGTTGAGGTCATCCATGGCAACAGGGTCAACCCGACTCTCTCATCTTAGCTTAAGAATTCACCCAGTAAAAATGGTCTCAGCAGCTTCTTGAATTGCTTTTAAGATGGAACTTTTAGTGATATTTAGGTTCAGTGTTAGTACTAAGATTAAAAAAAACTTACGGCCCAAGAGTTTTAGAAATTATTGCTCTGCCTGATGCTGTTGATTGAGGATTATCTGAGGCAGTAATAGTCAATAACATTCCACTGTACCTTTCACAAACCAAGCATTTAAACAGCTGACGTGCATGACCATATTTTTGATGGTTTGTAACTGAAACAACACAGGTCTTGGGGGCTATTTGTCATGATGAAAAAACAGATAAACAAGTGGAGTGGCTATATTGTTAAGAGACCCTCTTTGGGTTTGAGGGCCTGGGTTCAGGCCCTCATGTTAGTGTGCAACTGCCTGTTGAAGTGTCTACGCAAGACATGGAATCACTATTAGCTGCCATGGCACTTTTCTGAAGCCACCTTTAAACTATGACAGCAGATGGAAAAGAAGCATTTAAACATCACATTTTAAATTACCTGACCGCCTCCGCCACATTATTAGAAGTGTGACCAGATAGTGCGTCATGAAGGTTCCTGATGAAGTAATCTCTGTATTCCTCAGCCAGAGCCATGAAGGTACCACCCATAACAATGAACTCCACCTTGTCCACACTGTGGCCGAGCTGCTTTAGCTGGGGACAGGAGACATACATAACATAAACGCTTTAGCTGAGGACAGGAGCCATAACATAAATGCTTTAGCTGGGGACAGGAGACATACATAACATAAATGCTTTAGCTGGGGACAGGAGACATACATAACCTAAATGCTTTAGTTGAGGACAGGAGACATACATAACATAAATGCTTTAGCTGAGGACAGGAGACATACATAACATAAATGCTTTAGCTGGGGACAGGAAACATACATAACCTAAATGCTCAAGCTGGGGACAGGAGACGTACATAACATAAATGCTTTAGCTGGGGACAGGAGACATACATAACATAAATACTTTAGCTGGGGACAGGAGACATACATTACATAAATGCTTTAGCTAGGGACAGGAGGCATACATAATATAAATACTTTAGCTGGGGACAGGAGACATATATAACCTAAATGACAATAAATGTTTTAGCTGTGGACAGGAGACATACATAACATAAACGCTTTAGCTGGGGACAGGAGAAATACATAACATACACGCTTTAGCTGAGGACAGGAGACATACATAACATAAATACTTAAGCTGGGGACAGGAGACATACATAACATACATGCTTTACCTGAGGACAGGAGACATACGGGGTCCTCCCTATAGTCCCCGGGTCCCATATTCCCCGCTTTGTATGAGACTGGGGAATATCGGACCTTTTTGTATACAGAGGGCCCTATATTCCCCACTTTTCCCCAAAAGGGTCCTATGTTCCCCGTTTTGTATGTGCAGGGAAACATGGGACCTTTCTTTATAAAAAGGGTCCTATGTTCCCCTAGGGTACCCGGGGAACATAGGACCCTATTTATAAAGATCGGTCAGCAGGTTTGACGCTGTTTTGGCGCAAAAAGTGCCTTTTCAATAATGCATTATTTAGGGCAGATTATTAAGAAGACAATGAATCATACGATTTCTATTTTTATATCACAAAAACGAACTCACAAAGTCCAGGTTGGCTAAAGTATGTGGAAACTTTCGACACTAAACCAATTTCAACTTATTAGGCTATAGCCTATATTTGGGCGCATAACCCACCCCATATCAGTTCTCTGATATTTATGCATGAAATGTGTCACTTATCGAGGAAAATGCGCCTCACCGAGTAGGTGAGCTGGCTCGTCTGTGTCTGAATGTAATATAGTAAGCCTATGTTCCTTTGGCAATTGTACCCGGGCATAGCTCAGTCGGTAGAGCTCTCGCCTATGGGTCGCAAGGTCGTGAGTTCGATCCCGGGTGCCGCCAACTCAGCGTATGAGGAGTACATTGTGCGAGAAGTGCTGGGAGCTGAGGATAGGTGTTGTGTTCCGTCCTCAGCAGTCCATCTCCCAAAGGTCTAGCGCATTGTACCAGGGATAGACTCCTGCGTAAGCTGGCTGATACCGACAATAGGCCAATTCCGACCCACTTCTTCTATGTTCTCTAGAAAGCCGTCGTTCCCATCATAACCACACCAGCTTATTGGGAAAAGCATCTGACAGATATTAGATAGAAACCATCTGCTCAGTAAGGCCCTTTAAGCATCATAATTGTAATGATAATAATAATAATATAATAATAACATAATAATAATGACAATAATAATAATAATAGCCTAATAATGATGATGATGATGATGATGATAATAATAATAATAATAATAATAATAATAACAATATAGCCTTATATTAGAAATGCTAAAAATTGGATAATTGAAATATTTATAATTATAAAGTAGGCTAATATAGCATGGTAATAACAATAAAATAATAACAATATCTGCCTGGTCTCTTAAGATTCTAAGATGCTGTATGCTACAGAAATAACGGGACATAGGCCTAGGCTAATGAATACGCCTTTTTGACAAAATATGAATGAAAGGCTAATCAACAACGCTAAAGCTGAATCACAAAACACATATTGCTCGAAAAATAATTTATAAATAGCCAAATGCACACATGATTTCGAGTTTGGAAATATTTAAAACTTGTCGTGGATGTGTGGTCATCTGCACGCGAGTTTCCTGGCGTTCTAAACCACATGATCAAAATTCACCAATGTCTAAACCGCCTGCCAACTTGCAACAATTTGCAACAATCGGTTGTTATCGGTGATAACTCGTTAGAGGTTTTAGCCCCTCTTTGTTGAGTAGCCTAATGGACTAGGACTACTCATTTTGCTTTTTTGAAGAAGAAAAAAGCCTTAACGTTAGGCTAGTTAGGCCTTGGAGATTTTTGTTTTAGACCATGCCTTTTCTCGGGGGCTTCTGCCATTGACCAACTCTTTTTCAGCCAAGCTTTTACTAGAAGCATTTTGTTATTAATAGCCTATTATCAGTGTTACTATTGATAGTATTATGCCTGTAATTGTTATTTGTTATTAGGCCTCTTTTATAATTAGGCTATTATTATTATTATTATTATTAGGCTGTTATTATTATTATTATTATTATTATTGATATTATTACTATTACTATTATTATTGTTATTATTATTATTAAAGAAGAACATCAAAGGATGTAAGGTAGCACTCATCAAATGAAAAAAAAAGACACAATTCTCTATTTTACCATTTCATTGTTTGGCATCAGTCATTAACTTGGCCGGGTGGTCTTCTTCAGAAACCTTAATGACTGATGCCAAGCAATAAAATGGTGAAATAGAGGACTGCCTCTGTTATTTTTTTACCATTTGGTGAGTGTTACCTTACATCCTTTGATGTTCGTCTTTGATTCATGTTTTTGGTTTAGCACCTCCACAAGCCTTTAGTTTTTTGAGAAGCACATATTATTATTATTAGGCAATTAGCCTATTGTGTAAGGTAGGCGGCCCCCGTTGATGGATACTTTGTGCTGGTCCTAAATTCCAAGTCCTGGTCTAAGTTCTCTGCCTAAAAAGTTCATCATTAAAGTCTTTTTGAAAGAAAGTCTGCCAAGTGATTTAATATGGAGAACGAACTGCAAAGTAACAAGAAAGTGGCTGAAGTGTCCAGTGCTGTGCAAATTGAACTTTGAGCGAAGGTGGAAATGGCTAGGTTATACTGGTAGGCGGGCCTACTGCAAGACAAACTTGCGTTGATTGCCGACTGTCCATGCTGAGCCGGAGAGCCAACTAACTAGGCCTACTGCAGTAAATATTGGTAAGAAATAACAATAAAGCAAATTACAGCCTCCTCTAGGCCGAATTTGGATACGCACTCAAGGTGGCCTGCGATATACAACAGCCAACAATGGTAATACGGCCTAATTTAATCAGCGGAGGAATAGATTGTCGTAGCCTACAGCTCAGCCATGACCCCAGTTTTTATTATTTTGGACCCGTTAAGGAAATAATTTGCAGAAAGGGTTCTAAGTTCCCCGGTTTGTTCCTCGATTGGCAACAGTGGGGAATATAGGACCCTTTTTCCAAAAGAGGGTTCTATGTTCCCCGGTGTCTATTGCAACCGGGATTATAGGACCTTTTTAGGGGAAAAGGGGGAATATGGGACCCTTCTTTTTCGAAAGGGTCCTATGTTCCCGACCCGGGGAATATAGGACCCGAGGACTATAGGCACGGCCCCGAGACATACATAACATAAATGTTTTACCTGGGGACAGGAGACATACATAACATAAATGCTTTAGCTGGGGACAGGAGACATACATAAATGCTTTAGCTGGGGACAGGAGACATACATAACCTAAATGACAGAGGCATAACATAAATGCTTTAGCTGGGGACAGGAGACATACATAACATAAACGCTTTAGCTGGGGACAAGAGACATACATAACATAAATACTTTAGCTGGGGACAGGAGACATACATGACATAAATGCTTTACCTGGGGTCAGGAGACATACATAAAATAAATGCTTTAGCTGAGGACAGGAGACATACATAACATAAATGCTTTACCTGGGGTCAGGAGACATACATAACATAAATGCTTTAGCTGGGGACAGGAAACATACATAAATGCTTTAGCTGGGGACAGGAGACATACATAACCTAAATGACAGAGCCATAACAAAAACGCTTTAGCTGGGGACAGGAGACATACATAAATGCTTTAGCCAGAGGAAACCCACACAGACAAACATGCAAACTCCACACACGGGACAACCCGGGACCCCCAGGGCTCAAACCTGGGACCTTCTTGCTGTGAGGCGACCACGCTAACCACTGCGCCAACGTGCTGCCCAAGATAACATCACTGTTGTAATTTTACATTTGCTGTATGATTTCAAAAACTAATCAATCCTGACTGCAAACTGGCTAATGTTTGTGCAGCACCATGCACATCCAGATGTATGTAAGAGGACAAACATGCAGCAGCTACACGGTAGATGCCAAGCAGAAAAGTAAATATAATTTTCTATGCCAGTATAATGGATCCAAACCAATGTTAACAACACAGCACTTAAGACACGATACATACTAGTGCATACACCGCAACATTACTGACCTGCTCTACACGATGTCTGGTCTGAAGGTAGGGGTCATAACGCGCTCTGATGGCTCTCATAGAAGTTGGCTATAGGAAGGAAATAAAGGGGAAAAAATCAGTACATCAACCACCAAAGTGTAGTGTGAATTAAAACAAGACAAAACCGACACACGTCCCTTAAATGTTGGGACAGTTTAGTCTCAGTTGTGGCTATGAGGGTCTCTCAAAGCCACAAAACAGAACCAAGACTCTCTTAATGATCCCAGAGTTTTTCCACTGACACTGAACTAGTGCATAAACCTTAGGGACCAAATACCAGCAGAGAAGTCTACAATACCTATACTAACTTACATTTGTAGCTCATATTTTCTCATATCCACCTGCTCACGTCCACATCACAATGTCAAGGCTAAAGCAGACTTTCATACATCTTATTATTCTCATCATAGTAACATTCCAGGTTTTTCTCTCGATTACAAATTAGAGTCTGAGTGAAAGATTGGTTTTGTATATTGGAAGCCAAGTTGCTTATGATAGGTTTCAAAATGTTTAAGGTTACAAAAACCTTTGGACTTTGCTTGAGCAGAACTCTGTCACTAAAGAAACTGAGTTTGCTACATGCAGATGACTAGGAACTCAGTTCTTTCATGCACCATCCATTTGCTAAGGTGTTCATGTTAAAAAGAAAAGGGTAGCTCACCTCATAGCCAGTATAAGACTGTGTGGAGTACTCAAAGTCCGAGTCAGGCCCACCTGGACAATAGCTTCCAGAACAGAAGTTCACAAGAGTTCATTTCAACATGCCCAAACTAGATGGTCAAACATGACATATTCATGAATAATTGATTGCAGAATACCAGGTCAATCGTAGCAGATCAAAATTAAGAAACTCAATGAGGTATCCATCCATCCGTTATCCATCCATCCATCAATTATCCATCCATCCATTCATTATCCGAATCGCTTATCCTGCTCTCAGGGTCACGGGGATGCTGGAGCCTATCCTAGCAGTCATTGGGCGGCAGGCGGGGAGACACCCTGGACAGGCTGCCAGGCCATCACAGGGCCCACACACACACACACACACATACACACATACACACACACCTAGGGTGAATTTAGTACGGCTGATTCATCTGACCTACATGTCTTTGGACTGTGGGAGGAAACTGGAGCACCTGGAGGAAACCCACACAGACATGGGGTGAACATGCAAACTCCACACAGAGGACAACCCTGGACAACCCCCAAGTAGGACCACCGCAGGGCTCAAACCCAGGACCTTCTTGCTGTGAGGCAACTACCCTAACCACTGTGCCACCGTGCTGCCCTTGAGGTATCTACACTCATATTAATAGGACCATCATGGTAATATCTGGTGAAAATTTCTTTTCATCCAGAACTACGGAACCTGGGAGTTGACATGGACGTCTTTTTTTTTATAGAGGACACATGCGATAGTCGCTCAGCACACTTTACTAAAGTGCACGCACCATTTAAGTCACACATGTGCTTCAGTAAGTCACATGGGCACTTTAAGTAAGTCGCACACACACTTTACTAAAGCCCCCGCATGCTTTAGTAAGTCACCTGGTGCTTTACGCCCTAACAGCGGTCAAGTGTATCGGTGCTTGATGCAGCCAAAAAGGATGAGAGTTGCAATTCAGCAATCCTTTCTTGCCTCTGTAGCCGAATGGTTACTACATGGCCACATGATCGCAACCATGGTCCTCTTTCTCTTTCTCCCCCCCCCCTTTCCTTTCTGCCTCCACTATAAAAAATACCAAAAAAAAAATCTTAAAAAAAGATACAGGCTATAATGAATGTTACGAGGTATCGTAACGCTACCAATGGTACCAGCACCGTATCTAGGGTTGACCAAGCAGTTGCTATGGGTTGACTAGGGATCTTTTCCTGAGAGGCAATTTCCTTAAATAGGTTATATACAGGGGTTATATCAGTGGTCTGGGTACCTTCATACTGTATGTTTGGATCTAATTTCAGGATATGTTTACTGAAGAAGTCAATTTCACTTTCATGCTGATCAGAGTTCAAGTGGTAAAGAGGGTGAGCAGCCAAGTCATCCTGATGAGGAGAATATACATGGCTACTGTCAACTATACTTTTTTAAACCTAATCGGATTGTTGAATTACCCCCCACTTGTAGTCAAGTGGTTGGGGAGAGTCAAACAAGGAGACTTTAAATAGTGGCTAGGACAGGATCCGTGGTGGTGTAGTGGTCTAAGCATCGGCTTTGTGTCGATGCAGTTGCCCATTGGGGACTGGGGTTCGCACCCCGGTCTCGTCAGATCCGGCTATGGCCAGACTCGACGAAGCAGCAATAATTGGCAACGCGGTCTTCGGGAGGGGGGCGGAGTCGGCTTGTGTTCGTCATATGAATGCGTTTCTGTGTGTCGGAAAAAGCAGTGGTTCGGCCTGGATTCGCCTTGTCACGAAAGTGGCGAGGCGTCTCCTTCGAGACTGCCGGCCGGAGAGATGTAGTTGGTGAACGCCTGCATTACGAAGGTGGGTGTTTGAACTAAAATAGAGATTGATTGGCCACTAAATTGGGAGAAATCAGAAATAAATGTTATATTTAATAGTGGCTAGGACCATGGATGGTGGACCGGCGTAAGAGACACCTGATTTTCAAGTTATTTTCTACAAATAGCACATCACAATCAGTGATAACTATTATATTTATTCAACCACAATTAGCAAAACATACGCAGTGATAACTGGCACCCCTGGGTGCTGAGATGTTTTTGTATTGTTTATGACCTGATTGGGATTTTGGTTTCTCCGACAAGGCCCATGCGGGTTTTATGTAGTTTGATCTGGTTGCGACAGACCAATTTGAAAGCTGGCTCTTTCTGACCTTTTTTAACCTTGATTTGGTACACAACGGAGAAGAGTTTGGCTGTGATCATGTAAGGACCTGCCCAACGGGGAAGGAACTTGTGAGCAAGTCTTCCAGTACTCTGGTTTGCCTTTCCAGTTGGTTGGACAAAGACATAGTCCACGCCTTGTCCCCACCTGGAGTTCAGTTTTGTTGTGATCCGTTCTTTCCACTCCTCTGGAAGAGGGGAATCACTGAAGCCGAAATTGATTGTGTTTTCATGGCTTGTTGAGCTTGTGGCCATACATTCAGCAGCAGTGCTGGGTGGTTGTGACACCTTGTGCTCTTCGGCTTTGTTCAATGAGGTCGACAGTAGAGAGCGAGAGAGTGGGATGGAAAGCTCTGCTATATTATGGTTCGCTGGTACTGTTGTTATGTGCTGTCTCATTCTTGAGTAGGATAGGGACTTTGAAGGATGTGTGAGGAGGGCTTGATATGACGTAGCTACAGAAGAATAGACCACTGGGTAGACTTGATTGAGTGGAAGGCTCCACTAAGAGAGGGACTCCAATACTCGTGGGAACATTTCTGGTGTATCCATACAACACCATCTTCTCACCAGCTGGGATTACGATGGCTTTCTTGCATTGCAGTTTGACTCTCCCCACCATGCCATTGTCTTGTTCGGTTTTGTATCTGCTGTATATGCATTGAACCAGGGGTATATTGGTGCCTAAAAGGGAGGGAAAATCTTGTGTTGGACCTGCCGCCTGGAATGAGGAGAGCCAATGTGCTGACAAGCTCAGCTTTGCCTGCAACACTTTCTGGATGTTGTGGTTTCACCGCTCCGAGTTGCCTCGCCGGCACGTCCGAGTCACTCCTCCAGCTCCAACACGCCAGGAACATCTGAGCGCTCAGTTCACGCTCTGAGGAGATGAGTGCTGCACTGCACCAGGTGTTTGCCATCATCCATCAGGCACACCTGTGGCAATCAGGCAGCCCTCTACAAGAAGTCTCCCAGAACGCCTCTCTGTGCTTCAACGTACTGAACCCTGCAGTAAAAGCTCTGACAAACCTATTCCAGTGATTCCTAGTAACACTTTTCTCATGTCTATTCCCACACTGTTGTTTTGTTTCTCTCTGTGTCTAACTCATGTGTTCCATTTTTTTGTCTCGCTGTTTTTGTTTCCCTCAAGACCCGCGTCTCCCCCGCTCCTTGTCCCCAGCGACCATCACTTTTCCCCGGATCACCTCCAGCAATCTCCCTCCACTTTTCTCTCCCTGGACCCCTCCCTTCGTATTTGACTTCCTGGATCATGGACTTGGACTTCCTCGCACAACCCCTCGCTCTACGGATTTGGACTTTGGTAGCCAGGCGCACGCAAATCGTCACAACACCCTGCCAAACATATATCCATTATTATACAAGGGTAAGATTTTGCAAGTTAGACACCAGCTTTCATTTCACACACATCTCACAAACAGACCCAACTATCCGCACCATACATTCCCCCCACCTTAGATTCCCATTATTATTTTGTGGCAGTTTGTTTATTTTTATCCTGCATTAAAATTGCCTTCGGGTTTCTCAGTACTCTGTGTCCGTCTGCCTTTGGGTTTCGCTACACTGGTCTCTGGTCTTCATTCGAAAGCTGTAACAGAACATCGAAGCCAGAATGAGCCAAAGCAAACCCGAGGGGCAGGCGGTTGCTCAGACAGCTATAGCCCCTAAGCCTCAGAGCCCTATAGCTCTCGAGGCAGTGGTAAAGGACCATGGCACTCACCTCACTCAACTCCATTCAAAGCTTAGCACTACCTTCTCCCAGATCACTGAAGAAATCAGCGGGCTCCAGACTAACTTACGTACCTCGGCAAATGCCCTTGCATCACTCCGTGCAGATCGCTGCTCTGACAGTGGCAGTGTCCAAGATCAGCGATCATCCTGCTCTGACCCCAGTCCAGCTCCAGCTCCCAGTCCCTCCGAGCCTCCCTCCAGTCAACCGTATCATGATTCCCGTGTTGAGCCTAACTTCCCCTGTCCTAAAGCCTTCGGTGGGAGTTCGAGCAGTGCAGAGGTTTCCTAGGTCAGTGTGAGTTCCCGTTCAAACACCAGCCAGCCAGGTATAGGACAGGGGATGCTAAGGTAGTCCTGGTGATACCCCTGTTAACTGGCAGAGCCCTCAGTTGGGCTATGGCAGCGGTTACGAACCATTCTCTACCAACTATGATGCCTTCCACTGCGAATTGCATTTAGTGTTTGATCACCCAGCGGATGGGGAAGACGCAGCTAGCCGCCCCCATTCTATCAAGCAGGGAGCTAGGTCAGTGGCAGACTATACCCTGGAGGCTAGCATACTGGCAGCTAACAGTGGGTGGGATGACACACCCCTAAAAAGCGCGTACAGGAGGGGGCTCAGCGATTCCATCAAGGATCTCATTGTTAGAGAACAACCCTCTTCCTTCAACGAGCTCATCAACCTCACTCTCCAGATGGACAAATGGTTACGGCAGCAGCGTCTGGAGAGCGCTCAACGCGCCAGATCCTCCCATAGACTTACCCCGCCCATACTACCAGCGGGTCCCCTGTTCCAGCGTCCCGCAGCCACTCTCCGCCCTCTCAGTACCCCATGCAACCTTCGGCATCATTTGTACCCAGGTCTGAGAAGCAGCCTATGCAGTTGGGTCAGTCACGGCTTCCACTGGAGGAGCGGGAGCAGAGGATGCGTGACCGACTCTGCCTCCACTGAGGGAAGTCGGGCCATTACATCCGAACCTGCTTGACTCACCCAAAAAGACCAGACTCACTAGTGGGGGGTGTCCTAGCAAACTTGACCACCCTGCCACAGTCCAAAGAAGAGCACAACCGGTTGTTTCCTGCCACTCTCACCTGGGATAAGGAATCACTTTCTATCAGTGCCATGTTAGATTCGGGGGCAGATTAGTGTTTGACTGACATCTCGTTGGCCCGGCAAGATAGCATTCCACTCGTCCCCCTTGACACTCCCCTCACAGCCCAAGCCTTAGATGATCGTTCACTCGGTAGGATTATGCACGGCACAGCTTTTCTTACGCTCACCCTTTCAGGTAATCACGTAGAGACTGCGTGTTTTTTGGTCTTGCGCACCTCTACAGTGCCCCTAGTGTTAGGTAGACCGTGGTTGGAGAGGCACGATCCCCACATCTCATGGTCCACTGGGCGGATATTGGGTTGGAGCATTGCGTGTCATGCCAACTGCCTTCGCTCCACTCTCTCTCCATCCAGTGGCCCAAGCCCTGTGCTCTCTCCCCCGGATCTCACTGGTGTACCCTCTGTTTATCAAGATTTAGCTCCCGTGTTTAGCAAAGACAGTGCACTTTCAATTTCCCCTCACCGTCCCTATGAATGCACCATAGACCTCCTTCCCGGGGCCGCCCTCCACACCGGTTGGTTGTATAACCTCTCGGTCCTGGAGAAGGAGTCAATGTGCAATTATATCACAGAGTCCCTTGCCTCAGGAATCATAAGGCCCTCATCGTCCCCGTTTGCAGTGGGCTTCTTTTTTGTGGTGAAGAAGGATGGTAGCCTGAGGCCCTGTATAGATTATCGTCAGTTAAACGACATCACTGTTAAAAATAAGTAAGCACTTCCCCTCATGAGTTCCACTTTCGAGCCACTCACTCACGCCACGGTGTTCACTAAGTTAGACCTACACAGTGCATACCATTTGGTGCGTATTCGGGAGGGTGACGAATGGAAGACGGCCTTCGACACGCACCTAGGGCATTTCGAGTACCTTGTCATGCCCTTTGGCCTCACCAACGCCCTGGCCGTCTTCCAAGCGCTGGTCAACGACGTGTTGCGGGACATGCTTAACACGTTTGTGGTGGTGTACATGGACGACATCCTCCTGTTCTCCAGGACAGAGGAGGAACACCACCAGCACGTCCGCCTGGTCCTCCAATGGCTGCTGGAGAACAGACTGTTCGTGAAGGCCGAGAAGTGCGTGTTCCACTCCACCTCTGTGGAATTTCTTGGCCACATCATGGAGAAGGGGCACACCTGCATCGTCCCCAGGAAGAGTCGAGTGGTGGAGGAGCGGGCGCGGCCTACCGACCGAACGCAACTCCGGCGCTTCCTAGGGTTCGCCAATTTTTATCGCCGCTTCGTTAGGGGATTCAGCCGAGTGGCCACCCCCCTCACTGCACCCACCTCCACCTTCCGCCTGTTCTCCTGGACCCCGGAGGCGGAGGCCGCCTTCTCGGCCTTTAAGGGACTGTTTACGACGGCTCCGGTGCTCACTCACCCAGACCCGTCCAAGCAGTTCATTGTGGAGGTGGATGCGTCGGACACGGGCATCGGAGCCGTCCTCTCCCAGCGGTCGGAGGAGGACCAGAGAGTCCACCCGTGTGTCTTCCTCTCCTGGTGTTTCAGCCCAGCGTAAAGGAATTATGACATTGGCAACAGGGAGTTGCTGGCGGTCAATGCCGTCCTGGAGGGGAGACACTGGTTGGAGGGAGCGAAGCAGCTGTTCGTTGTGTGGCCAGACCACATGAATCTGACCTACATGTGAACAGCAATGAGGCTTAACCCTCGGCAGGTGCGCTGGGCTCTCTTTTTCTGCCAGTTCGACTTCACCCTCACCTACCGCCCGGGATCCAAGAACGTCAGGGCAGACGCCCTCTCCCGTCTGTTTCCAGAGGGGTCCTCTGATGCACTGGACACCCCTGACACCATCCTTCCCCAGCCCGGGTGGTGGGTGCCGTCACCTGGGCTATCGAATTGGTGGTGAGAAGAGCTCAGCGCGCCCAGCCTGACCCAGGCAATGGACCCCAGCATCTTCTGTTTGTGTCGTCCACCATCTGGTCCCGGGTGCTGGAGTGGGAGCACTCCAGCCGGTTCGCCTGTCATCCCGGCGTCCACCGGGCAGTGGCCTTCATCCGCATGCACTTCTGGTGGCCCACTTTGGAGGCAGACACGAAAGAGTTCATGGCCACCTGCGTCACCTGTGCCTCAGTAAGGCTACCCATCACCCACCGGTGGGCCTCCTGCGCCCCTTTCCTGTCCCCAGTCGACCTTGGTCACACATTGCCTTGGACTTCGTGACTGATCTCCCCGTGTCCCAAGGTAATGATACTATCTTGACCATTGTTGTCTGGTTCTCTAAGGCTGTCAATTTTGTCGCCTTTTCCAAGCTCCCCTCTGCGGCTGAGATGGCGGACCTCCTCGTCTCCCATGTTATCCATCTCTGGGATCCCTCAAGACATTGTCTCCGACCGTGGCCCAGTTCACTTCTAAGGCGTGGCAAGCTTTCTGTAAGGGGATTGGGGCCACGGTCAGTCCCTCCTCTGGATACCACCCCCCAGACCAATAGGCAGGCGGAGCGGGCCAACCAAGCCCGGGAGGCGGCCTTGCGTTGCGTCACCACCAGCAACCCCGCCTCCTGGAGCAAGCACCTACCCTGGGTGGAGTATTCCCTGAACACCATGGAGAGTTCTGTTTGTCCCCCTTTGAGTGTTCCCTCCGGTACTAACCCCGTCTCTTTCCCCATCAAGAGTTGGAGGTGGCGGTGCCGTCCACCAGGGCCCATCTCTGCTGGCCCGTCTGGAAAACCGCCCGGGCCGCTATGTTGCAGGCCACAGAGTGGTCCAAGTGCAGCACTAACCGGCGGAGAGTGCCAGCCCCAGTCTATCGTCCTGGGCAGAGGGTGTGGCTACTGGCCCTGGACCTGCCCCTCCTGACTCTCTCCCGGAAGCTGGCCCCTCGCTATGTTGGTCCCTACACCACATCATCAACCCCTCCGCGGTACGTCTCCTCTTCCCTGCCTCATTCAAGATCCATCCTGTGTTTCATGTCTCTCACCTCAAACCGGTAGCCTCCAGCCCCCTGTCTCCCCCTGTCCAAGCTCCTCTGCCTCCAAGGGTCCTCGACGGTCGCGATTTGGTCTGGGACGTCAACTGACTGCTCGCCGTTCGCTGCCAGGGCTGGGGTTACCAATACCTGGTGGACTGGGTTGGTTACGGGCCGGAGGACTGCAGCTGGGTGACCCGATCCTACCTGGCCAACCCCGCACTCATGGAGGAGTTCTATCGGGCTCACCCTGACACCGATGGATGGTCGCCCGGTGTCTCCTGTAGGAGCGGGGGTCCTGTTGTGGTTTCACCACCCCGAGCTGCCTTGCTGGCACGTCCGAGCCACTCCTCCAGCTCCGATGCACCAGGAACATCCGAGCGCTCAGTTCACGCTCTGAGGAGACGAGCACTGCGCTGCACCAGGTGTTCGCCATCATCCATCAGGCACACCTGTGGGCAATCAGGCAGCCCTCTACAAGAAGTCTCCCAGAATGCCTCTCTGTGCTTCGACGTACTGAACCCTGCGGTAAAAGCTCTGACAAGCCTATTCCACTGATTCCTAGTAACCAGTAGTGGACCTTGCATTTCAGACCTAGGCCTTCAGTGAGACTTCACCTCCTCATAATTACCCAAAGACAGCCATCATATCGCTACAATGTTTTAGTTTCATGCTACAAAAGTGTTTATCATCACAATCATCACCATCATCATTATTTGACACTTTTCACTTTCACAACAGCGATATTGTATGTCGACGTGGTGTAACATACAGCCTTACTGGAAGTAATCCCGCTGGGCATATAAATATGCTATCAAGAAACTCAACAAACACATCCCAGCCGGGCCGCTGGGCATAAAAACAATCAAACATTAAGCAAATCAAATCGCTGTACAAAAAAAATACATTTGACTTACCAGTGTTGTCTATTTGAAGACAAAATCCATTCTCCTTTCTTTCTGGATGAAACAGTCGATCACACGGTCATAGAGCACTCCTTTGGCTTTTAAATAAGACAAGCCAGCTTTTGGAAGTCTGTGTAGTTACATGACCCCTTCTCTGACGAGAAAAGCAAGCACGCCCAGCAGTAGATTTCCGCTTTGCTCAGATCCAGTAAGCCATGAGTACCTTTTGTAGGTGCTTGTCTGGAAATGCCACACATACATCTTCCCCGGTTGGGTCAGAGCCACTAACTGTGGAGTTGATCTGTCCATCTCCACAATCCTTTGCTTTTCCCCAAACGATCGTCTTGAAAATGGTGTGACTAATAAATATGCCACCACATCATTCACGAGTTCTCCTTGAGACATTATTCTCATTCATGGCTAGCTAGCTTAGCTAACTGAATCAAAAACACAAATGCTAGCTAACATTAGCCACCAACTATCACGACCTAGGCGCTGCTGCTGATTGGCTGAACAATCGGTCACGAGGCTGTATGCAGCGAAGGTCCTATGATGCTGTGTAAGTATAAAAGAATACCAATCTAAATCTGATTGGTCGAGTAATCTATCAATCTCGTATTAACACCTAACTTATTTAGATAGCGGAGACCTTCACTCGAGATGCCGAAGGCGCTGGCAGGAGTCTCTCACACGGTGACAACAGAGAGAAAAAGCTGATTGGATTATTTTTTTTTGGCCGAGAGACTGCAAGCAGAGCCTCCCGAATTCGTATGTGTAGTCGAAATCGAAATGTAATGCGATATTAACAAATTGATTAGAAGATTGTATTATACTTATGAAAGTGTTTTCCTTTTTCTGTGGAGTCTTGGGGCTTCACCAAAGGCCTAGAAGGCCCTGACAGTTCGCCGCAGCTAGTAACCCTTTTCTCGTGTCTATTCCCATGCTGTTGTTGTGTTTCTCCCAGTGTCTAACTCCTGTGTCCCTGTTTTTCGTCTCGCTGTTTTTTCCCCTCAAGACCCTCCTTTCGCGACTTCCACAGCTCCCCGCGTCTCCCTTGCTCCTCGTCCCCAGTGACCATCACTTTTCCCTGGACCCCCTCCAGCGATCTCCCTCCATGTCTCTCTCCCTGGACCCCTCCCTCCGGATTTGACTTCCTGGATCATGGGCTCGCACTTCCTCGGTCAAGCCCTCGCTCTACGGATTTGGACTTTAGTAGCCAGGTGCACGCACATCGTCACAACACCCCGCCAAACATATTTCCATTATTACACTTAGGTAAGATTTTGCAAGTTAGACACCAGCTTTCATTACATACTACATATATTATAGCACACTATGTTTGTGTAATGAGGAGTGTGTCCATTTTGGGATCCTCAGAATTGCATCTCTGCTCTTTGCAGATGATGTGGTTTTGTTGGCTTCATCAGAACGCAACCTCCGGCACACACTGGGGCAGTTTGCAGCTGAGTGTGAAATGGCTGGGATGAGAGTAAGCACCTCCAAGTCTGAGGCCATGGTTCCCTACCAGAATATGGTGGATTGCTCCCTCTGGGTAGGGGATGAGTTGTTGCCTCAAGTTTAGGAGTTTGGAACATTCCACAGGTGAACAGGTTAATTGGAAACAGGTGAGTGTTATGATTGGGTATAAAAGGAGTGTCCCCAAAAGGCTCAGTCGTTCACAAGCAAGGATGGGGCGAGGTTCACCACTTTGTGAACAACTGCGTGAGCAAATAGTCCAACATTTTAAGAACAATGTTTCTCAACGTACAATTGAAAGTAATTTAGGGATTTCATCATCTACAGTCCATAATATCATCAAAAGATTCAAAGAATTCGGAGAAATCTCTGAACGTAAGCGGCAAGGCCGAAAACCAACACTGAATGCCCGTGACCTTCAATCCCTCAAGCGGCATTGCTTTAAAAACCGACATCATTCTGTAAAGGATATTACCACGTGGACTAAGGAACACTTTGGAAAACAAGCGTCAGTTAACAGAGTTCGTGGCTACATCTACAAGTGCAAGTTAAAACTCTACCATGCAAAGCGAAAGCCATATATCATCAACACCCAGAAACGCCGCCAGCTTCTCTGGGCCCAAGCTCATCTGAGATGGACCGACGCACAGTGGAAAAGTGTGCTGTGGTCTGACGAGTCCGCATTTCATATTGTTTTTGGAAATCATGGGCGTCGTGTCCTCTGGGCTAAAGAGGAAAAGGACCATCCAGATTGTTATCAGCACAAAGTTCAAAAGCCAGCATATGTGATGGTATGGGGGGGGGGGGTTAGTGTCCATGGCATGGGTAACTTGCACATCTGTGAAGGCACCATTAATGCTGAAAGGTACATACAGGTTTTGGAGCAACATATGCTGCCATCCAAGCGATGTCTCTTTCAGGGACATCCCTGCTTATTTCAGCAAGACAATGCCAAGCCACATTCTGCACGTGTTACAACAGTGTGGCTTTGTAGTAAGAGTGCGGGTACTAGACCGGCCTGTCTGCAGTCCAGACCTGTCTCCCATTGAAAACATGTGGCGCATTATGAAGCGCAAAATATGACAAGAGACCCCGGACTGTTGAGCAACTGAAGTCGTACATCAAGCAAGAATGGGAAAGAATTCCACCTACAAAGCTTCAACAATTAGTGTCCTCAGTTCCCAAACAATTACTGAGTGTTGTTAAAAGGAAAGGTGATATAACACAGTGGTAAACATGCCCCTGTCCCAGCTTTTTTGGAATGTGTTGCAGGCATCAAATTCAAAATGAGTGAATATTTGCAAAAAAACAATAAAGTTTATCAGTTTGAACATTAAATATCTTGTCTTTATTGTGTATTCAATTGAATATACACTCACTGGCCACTTTATTAGGTACACCTTGCTAGTACCGGGTTGGACCCCCTTTTGCCTTCAGAACTGCCTTAATCCTTTGTGGCATAGATTCAACAAGGTACTGGAAACATTCCTCAGAGAGTTTGGTCCATATTGACATGATAGCATCACGCAGTTGCTGCAGATTTGTCGGCTGCACATCCATGATGCGAATCTCCCGGTACACCACATCCCAAAGGTGCTCTATTGGATTGAGATCCGGTGACTGTGGAGGCCATTTGAGTACAATGAACTCATTGTCATGTTCAAGAAACCAGTCTGAGATGATTCGAGCTTTATGACATGGCGCGTTATCCTGCTGGAAGTAGCCATCAGAAGATGGGAACACTGTGGTCATAAAGGGATGGACATGATCAGCAACAATACTCAGGTAGGCTGTGGCGTTGACACGATGCTCAGTTGGTACTAAGGGGCCCAAAGTGTGCCAAGAAAATATCCCCCACACCATTACACCACCACCACCAGCCTGAACCGTTGATACAAGGCAGGATGGATCCATGCTTTCATGTTGTTGACGCCAAATTCTGACCCTACCATCCGAATGTCGCAGCAGAAATCGAGACTCATCAGACCAGGCAACGTTTTTCCAATCTTCTATTGTCCAATTTTGGTGAGCCTGTGCGAATTGTAGCCTCAGTTTCCTGTTCTTAGCTGACAGGAGTGGCACCCGGTGTGGTCTTCTGCTGCTGTGGCCCATCTGCCTCAAGGTTCGACGTGTTGTGCGTTCAGAGATGCTCTTCTGCATACCTCAGTTGTAATGAGTGGTTATTTGAGTTACTGTTGCCTTTCTATCAGCTCGAACCAGTCTGGCCATTCTCCTCTGACCTCTGGCATCAACAAGGCATTTTCGCCCACAGAACTGCTGCTCACTGGATATTTTCTCTTTTTCGGACCATTCTCTGTAAACCCTAGAGATGGTTGTGCGTGAAAATCCCAGTAGATCAGCAGTTTCTGAAATACTCAGACCAGCCCATCTGGCACCAACAACCACGCCACGTTCAAAGTCACTCAAATCCCCTTTCTTCCCCATTCTGATGCTCTGCAGCAGATCGTCTTGACCATGTCTACATGCCTAAATGCATTGAGTTGCTGCCATGTGATTGGCTGATTAGAAATTTGCGTTAACGAGCAGTTGGACAGGTGTGCCTAATAAAGTGGCCGGTGAGTGTAGGTCGAAAAGGATTTGCAAATCATTGTATTCTGTTTTTATTTACGTTTTACACAACGTCCCAACTTCATTGGAATTGGGGTTTGTATCTCGGGGTCTTATTCGCCAGTGAGGGTAGGATGGAGCGGGAGATTGACAAGCAGATTGGTGCAGCAACAGCAGTAATGCAGATGTTGTACCAGACTGTTGTGGCGAAGAAGGAGCTGAGCCGGGAGGCAAAGCTCTCAATTTACCAGTCAATCTTCGTTCCAATCCTCACCTATGGTCATGAGCTTTGGGTAGTGACCAAAAGGGTGAGATCGCGGATACAAGCGGCTGAAATTAGTTTCCTCCATAGGGTGTCTGGGCTCAGCCTTAGAGATAGGGTGAGGAGCTTGGATACCCGCAGGGAGCTTGGAGTAGAGCCGCTGCTCGTTCGCATCGAAAGGAGCGAGTTGAGATGGTCCAGGCATCTGATTAGGATGCCTCCCAGGCACCTTCCTTTGGAGGTTTACTGGGCACGGCCAATTGGGAGGAGACCTCGGGGTAGACCCAGAACGTGCTGGAGGGACTACATGTCCAATCTGGCCTGGGAACGCCTTGGGATCCCCCAGGAGGAGCTGGAGGGCATTGCTGGGGAGAGGGACATCTGGAGTGCCCTACTCAGCTTGCTGCCACCGCGACCCAACCCCAGAAAAGCAGCTGAAGATGAGAGATGAGAGAGAGTATAGCAGACATCTCACAAACAGACCCTGCTATCTGCACCATACATTATTCCCCCACCTTAGATTCTCCTGTTATTATTTTGTGGCAGTTTGTTTATTTTTATCCTGCATTAAAATTGCTTTCAGGTTTCTCAGTACTCTGTGTCCGTCTGCCTTTGGGTTTTGCTACACTGGTCTCTGGTCTTCATTCGAAAGCCGTAACACTGGAAGCAGTATGTTGACCTCGACATAGCCTAGGTAAGGCACAGCTTGACCTCCAGCACCCTCCACTTCAAGGATTTTTCTGAGGGGCAGGATTGGCAGAGAAGGCAGGTAAGTATCTTGAAAAGACTTGGAAATGGTAGTCACCCGTGAGCCTGAGTCAAGAATTGAATTACACTCGATTCCTTCAATAGTGATAACAGCAGCCTTGTAAACTACAAGTTGGAGCAAATTCTGATGCTGCAAAGCGTCTGACACCAGGAGTCCACTCCACTGAGGGATACAGGTTCATACAGGCGCATCTGCTGTGAAAGACTCTAGATTTCAGAGATCCCAGTTAACTGGGTAGTGAGCCAGACTGTAATAGTGACTTTGACTTTGTGAAACGGATCCCCTTCCTTGCTCATCGTGTGGTAGGACAGACACAGACACAAATTGCGTGTTTTCAATGAATTGGCAGGAGTAGTTGCAAACTCCCAAGACGCTGCAGAGTTCAGAAACATTTGCTGTTGCCTTGATGTTTGCAATGCGTTGACCGCAGCTCACCTGTGGTTCCACACCCTCTAACCCCACAAGGAGGTTCACGTAGTTTACCTTGGTCTTACACCATTGACATTTGGAAAGACAGATCTTTGCACCAACAGTAGTAAGTTGCCTGAGCACATGATCGATCGCTTCCAGGTGAGATTCCAGAGTGAGACTTTGTATCAAGATGTGATCAACATATATAAGTGTGCCCCCGACCGCAAGCTTATTCATGAAGATGTTGAATTCAGCAGGTGAGTTGGCATAACCAAATGGGGACCTGTTACAGGCATATTGCCTGTTTGCAAACAAAGGTGAATGCCAACTTATGTTGGTCTGCAACATGCACTGGGATAGTCCAGAACCCATTGATGCTCATCATCATCAGCGGTCACTCGAGGTCGAGTTTGACTGTCCTCCTTCTAGGTCCTTGTGGATATCCTTGTGGGAGGACACCCGCGCATGACATTTTTTTTATGTGGATTGGCTGATGCGCATGCAGTCACCACATGGTCCTTGGCAGAGGGTTGCCAGAGTCCACTTTTTTTCTGGGGACCCACTTTTTAAAAATAACAAACCATTACAACCCAGTTCACAATGGGTGTTATCTATAAATCTTGAGCACAGCGAATTCGTGCATAAATGAATGTTCCTTACCATTTTTACTCCCATTTCCACATCATCTTGTTGAACAGGTAAAGCAGCCATTTCGATTCAATCAATCAATCAAGTTGCATTTTATATAGCGCTTTTCTTTTTTTTTCAAAATAATTTTATTGCTTTTCACACAGGAAGGCAAATGCATTTATACAGTTATACAGTAGAATTAAGAATGATTGTGTTAGCAGTGGAACAATAAAGACAACAGTGTTATAATTGTCCTGCTAGTGATACAAAAACCCATCCCTCAAAGCAAGCCCACCCAATTCTCGAAACCCCCCACCCCACCACCCATCCCATGAACCCCCCTCCCCACCACCCATCCCATGAACCCTCCTCCCCACCACCCATCCCATGAACCCCCTTCCCCACCCTCCACTCCAGTCCCCCCCCCCCCCGCCCACTATCCCGCCCGTTCCCCTGGGGTCACATTCATACACACACATTCATTTCAAGGGAGAAGGGAAGGAGGAGGGAAAAAAGGGGGGGGGGCAACTAAAGAGAGTTGAGAGTAAACATGGTAAACGAAGAGAGATGGGAAACTAAAAGGAATAAAATAAGGATAACATGAAAAGAGTGAATAATGAATAATAAAAAAGAGGGGGGGGGTCAGCTCTGATCAGTCAGTTTCTTCATTGATAGTTAAGGTGTCAATGTGTTCTAAGAGGGGTTGCCAAGTTTTATGGAATGTCTGTAGAGAACCCTTTAATGAGTATCTAATTTTCTCAAGCTTGATGCAGTGTAGTATCCGCTGAATCCAGCTATTGTGAGTGGGAGGGGAAGAGTGGGTCCATTTAAGAAGTATGAGCCTTCGGGCAAGTAAAGTAGTAAATGCAATAACTTGGTTTGTGGCCTTAGGAAACATAGGTTGGGATTCGGCAATTCCAAGGAGGGCAGTGAGAGGGACAGGGTCTATCACTGTCTCCAAGATGGTACTTAATGTATCAAAAATGTTTGTCCAGAATTCAGCAAGCCGCGGACATGACCAGAACATATGTATGTAATCAGCTGGAGACTGTTTACATCTGTTACATGAGTCTGTTCTGTCTGGATAAATCCTAGCTAGTCTAGCGTTGGTATAGTGGACTCTATGTAAAACCTTACACTGCAATAAACTGTGTCTTGCGCATATAGAAGAAGTGTGTACAAGGTCTAGTGCCTGCCACCATTGCTCATCTGTCATAGTGGTCCCGAGGTCCTGGTCCCAAGCGGCTCTCAGGGAGTCTAGGTGAGTTGGGTTTAGTCTGAGTATGTTATTGTATAGGATTGAGATGAGACCCTTACAACTAGCGTCTAGACACAGAAACGAGTCTAACTGTGTTTCTGGTGGGCGACCAGGGAACTGTGGGAACTGGTTTTTAACAAAGTGCCTGATTTGGAAGAAGCGGAACAGGTGGGTGTGTGGAAGGTTAAATTTTGTTGACAGCTGTGCAAAGGAGAAAACACCATTAGCATACAGATTGTAGATGGTTAATAGTCCTTTTTCTGACCAAATTGGGAACACTGGATCAGAGCAAGATGGTAAGAAGAGGTGGTTTCTATATACTGGGACTAGACCCGTTGGAGAGTGCAGGCCAAACTGCTTCCTAAACTGGTTCCAGATCCTTCAATTGTTTGTGACTACTGGGTTCTGTGATATTTTTCTAGCTGAGGGGGGTAACTGCGAGCAGACCACCGACCAGAGTGAGAGACGTGCAGAGGCCAGCTCCATCTGTGCCCAGAGAGGCAGGTTATCCTGTGCCGCCATGGTTTTCCAGAAGAGAATCTTACCGATATTACACGCCCAGTAATAGTAGCGGATATTTGGCAAGGCCAGACCACCTTCACACTTGGGGAGTTGAAGGGCTGAGCTTTTGATACGTGCCCTTTTACTGCCCCACAGAAATGAGTTAATCATCTGATTGAGTGTAGAAAAAAAGATTTCTTGATGAAAATCGGGATGTGGAGGAACACATAAAGAAAACGAGGAGCAACTGTCATTTTAATCAGATTTGCGCGTCCTGAAAGTGATAGCGGGAGGGAGGACCACCTAGACAGGTCAGACCTAAGACGATCTAACAGGGGTTGGACATTTTTTGCGAATAGCTCAGTAAAAGATTTGGTGAAGAAGACTCCTAAGTATTTGAATCCCTCGGTGACTCGTCTAAAGGGAAATGGAGCCTGGGGGAGTCTCTCCGCGGGAGGGTTAATAGGTAGATATTCACTTTTCTGGAGGTTAAGTTTGTATCCAGAAAGCTTTTTGAATTGTTCCAGAATGTTCAGGATTACGGGAATGGAAGACAGTGGGTCGGAAACGTAGAGCAGCAAATCGTCAGCGTATAAAGACAGTTTATGAGACACCCCAAACCGTGTAATGCCCTTAAATCTGTCCTCTCCACGGAGCCAAATGGCTAGTGGTTCCACGGCCAAGGCGAACAATAATGGGGATAATGGACAACCTTGGCGGGTGCCGCGGTAGAGTGAGAACTGGCTTGATCTAGTGCCATTAATATAGACCGACGCTACAGGGGAGGAGTACAGGACTTTTATCCAAGAGACAAAATTGGCACCTAGACCAAATTTTTCAAGTATGTAAAACAAGTACCCCCACTCCACCCTGTCAAACGCCTTTTCCGCGTCTAAGGAGAGCACTATTTCAGGTGAGTCGGTGGCGGAGGAAAAGAGTATATTAAACAACCTTCTAGTGTTAAAAAAGGATTGTCTTCCGTGGATGAAACCCGTCTGATCGGGGTGAATCAGAGACGGCACGACTTTTTGGAGACGACACGACAGAACCTTGGCCAGTATTTTTAAGTCCACATTAAGAAGAGAGATCGGCCTGTAACTGCCACAGAGGAGTGGGTCCTTAGACTTTTTGAGCAGCAGTGTAATTGAAGCCTCTGATAAAGTAGAGGGCAAACAGCCTACTAAGAAGTTATCATTGTAGATCCTCACTAAGATTGGGGCAAGTACTTTTGAAAAGGTTTTATAGAACTCAGTGGTGTAGCCATCAGGCCCAGGTGCCTTACTGCTTTGTAGTGACTTTATTGCATCCTTAACTTCTAGAATTGTTATGGGAGCGACCAGCTCGCTAGAGTCATCCACCTGGGGAAGAGTCAACAGATCTAGAGGATTCAAGTTGTCCCAGTCAAACAGTGATGACTCGGATGAGTATAATTTAGAGTAGTATTCAGAGAAGACGTTACTAATTTTTATAGGGTCTGTTGTGACCTCGCCAATGTGTGACTGTATTTTAGGTATCAGCCGGGATGTACTTCCGCACGTGCTTGGTATGCAAGAAGTTTTCCTGGCTTATCTCCCTGTTCGAAAAAGCGCTGTCTGGTATGCAGGAGGAGTCTCTCAACTTGACCGGTTGATAGTAAATCGTACTGCGATTGAAGTTGAAGCCGTTTTGTATATAGAGCTGGAGAGGGGTTATGTGAGTATTGTCTATCCAGTTCTCGTATTGCATCTGAAATTTCTATCAATTTTGAACGTTCTTGCTTCTTGAAATGGGAGACAAACGAAATTATATGTCCGCGGAGGCACACCTTAAAGGACTCCCAAAGTGTGCCACTACTAACATCTGATGTGTCATTTATGTCAAAGAAGACCTGAATTTGTGTAGCAAGAAAGCTTTTAAAATCCGGGTCAGCTAATAAATGTGTATTAAATGTCCATGGTTTGGAAGGTGGTCTGCCATGAGGGAAATTAACCTCTACAGATGTGGGGGCGTGGTCAGAGATAACTATGCTGTGATAGTCACAGGAGCGAACATTGTGAGATAGATTATTATCAGGTAAAAAGAAATCTATCCGTGAATAAGTGTGGTGAACATGTGAGAAGAATGAGTAAACCTTGTTGGAGGGGAATTTAGTTCTCCAAGGGTCTATTAAGCCCAGTTGCTCAGCATGATATTTTAAAATGTTGGCGGACTTTGACGTTGTTGAGAGTGTGGAAGATGACCTGTCTAGTACTGTATCCTGAACCTGATTGAAGTCCCCACCAATGATAATATAGTGATCATTGATATTAGGTAAGGAGGAGAAAAAATTAGACATGAATTTGTCGTCATCCCAGGTTGGAGCATACAGTGAGGCCAGGACCATGGGAGTATTCTGTAATCTACCTGTCACTATAACATAACGACCACTGGTGTCGGCTATGGTGGTGACTGGTTCAAAAGCCACATTCTTGTTTATAATAATTGCGGCACCTCTAGCTCTCTCAGAGAAATCTGAGTGGAACAGGTGTCCCATCCATGATCTTTTGATTCGAGAAATGTCTGAGGTGCGGATATTTGTCTCCTGTAAAAAACAAAGGTCACCTTTAAGATGCTGCAAGTGACTGGTCACTTTGTTAGCTTTGATGGCAGTATTCATCCCTTTAACATTCCAGGAGATGAAGCGGATGTTTCTACCACTCACTGACATGGTTCCCTAAGTCGTACCTGTACCTGAAATTGAGCTGAGAGGGGGGGGGGCAAAAAAGGGGGACCAACACGCATCACACACTCACACACATACCCCAGGGGGACCCCAGTCCTGCAGGAAACTGCAAGCTTACGTATCTCCCTGGATACAATCCTTCCTGGATAAACATATCCTTCCCAGGTTAATCTCCCTCCCCAATGAAATAAAACAATTCCCATCTTAAACCTTTGTATAGAGAAATGTAAAACATAGAACATTGTGTATGAAGAGAGGGAAAGTGGAAAAAAAGACTGTAATGGTCGGTTCTGACATCCCTTCTCAACCATACCTTTCTCAAATATTAAACTAAATATGGCCAGTCAACTGTGCTGGGTGTAGCATTAACATCAGGCACGGAAGCATCCATTTGTGTACTTACAAGTAATGTAGCCCAACACTGATCAGAAATGAAAGAAAAATAAAAGCAACATATGAACCGGCATGGAAGCTTTAAGCGCAGTCAGTAATAACATGTTAACGTTAAGTAACCTGTAACGTTGGTAAAATAAACAAGAGGCAGGAGAAAGTAACGTTACCGACATAATAAATGTTAGCATGTCAAAGCTAGCGAGTCAGCCAATTAGCCGTTTAGCTACCGCGTTACCATTAGCTACATAGCGTATCGGAGCGACGTGGAGTGTCTGGTTTATGGAGCTGATTTACGAGTGACTGCTCTAAAGATATTTCTTAGCTGCATCCACAGACGAAAGCCGCACCCTGTCTCCGTTCTCTGTCGTAATCATCAACCTGGCTGGGTACTGGAGGCTGGGCTTGAGACCACGCTGGTAGAGTTGCTCCATCACTTCACGGTAGGGAGCCCGCTGTTCCTGCACATCAGGGCTGTAGTCTTCGTAGAAGGTGATCGGCTTGTTCTGATAGCGGAGCTCTGCTCTGACCCGGGCTCTGCTCTGACCCGGGCTCTGCTCTGACCCGGAGCTCTGCTCTGACCCGGGCTCTGCTCTGACCCGGGCTCTGCTCGTCTTCTCCGGGCCTCGCGGAGCACTTTCTCTTTCGTTTGGAATTTGTGGAACCAAATAATGACAGGCCTCGGTCTTTCGCCCGGTCCTGGTTTCGCTGTCAGCGACCTGTGGGCCCTGTCAAGTTCGGGGGGGTTGGGCAAGATGTCAGTCCCCAGGAGCTGGTGCAGGAATTCGGAGAAAACAGCAGTTGGTTGTGGACCCTCGACCGATTCTGGGAGCCCAACGATGCGGATGTTGCTGCGTCTGCTCCGGGATTCGAGATCTGCGGTTTTAGCTTTTAATTTGGCGTTACTGGTCATCAGTTCGTTGCACTTAGTTTCCAGTGCCTTCAGGCGATCGTCTGTAGATACAGTGCTTGTCTCCAGAGAGGTGATCTGCTGCCCCTGATCGGTTACCGTTAGCTGTATCATGTCGAGTTTGCTTTCCAGTGGAGAGATGGCGGCCATCTTGAATTCTGCAGAGAGAGCTTCCTTGTGGGTTTCAAGCAGGTTGACAATGGCAGCCATGCTCACAGCGCCATTAGCCATGCTAGTAGTCTGGTCGATGACAGCTTCAGCTTTAGACATGATGGCAGGGTCTTTTTTGTTCCTCTCTGACTTCTTATTTACTGGTTTACCTTCAGGTTTCGATTGGCTCATGTTTTTTAGCAAGCTAGCACAGTTTAAGATGTAATAAAACATCTGAATTTCAGACACCTGTTATAACAGAACACAAGCCGTTTTCTGCACAATCGCTACCTATTTGAAAAATGTATAGTGACTATTGTGAATGTTTTAATCTTGATAACAGTATGTGGAATAGCAATGACTGTTCAGAATCAGTACTGCAGTTGGAGTGTTGAATTCATCTTAACCAGCTAGTTCTAAAACAGGTGTGAGCAACCATATGGCATGGAGTGCCATGACTATGCAGGTTTTCCACCCAGCCATTTCACTGTTTATTCTGTCTTCTTTGGTTGAAGGTGTATGAATCAGTCAAATCCCTTGGTGCAGTGTTCGGTTGGATGGAGAACATCCACTCATGCCAATGCATAGCACATGGTTGCCTTTTCCTGTTCTAGAAGAAATATCAAAAATATTTGCCCACTGAAGGACAATCTATTGTGGAAAACTAATACCGCCATATAAAACGAAAATTTCATTGTGCAGCATTTTTTACCCCCATAATAAACACAACTTGTCAGACTTTAAGATATTGTTTAAAAAAATCATAACTGTTCTGTTAACCTTCACAGTTGAAATAGTATGTCCGATGCCGTAAGACACCTAGAATCTACTGATATAACCATGCCAATATCCTGGCTCTAGTTTGAAGTCTAGTTGAAGAGATATATGTTTGATAAATCACAACTGTGTTTTATGCACGTGTTATTGAAAAAAATATACACATACATATATGTTCAATACTTTATAAATGAGACCAGATACATGCATTTGGGCGGCGTTAACAGGCTATCTTGTGTTGTTTGACTCTAGGGACTTATCGTTCAGCAGAATGCAGGTGATTAGAGAGCCTGCTAGGTTTAAACCTACTCCACAGTCAACTAGTTTAGTGAACATGTTAGTCAGGAAATTTCTCAGTGTAGATTATCAGACTGACAACTCGGTCTACAACATTAAGACTGTCTCCCTACCCTGCTGTATTGCTCCCAGGCTCTCCTCTCTTAAATGTGAGAATCACAATAATCTAATAACCATTCCTACGACTGGATGTGGTAAAATGTGCAACGAAGTACCTAATAATCCACAGAACCAAACATCTGATATTATCAAAAGTGTGACCACACATCGTTCAAAGCTTAGGTCTTCAAAATTGTCAAGTAATAATACAACGTGTCTAATTCCAGTTAATATTTCACCTATTGGTAGCTCAAAAGATCTGCTGACTACTGATCACTTCCACAAGACTCTTAAATGTGGTTTCATATGGATCAGATCATTGTCTACCAAAGCCTTACTAATAAATGATCTGATTCTTGAACACAGTTTTGATATGTTTGGGTTATATGAAACATGGCTGAAACCAAATGTTTCCTTTCCAGGTGAAGTGAGCTGCCGGGTGCTGCACGGCAGCTGCCCACTGCTCCTAGCTACACAGCTAGGATGGGTTAAATGCAGACGATGTATTTCCCCACAGGGATTAATAATAAAGTATATCTTCTTCATTGTCTTCCTTTATAACTTGCGAATTTTTTGGATTTTCAAAAATCTTTTAATAATTTTTCATCATGTCGCTGCCCGATCTGAGTCAACTGTAGATGCAAGTTGCACATGTGCGAGCGTTGACAGTTTACCCAGCTTTATTATATTATGAAAAGTATTATTTTTGGTTCAGTCAGTGTTCGCCAGGTCTCCTGCGCTGAGATCAGCAGTGAAGGATTTGCTGACCTGCGAAATACGATCGACTTCTCATTTATGAAACTTGACCCCTATCCAAATACATAATGTTTTGACTTCACAATCCAAGTCAACCGTGCACATGCATGTGCAACTCACATCTACGGTTGACTCAGAATAGGCAGTGACAGAAAGCAGCATTGGTCGAGCGAGCTGGAGAGTGAACGAAGAGAGGGAGTGACAGTAGCGAGAACAAATGTTTCTCAAAGGTTTTGAATCACTGCAACCACAAGAGATTCTTGATAATAGTCACAACTGCACAAAAATATTAGGCAGAGTCCAGCACACACACACACACACAGACACACACACACTACCCCCTCCAGTATCCCCTAATGCTGGACACAAGAATGGGCTGAAGTGAAATAAGTTAAAATAACAAGTTACTTACACACAGATGTTTCCTGTGAAGCTGATGTGTGGACAGCGATGGGGCTTGCACATCACAGCCACTACTGCAATCTGAAAAGACGACACAGAATGTTGTCATTTCTCTACTGTCTATCCATGTTACTCACTTTAATCTGTGCCCTTCACAGTAAACGAAGGAAACCTGGTACTCCGCTTTGTTTGCACTCTACTTATGATCATGTTATAGGAAATGTCACCTGCTGGGTTTTTCCTGGTGACTGTTTCTCCCAAGGACATGAGTTGTTAAACATACTGTGTTGGTGAAAATTAAACGCCACATGGTGAATACACATGTTTCTCTTCTCCATGTGTCCATTGGTTGTAGTAATTTGAGTGCAAATTTGTTAGAGATGCTACATCATTCAAAGGGCCTTTGCATTGGATGGTTTTGGAGCAGCTCCGTGTTCAAATGACGCATCAGTGTGTTCTGCCTCGGAGGGTATGGTGAACATAAACTAATCTGAGCATCTTTTGGGAAGGATCATAAACTTTTTTCTCTGTTTTTCTCTCCAATTATATCCGGCCAATTACCTCACTCTTCCCAGCCATCCTGGTCGCTGCGCCACCCCCTCTGCCGATCCGGGGAGGGCTGCAGACTACCACATGCCTCCTCCGATACATGTGGAGTCACCAGCCACTTCTTTTCACCTGACAGGGAGGAGTCTCACCAGGGGGATGTAGCACGTTGGAGGATCACACCATTCCCCCCAGTTCCCCCTCCCCCCGAACAGGTGCCCTGACTGACCGGAGGAGGTGCTAGTGCAGCGACCAGGACACATACCCACATCTGGCTTCCCACCCGCAGGCCTGCCAATTGTTTCTGTAGGGAAGCCCGACCAAGCCGGAGGTAACGCGGGGATTCGAACTGCCGATCCCCATGTTGGTAGGCAACGGAATAGACCGCTACGTTATCCGCATGCCCCAGGAGCATAAACTTTTACTCACTATCAGCAACCAAAAACATCACAGGGCTATATATATATACACACACACACACACACACACACACACACACACACACAGACATACATGAACACACATAAAAGATAATCATAACATATGTATACATGTAAATATCTCTACATACATACAAATATACATGCATGTAAAATGAATTAATTAATTAAACAGAAAATAGAATTAAAAAAATTAAGAAAGAAGAGGATGAGGGAGGGGGAGAGGAAAACAGGGAGGGAGCTCAGCTATCCTCTCAGGGTCAGGTAGAACTGTCACATTATTTATATTGTCCAAGAAGGGTCTCCATGTTTTATTAAAGGATCTCAGGACGCCTTTAAGGGAGAATCTGATGTTCTCAAGCTTGATCTATTGTAGAACCTCTTTGATCCATCGGTCATGAGTGGGAGGTGAAATACGTTTCCACTTTAAAAGGATGAGATGACGGGCCAGTAAAGCTGTGAAAGCCAGGAGCTTTTGCAATGGTAAAGGAAAGTTTACTTCGGGTGGAATGCCAAATATTGCTGTAAATGGGTTAGAATCAATGATCATGTTATAAGCATCCCCCAGAACTTCAAATATTTTTGTGCAGTAGTCTAGTAGCCTTGGACAGGACCAAAACATATGTATAAGGTTAGCGGGTGAGTGTTTACACCTACTACAAGTGTCACTGACGTTGGGGTTCATCTTTGCTAACCTAGCACTGGTATAATGGATTCTATGCAGAATCTTTAATGTAGCACGCCATGCCTGGCATGAATTGAGGATGAGTTCAATACCTAGGTCTATCTCCCAGGAGTTTTTTGTTTGGGCAAGAAGGCCTGAGGTTAGTGAGTCAATTAGGCTGTAAATACTAGTAGCGATGAGGCGTTTCTGCAGTGGATCCAGGGTTTATAACTCTGGATGCACATTGGTGACTCAGGGGGGCGGCGATTGGGGAAGTGAGGGAACTGTCTTTGTACAGTGATTGTGATTTGAGAAAAATGAAACTTGTGGGAATTGGGTAGCCCAAACCAAGTGGAGAGTTCAGCAAAAAACATGAATGTGGCTAGAGATGTAATGGTATGAAAATTTCATATCATGATTATAGTGACCAAAATTATCACGGTTATCAGTATTATCGCGGTATTGTTAAAATGTGCTGAAAATGTTCAAAAAGTACTGATACACACACGGAAATCATTCCACCAAGTTTTATTTTGAAAACCACAAATAAAATTAGCAGCACTATGCACTTTTTGTTTGCATAAACATTAAAATAATAAAAATAAATAAAATAATAACATTCCTTATGTAAACGTATGAAAAAAACCATACAAATGTGCATTAAAGATGTCACCATGTGGCCATGAGAGGTAACTGCACTTTTGCATATTGCAAATAAGAAAACAGCAACCAAAAAGACATTTCTTCACATTTTAACAAGCTTTGGATATAATCTGCATTAGGAATGCTGTTTTGGTATAGATAAGCATATGAAACAGTTTTATTTAGCTCAGTGCTCATGCTGAACATTAGGGCTACTGTCACTTTAAGAAGATCGCAAATTTCTGTGTAAGTGAACCAGGAAGCGTCTAGATTTGTGAGTGTTGAGTCGGCGGTGATTTTGGAGACTGAAGCTATACAGTTTTCTTACCGTAGCCATAGTAATAACGTGGCAGTGATAGCCAGCCTTAGTTGTAGTTTAGGAAATTATTATTTGATTACTCCTGTATGAAGATTTCGCTGTGGAACCGGAATAAATTT
This sequence comes from Lampris incognitus, assembly GCF_029633865.1. NCBI lineage: Eukaryota > Metazoa > Chordata > Actinopteri > Lampriformes > Lampridae > Lampris > Lampris incognitus. The sequence goes on along the minus strand of NC_079225.1, from coordinate 3,841,459 downwards.
TCGTTTTGTTATCTTTTTACACCGGAGTCCTGTGGAGGTTTTTTCCTTGCTTTTCCTTAAGAACGTACTACACACGAGTAGCTAACTTTAGCCAGTGCCACGAGTAGCTAACTTTAGCCAGTGGCACGAGTAGCTAACTTTAGCCAGTGGGACGGACTGTCGGCCCTCACAAAGAGTAACGTTTGGTAGCATGAAAGCTCAAGTTTACATTATTGACAAGCTATTAGCAAGTTAGACCTGCAAACCATGACATTTTCCCCCATTCCGAAGTCCCCTCATCAGGCATTCAGCTAAAAGTTAACTCATCTTGCATTCACTGTAAAGTTGTGGATGGTGGTCACGGAAATGACTCATAAGATTAGAGGTGTTGCCCCCTTTCACAGCGATTTTCTTTCTGCATGTTCTGCTGACAGGGTAACCATCTTCGATCAATTTTCCCTCAGCGCTCTTATAAAAACCAAAATACGACCACTTCAGACTTAGTCCTCTTAGTAGGCAAAAAAATCTCTGAGCGCCGTCACTGCCTGTGCCTTCCATGTTTCATTGAGGCAAAACAAACCCATGTTGTATGCTGTGCCTGCGTCTGAGAGACTGCTGGACAGTATTTACCTTGAGTTTTTCAAAGTGCGGTAATCAAACACGGTTTTTAATGATAATTAAAATTTGAAACGGTAATACTAACCGTCGGGAATTTTACCGCGGTTAATCATTAAACCGGTAACTGTTACATCCCTAAATGTACCATTAATGTAAAGATCATCAATGGTCTTAATGCCACCGTTAAACCAAATACGGAATGAATAGTCTGCCATTGAAGGTCCAAATGTGCAATTATTAAAAACTGGAGCATAAGTAGAGGGCCTATGCAAACCAAAACGTTTGCTGAACTGGGACCATTTTTTTACTGACTGTGTCACTACTGAATTTGTACTGAAGGTAATGGGGTAGTGGCAATTGGGAGGAGATAACAGAGCGCAATGAAAAGGGGGCAGATAACTGTTCCATATGGGCCCAAATAGGAGATTCATCATCTGGATTATGCAGCTAATATAGAATCTTCTAAAAATTACAAGCCCAGTAGTACTGTGTGAAGACCTCCCATATTTTTTGGGACCTGTAATAAAGCCTTCCTAATACAGGTGGGCCCGTTACTCCAAATGAAAGAAGAGATGAGTTTATCCAAGTCAGCAAAATCTTTTTCTTAAGGAACTGGAATGTGCTGGAAAAGATACAAGAACTTAGGTAATGACCATCTTGACCATACTTACACGACCTCAGTTTATTGAGCCTGTTTGCATCCGCTACCCTCAATCTGCTGCCCCAACACACAACAGCAAACAAGAGAATACTGGCCACCACAGAATCATACCACATCTTAAGCATTGTCTGGCAGATGTTGAAGGACCTAAGCTTCCTCAAAAAGTAGAGACGGCTCTGTCTCTTCTTGTAGAGGGCATCAGTGTTCTTAGCCCAGTCCAGTTTATTGACTATATACACCCCCAAGTACTTGTAGTATTCCAGTGTCCACACTGACCCCCTGGATGGAGACGGGGGTCACTGGTGTCATGTCCCTCCTCAGATCAACAACCAGTTCCTTTCTCTAAGTCACGTTGAGCTGCAGATGGTTCCACTCACACCATGTGACAAAGTTTCCCACCACAGCCCTGTACTCAGCCTCCTCATCCGTACTGATGCACCCGAGTATAGCAGAGTCATCAGAGAACTTCTGAACATGGCAGGACTCTGTGTGGTAGTTGAAGTCTGTGGTGTAGAGGGTGAAAAGGAAGGGAGACAGGACTGTCCCCTATGGAGCCCCAGTATTGCTGACCACTCTGTCTGACACAGTGTTGCAAGCGCACATACTGTGGTCTACCAGTAAGGTAGTCAACAATCCAGGACACAAGGGGGGCATCTACCTGCACTGCTGTAAGCTTCTCACCCAATACAGCTGGCCTGATGGTATTGAAGGCACTAGAAAAGCCAAAGAACATGACCTCCATAGTGCATGCTGGCTTATCCAGGTGGGTGTAGGCACGGTTAAGCAGGAAAATAATGGCATCCTCAACTCCCAGTCGGTGTTGATAGGCGAACTGGAGGGGGTCTAAGTGTGGCTTGACCGTGGGCTGAAGCTGCTCCAGCATGAGTCTTTCCAGAGTCTTCATCATGTGTAAAGTCAATGTTACTGGTCTGTAGTCCTTGAAGTCCCTGGGATGTGGCGTTTTAGGCACCGAAACGAGGCAGGACATCTTCCACAGCACGGGGACCGTTTAAGGATTAAATAATAAATATCCCTTTAAGGATTTCATAATAAAAATCCCAAGGTATTTAAACCCAACGTCTGCCCTTCTGAAATGGAAGGATGAGAGTGGGAGTTCCTCACCCAGAGAATTAACTGGTAGCAACTCACTTTTATTGAGGTTCAGTTTGTATCCTGACAGTTTGCCAAATTGATCCAGGATGCGCAACACAGCCGGGAGGGAAGACATCAGATTAGAGATGTAAAGCAGTAGATCATATGAATACAGCCACAATTTGTGGGTCAGGCCTAGCCGGGAAATACAAACCCCAATTCCAATGAAGTTGGGACGTTGTGTAAAACGTAAATAAAAACAGAATACAATGATTTTCAAATCCTTTTCGACCTATATTCAATTGAATACGCTACAAAGACAAGATATTTAATGTTCAAACTGATAAACTTTATTGGTTTTTTTTGCAAATATTCCCTCATTTTGAATTTGATGCCTGCAACACATTCCAAAAAAGCTGGGACAGGGTTATGTTCACCACTGTGTTACATCACCTTTCCTTTTAACAATACTCAATAAGCGTTTGGGAACTGAGGACACTAATTGTTGAAGCTTTGTAGGTGGAATTCTTTCCCATTCTTGCTTGATGTACGACTTCAGTTGCTCAACAGTCCGGGGTCTCCATTGTCGTATTTTGCGCTTCATAATGCACCACACATTTTCAATGGGAGACGGGTCTGGACTGCAGGCAGGCCAGTCTAGTACCCGCACTCTTTTACTACGAAGCCACGCTGTTGTAACACGTGCAGAATGTGGCTTGGCATTGTCTAGCTGAAATAAGCAGGGATGTCCCTGAAAAAAACGTCGCTTGGATGGCAGCATATGTTGCTCCAAAACCTGTATGTACCTTTCAGCATTAATGGTGCCTTCACAGATGTGCAAGCTACCCATGCCATGGGCACTAACACACCCCCATACCATCACAGATGCTGGCTTTGGAACTTTGTGCTGATAACAATCTGGATGGTCCTCTTCCTCTTTAGCCCGGAGGACGTGACGTCCATGGTTTCCAAAAACAATTTGACAGGTGGACTCGTCAGACCACAGCACACTTTTCCACTTTGCGTCAGTCCATCTCAGATGAGCTTGGGCCCAGAGAATCCGGCGGCGTTTCTGGGTGTTGTTGATATATGGCTTTCGCTTTGCATGGTAGAGTTTTAACTTGCACTTGTAGAAGTAGCGACGAACTGTGTTAACTGACAATGGTTTTCCGAAGTGTTCCTGAGCCCACGTGGTAATATCCTTTACACAATGATGTCAGTTTTTAATGCAGTGCCGCCTGAGGGATCGAAGGTCACGGGCATTCAATGTTGGTTTTCGGCCTTGCCACTTATGTGCAGAGATTTCTCCGGATTCTCTTGATCTTTCGATGATATTATGGACTGTAGATGATGAAATCCCTAAATTCCTTGCAATTATACGTTGAGAAACGTTGTTCTTAAACTGTTGGACTATTTGCTCACGCAGTTGTTCACAAAGTGGTGAACCTCGCCCCATCCTTGCTTGTGAACGGCTGAGCCTTTCCGGGATGCTCCTTTTATACCCAATGATGACGCTCACCTGTTTCCAGTTAACCCGCTCACCTGTGGAATGTTCCAAACAGGTGTTTTTTGAGCATTCCTCAACTTTTCCAGTCTTTTGTTGCCCCTGTCCCAGCTTCTTTGGAACGTGTTGCAGGCATCAAATTCAAAATCAGTGAATATTTCCAAAAAACAAAGTTTATCAGTTTGAACATTAAATATCTTGTCTTTGTAGTGTATTCAATTGAATATAGGTGGAAAAGGATTTGCAGATCATTGTATTCTGTTTTTATCCACGTTTTACACAACGTCCCAACTTCATTGGAATTGGGGTTTGTACCTTCAAACTCCTCCTCACGGAGCCAGATGGCTAGAGACTCCATTGCAACGGCGAAGAGCAGCGGCGAAAGCGGTTAGCCTTATCTAGTGCCATGATGCAGGGGGAAAGTTTGACTGCACTGAAGCCATAGGGGCAGTATAAAGTAGCCTAATCCATGAATTAAAATTAATACCAAAACCAAATTTATCCAAAACATAAAAAGGTACCTCCATTCCACCATATCAAAGGCCTTCTCAGCATCCTGGGATACCACAACCTCTGGCATGTGTGAGGTGGTTGTACTGAGTATATTAAGAAGTCTTCTGGTGTTATTAAAAGATTGTCTTCCCAACATAAATCCCGTTTGATCTGTTGAAATCATTTGGGGAACTGCTTGCTGAAGTCATAGGGACAAAATCTTTGCCAATTTTGTATTCAATATTTAAAAGGGAGATAGGTCTGTAGCTACTGCTGAGTAGAGGGTGTTTGCCTTTTTTAATCAGCAGGGTGATTGAGGCCTCCGATAGGGTAGGTGGCAGGCGGCCATTTTCGAATGCTTCATTATATAATTTTTGTAAGACTGGTGTCAAAGGAGTGATAATTGTCTTAAAAAATTCAGTGGAGAACCTGTCAGGGCTGGGAGATTTACCAGATTGTAATAAATTGATTGATGTATTTTGTTTATAGATATGGGGTTGCCCAGTGTTCTAATTAAGTTGTCATTAATTTTTGGAAATCTCATCCAGTCAAGAGGCTGGTCCCCCTCAGAAATCGGGGGGAGGTCAGAGGTGTATAGCTCAGAATAAAATGCAGCAAACGTGTCATTGATATTAACTGGATCTGAGAAAACCTCTCCTGCCAGAGATTTAAATCTCGGGATTAATATTGAGGCCGCAACGGCTCTGGCTTGAAGGGCCAAGAAGCGCTGCTTAGATTTAAGCAGTTGAAGTTCTGCTTTAAGGGTAGTTAGGAGGTCAAGTTCAGCATGGAGCTGTAAACGTTTTTTTATATAGTTCAGGGTCGGGGGAAATAGCATATTGACTGTCCAGGCGGTGAAGATCCCAAAGTATCTCCATCAACCTGGCCTTATCAGCTTTCTTCATTTTTGAGACATATGAAATGGATTGGCCCCATAGATAGGCTTTGAAGGCTTCCCAGAGAGTCCCCCTTGTGTCATGGGTCTCAAAAAAGCACTATTTGTTAATTTAAAAGCTGTCCAAATGAGTACTCGGCCAATAAAGAGGAAGTGAAATGCCATTGTTTAAGGAGAAGGATGGGAGGGTTGAGACTAATATCGATACAAACAGGGGCATGATCCGAAATGGCAATGCTATGATATTCACAGGCGGTTATTTTTGAAATCTATTAGAAAGAAATCTATTTGTGAGTATGAGTGATGGACATAAGAAAAAAAAGAAAAGGCCTTACTTGAGGGGAATTTGGCTCTCCATGGGTCAGACAGCCATTTGACACATTTGTCTAGTACCTTTGCTGAATTAGCTAGCACGTAAGGTTTGTCTGAGGATCTGTCGAGGGTGGCATCCTGGACCAAATTGAAATCAACACCTATGGTTATATGCTTTCTGTCAATATCAGGAAGAAGTGTGAAAAACCTGGAAATGAACTGAGCATTGTCCCAGTTGGGTGCATACACGCTTTCTAGTACAAGAGGGATGTCCCTTAGTCTCCCGGACAGAATAACGAAATGTCTGTTAGGATCAGACAGGACATTTGTTGGTTCGAATGGGGTGTTTTTATGAATCTGAATGGCAGTGCCTCTAGCTCTCCCATTGAATTTCGAATGGTATAGTTGGCCTACCCCAACCTTTTTAAGTCACAATATATCACCAGTTTGAAGGTGAATTTCCTGGAGAAAGAAAATGTCCCCCCTGAGATGGTGAAGATGAGCCATAATTCTGCGTATCTCTGTGGGATTATTGGCTCCCTTGGCGTTCCGTGTGATGAAGCAGATGTTACTGTTGTTTATTGTCTTGGCCATTATTACAAAGGGGATGCATGATGCAGACTATCCGACACCTGGACGGCTGAGCAGGAAAGAAAGGGGAAAAGAAGAGAGGGAGGGCAAAACAAAAAAAGGAAAAAAAAAACAAGAAACATCCAATATCCACATCTTGGTGCAAAAATCCCACACTTCTTGCACGCTAGTGCCCCTCTTAGCCATTCTTCCTTACAGGAAATATCCGGTATCCCATATCCCACATTTAAGTACAATTATAGTAACCCATAGTTCAATGTTGGTACCCTTCTGTCACAAATCACTCCTGACACTCTTCTCCACCCACTCCACCCTGCCTGCACTCTCTTCTTCACCTCTCTTCTGCACTCCCCGTTACTTTGGACAGCTGACCCCAAGTATTTAAATGCATATGCCTTCATCACATCCACTCCTTGCATCCTGACCATTCCACTGTCCTCCCTCTCATTCAAGCATAGGTATTCCGTCTTGCTCCTACTGACTTTCATTCCTCTTCTCTCCAGTGCATACCTCCACCTCTCCAGGCTCTCCTCAACCTCATCAGTACCACTGTCTCCAAACCATATAACATAGCTGGTCTCACAACAATCTTGTAAACCATCCCTTTAACTCTTGCTGGTACCCTTCTGTTGCAAATCACTCCTGACACTCTTCTCCACCCACTCCACTCTGCCTGCACTCTCTCCTTCACTACTCTTCTGCACTCCCTATTACTTTGAACAGTTGACCCCAAGTATTTAAACTCATACGCCTTTGTCACCTCTACTCCTTGCATCCTCACAATTTTCATGCGCTATCCCTGTTGCAGATTGACAAAGATGGCAGAACAAAAGACCCCAGCACACTGTCCTCTATACTTACAGTCAGAGCTATATAGTAGTTAATAAAGTTTCAGTGCACAGACCTTCATCAGGTTATTTAAAGAGATACTTGCATCAAAATCTGACTTTTCCTGTTGTTAATCGATGTAAGGATTGTGGATGTGATCGATGAGACAAATGGTAGCCCTAAAATCACATTTATGGCCAGACAAGTAACTGATTTCCAGTTGGCGAAAATGTGGTAACTTGCCGCGTCACGAAATACCATTAGCACAGAGGGCATGTCTGTAGCAGGAAGCTATAAAAGCGGAGACGCACCATGTTGGCTCGAAGGAATACGGCTGTATTGGCTGAGCAACATATTCGTGAAGCGGGTAGTCAACTTCCACTGAGAAAGAGGAATCGTCTTCCACTTCCACATCCTCAACCTCAATGCTGCTGTTGGTGGTCTCGTCGCTCACCATTTTTTTTCTTTTGTTTTGGTAAAGTGACGACGGAGCAGGAAGGGGGCTGTCACCAATGAATTTCTCGTTTTCTACGGCAAGCGGTTTAGCCCCAGTGTTTAGCCCACCCAGCCACACTCACACGACTGCACTTAATTTCAGTAGCCAATAGCTATGAGATCATAAAACTACACCTACCTTTCGGCTGTAATTCAAACCACCCATGTTAAAAATGTGCTCAGAAACAGCATGAAAGTATCTCTTTGAATGACCAGATGAAGGTCATTATTAGAACATTTGCACACAAAAAAAAGTATACATCAAAATTCAACAACGTTATTGCCATAAACTTGCTGCAGTTTTGTGGGAAAGATGTAGTCTAGACTAATTCATAGAACACTCTACTCTTCACAAAATATGGAAATTTAAATTTAGACCATGATCCTGTCACCTCGGATCCTGGTCAACTTCTACCATTGGATAATGGATTTATACTACACCTGTTATTAATACAGCTCTTTTTGTATAGTTAAACATATCGTATTTATTATAGTCTTTTATAGTTTGATTTTTAGTCTTTTAAAGTTTAGTTTTTAGTCTTTTACAGTTTAGTTTTTAGTCTTTTATAGTTTAGTTTTTTAGCTGGAGACACTTCCTGAGAGCTTACAGACCTCTTTTCGTTGTAAATGTACTTGTACTGTCCGCAATGACAATAAAGTTGAAGTGAATGATCATTGAAAGCTGAGGTCTTGTCTTTCTCCAATAATGCAGTTCTATGTTTCAGAGGTAAATGTCAGAGCATCCTCCGTTTCACAAAACAAACTGGGTTGTTCCTGCTCTGTTTCTCATCAGGTACGTTCTACTTTTGTAGGAACTAAGTGTTCCCTCTTCCATCTGACGATGTGACCATGAAACCCTCATGACCATGAAACTCATGTGTGGCATGCGACACAGGCTTTCAGTGTTTTCCACAGTGCTCATGTGTCATCCTCTGAGGAAAACATGCACTTATGTCAGTGTAGCAATGTGATACCTCAGTGAACTGAGTCATAAAATGCGTTGTCTTGTCACTAACAAAATGTTTGCCATGAGGGGACTGTTTAGTTAGCACATTAAGATCCTTTGAATTAATCTGCCATTACTCTTGTGTATATGTCTACATTCATTGCCATCAATTAAGGTTACATTTTTGTCCAACAATCCATCCGTTTCATGAAATAGATTTCCATCAGAACAAATTTGCTAAAATACTTAATTTAACAATTTATTTGAATTGATTTTCATGGAAAATAAAATTGTAGTCATTTTCACCCACAAAACTCAATTCTGTGGACAAAATTAAGTAGTGCTGACTATTATGTGCAAAAATTAAAAAAAATAAGTTTTTGGATTCTTGTGCAGTTCGTTTTGTTTCTGCAACGAAATAATTTTGTGCACCAAACTGACAAGTTTAAACTTGGTGCCCCACAAGAGAAGCAAATACAAATGTTAATGGTACATACCCCACTGGCAGTGCGGATAGGTTTGGCTTTTAGTTTCGGCACTAGAGTACGATGGTAGTGAGGTGGGACAGCAGCGATGATGTCCACCAACCGAGGCTGTGCAGACAGACCATATTTAGCTGAGGTTTTGGTTTTCACTCTGTTGAAGCACAAAAGTGGATGGGAGAAGTATTATCATAAACAGAATTAACATGTAGTAAGAGAAAATCCTTCTTAAAAAAAATTCAGCTACAGAAAAAAGAGAGGAGAAAAAGAGAAGAAAAAAATAATGTGGAGCAAGTGTCACAGGCGGGAGCAGGAGGTAAGTCAAAAGCAGACAGCAAGGACAGGCTGGGTTTGAACACAGTTTTAATAACAAAAAAAAAACACAAAAAAAAACTTACACAAAAGCAGGAACAGACGGCAGGTACAGACAGCGGAAGAGCCGCTCAGTAAACAGACTTCACAGGCGAGGCGGCGGAAGGGCCACTCGGTAAACTGACTACGAAGGCGGTGGAAGGGCCACTTGGGAAACAGACTTCAGAGGCAGCAGAAGGGCTGCTCGGGAAACAGACTTCGGAGCCAGTGGAAGGGCCACTTGGGAAACGGACCTTGGGGACATCGGAAGGGCCGCTCAGGAAACGGACCTCGGGGTCACAGAAGGACCGCTCGGGAAACGGACCTCGGAGGCATCGGAAGGGCCACTGCTCGGGAAACGGAGCTCGGAGGTATTGGAAGGGCCGCCGCTTGGGAAACGGACCTCGGAGGCGTTGGAAGGGCTGATGCTCAGGAAACGGACCTCGGAGGTGTCGGAAGGACCGCCACTCAGGGACCAGACTTCGGAGGCATCAGAAGGGCTGCCGCTTGGAGACCAGCCTTCAGAGGCATCGGAAGAGCTGCCGCTCGGGGACCGGACTTCGGAGGTGGCGGAAGGGCCGCCGATTGAGGACCAAATTTCGGAGGCAGCGGAAGGGCCGCCGCTCAGGGACCAGACTTCGGAGGTGGCGGAAGGGCCACTGCTCGGCGATCAGGCTTTGGAGGCAGCGGAAGGGCCGCCACTCGGGGAGCCAGCTTCAGAGGGGGCGGGCCAGCCACCCAGGGAGCTGGCTGGGCAGCCGCTCGGGAAGCTGGCTTTGGAGGCAGGGGGGCAGCCACTCGGGGAGCTGGCTTTGGAGGCGGCGGGTCAGCCACTGGGGGAGCAGCCTTCAGAGGCCGTGGGCCAACTGCTCGGGGATCACGCTTTGGAGGCAGCAGGCCAGCCAACCGCTAATGAACAGACAGCCCATCGGCAAAGATGGCTGATGGCACAGGAAACGTCGGCAAGGACGGCCAGCAGCACAGGAACAGACCGTACGTCAGCAAGGACGGCCGGCGGCACAGGAACAGACAGACCATTCTGGAACTCTGGGATGCTGGGTGGCTGAGGCTCTGGGACGCTGGGCGGCTGAGGCTCTGGGACGCCGGGCGACTGAGGCTCTGGGATGCTGGGCAGCTGAGGTTCAGGGGCGCCGGGCGACTTAGACCAAGGGGCACCGGGTGGCTTAGGCTCGGGGGCACTGAGTAGCTTAGGCTTGCAGGCGCCGGGTGGCTCAGGCTGGTGGGCACCGGACGGCTCAGGCTAAGGGGCGCCGGGCAGCTCAGGCTCGGGGGTGCTGGGCAGCTTAGGCGCCATCTTGCAATGCTATCTCAGGGTCCCGCTTCTAGAGTACAGCGAGAAGCCCAAAGAAGGCCGGCTCTTCATGGAGGAAAGTGTCCCTCGACACCCCAAAATCCTCACACGTATATGGTAGATACAGACAGCGGGAAAGCACACAAACTGACGAGGCACTCTGGCGACCAAGAGTCTTGGTGTGTGTCTCTGGGAGTGTCTCAGTGAGAGTGTGAGGTGAACCGACAACGAGCCAGAGCAACCAAGGGGCCCCCAGTGAGGCCAATCAGAGTGCACAGGACTCGTACAACCAACCGGAGAAAGGGGAGGGAGATTGGCCGCAGGTGCGCAGGGCAGGGCAAGAACCGGACAGCCAATCGGAGAAAGGGGAGGTGAGTGAAACCAGGCAATCAGGGTCATTCAAGCACACAAGCGCAGGTGAACTAAAACACCAATCAGGGGATGGGGGAGCATCGATGACCAAGATCACACCCATGACAGCAAGCTAATTACATACAACTAACTGAAATTATAACTTATGTAAAATATACGTCTGCAGAAGTAAACTCAGCGTAAGTCATATCTCAGCTGGTTAGCTTTTCAGTATTTGTCCAAAGTTTCGATTTTTACAGCAGTGTAAGAAAAATGATTGAAAAATTAATCAAAATCATTAATCGATAAGAGTTAAAGGGAAGGTTTACCGCACTCGGGACTTGTACTTGTGTGTACGTGACAAATAAAACTCTTGAATCTTGAATCATATCATATGGGAGGGATTGCGCTAATTAGTTAAAGTAATAATAACTAGTGAAATCAACGACGGCCGAGGAACACTTACTTGTTGAGGTTAATGTCTTTGCCCTCTTCATGCGCCTCAACCAGCTGCTTAATGACATCGGCAATAGTCATCATCATGAGCTCAGCCCGGCTCAGGTCACCTAGTAAAGAGCACATTAGGCGGTAGGCTGCAAACATCTATCGAGGCAGAAACACCACTGTAATGTTTACAGATATGCACATTACAGTGTTTAATATTTACGACAGTGACGTATTGCCGTCATCTGCAGTCATACTTTACGTGACGGAGAACCCACAAAATAAGTTAGTCAGACAGTAGTTCATAGTACGGCTGTACACATTGAACCTGAGCTTCTCCAGTTAAGTTCCGCGTTTGTTTAATAAGTTGTCTGTCTATTTGTATTACACACGAGAACATCACAACCACATAGCAAACAGTAAATCCGCACACGATTTAAGTATTTCGTGAGAAGGTTAAAATTGGCCAATTTTGCCAAGGAAGAAACAAGGAATAATCCCAGAAAATTGAATCCAGATGAACTGATAAAACTTTCTGGGATTTCTTGACCTGGATGACTGAGCATGCATCAAGCCAAAGATGCATAATTTTAGTCGGTAAACCGACAAACGAATAATAACTGCTCAGCAACATGCATTTAAAAAATACAATAGTTACATCTAGCTACATCTTATCGCGAATACTTTAAGCGGTGACACAAACATGTTATTTTAGCCTATTTATGCTTTGTCTATAAAGTTGTCATGTCACAGGTCCCACCGGAGACGCAGCAGACCTAGCCTACGTTAGCATGACCAACAACCTCTATCCTGGTCACTTCAAACACCTATTTTGGATATGTGAATGCCATTTCCAAGCTTACACTTCTTCCGTGGTTTCCCCATGTCTTCTTGTAGACAAACAGCTATAATTCGCTGACGTAGATGCTTATTAAACGACTAAAAATTGCACTGAAAACATTGGGAACAGTCGTGAGACGTAAACTATCAAAACAATCCTTAGTATTAGAACACGGTTCGTGCCGTTCAACGATCAAAAGTGTCGTGAAATAGTGTCGCAAAAGTTATGACCTACTCTTTCTTTCTTTTTTCTTTTTTTTAAATAATTGTCATCGGTAAGATCTAAGAATGGAGGACAGACTTGCAAAGCAGGTGGATGTAAACTAAACCTATTCGCATTTTATTCTTTGCGACGTTAGAAACGTTGGCTTAAAATGCGCCTGACAAATGAACGGAAAAATGCCTTCTGACTGATTGTCGCTTGCGGAGTTTTTTTTTTTTAGTAATAAATGCGTTCTGTCAGAGGTATTCACTAACCTCACATGTGCCCCATATACATTGTCAACATTTTTTCAATAGCTCATCAGTATAGACTACATTCATCATTCGGCAGGATAAGGGCCAAAATCATAAAGTGCCTTTGGTGTCCTCATCAGAATCATACAGTCATCATGAACATATTGCGAAATAATGACCTTCTGGTGTGTTATTATGAATGGCCAAACATTTACACACATGTCGGTAGGATGATATGTCTCTTAAGATGTGTTTCCCTCATTTTATACCATTTTCTCTGTTTGGGTGTACACGATTTTGGCTTTTATTTTTTATTTTATTTATTTTATAAAATAAATGAGTGATGTGATAGAGTGCATTCTGGGTAAAAGTTGAGTGGATAACATAGTTTCCAAGAGACACTCCGCGTTGTCCCTCCTCTCCATCAACAGACTGTGTCGCACGTCCCAATCCGCACCACCTATATACAACGATGAAACTAACGCCAATGTGTTCATGTGACTCTCCATAAATTTCAAGGCTTTTGGAATTCGTAATTTCCCTTTTGTTGATGTTATATCAATTATCAATCACATATGTTCATTAACAGTTATGATCCGCATAAGAAAATTTGCTGAATAAGGAGCTGCCAGGGAAGAGGGAAAGAGCAAGGCCAAAGAGGAGGTTTATGGATGTGGTGAGGGAAGATATGCAGGTTGTATTGATATGACAAGTACATGCAGTATCAGTTCATGATGTTATACCGCTGCACCAGTAGGTGGCAGTAGTGTAAGGTTGTCGTGCCATCCTAGTTTTATATGTGGAAAGAGCGACGAATAAAAACACTGTAGAGGAGCTCAAGCAGGAGTCGTGGCACTTTTCCGCCTTGGCCCCGAACTTTGCATGGTAAAAGCACAGGCCGGGCTCTTGTCGCAGACCGGGGGTTGCCGCGGCGACCATCATGGAGTCACCAGGTGGTGGCGTGTGGGGGTGGGCAGGGGTGAGCGCGGACGCGCAGTGCTGCTGTTGGCTGGCCAGGAAGAACTTGTCAGCTTCTTCAGCTAGCTTGCAGCAATCGGTAATGCTGGTGTTAGCCAAAGCGGTCCGCACCTGAGCAGGCAGTTGTCGCAGAAATAGTTGTACAATGTGGTGACCCACATCTATATAACTAGAGACATTCACGTAAGAGGTCAGATAATGCACTTCCGCTTCCGGTACACAGTTCAGTGTCGTTGTCGAACGTATGACATGCAAAGTTGGAGCTAGTAAACTACCTCGACTACGTCTACTCTCACGTCTCCTGTCTCGTTGTTTTCTAACTCCACATTGGTGACCCCGACGTGATCGAACTACTAATACGAGTATGTCTGACAACGACGACGCCGGTGCTAACAACATGGCTATTGCTAACGCTAGCATTTACACCGCTACTGTGAAGCTACGCGACTTTTGGCAGCATAATCCACGGCCGTGGTTTCAACATGTGGAAGCCCAGTTCCAGCTGAGAGGGATGACGCAGGATGCAACGCAGTACTTCCACGTAGTGGCGGCGTTAGACGCATCGACAACGGCGCGAGCAATGACGCTGTTGGAAGCTCCGCCAGCTGCTGGCAAGTACGATGCTATAAAGACATTCCTCCTGAAACTATTTGAACTGTCGGAGCTGGAGAAGGCAGACGGTTTACTGTCCCCGAATGGCCTCGGCGACGGCAAACCGTCTGAGTTAATGGAAAAAATGCTGTCTGTGCTGGGATCGGCTGATCCGGCCTTTCTTTTCACACACATTTTTCTGAGGCAGCTCCCCGCACCTGTACGCACAGCACTGGTCAGTTCTCCTCTCGCCGCCTCCAAGGACTACCGTTCTCTGGCTGCTGAAGCAGACAGGGTTTTCCTGGCCAACCGGCAACAGTTTGTGCATGCCCTGCTACCCCACCAGACCGCCCCACCACCACCTGTGTACGACTATATGGACACCGCGGCTGCGGTGACAGCCCGCCGCCAACCTGACGACGGGCTCTGTTATTACCATGCCAGGTGTTGAGATATGACACTATTGTATTTGTATGACTATGTGTTACTGTGTACTATTATTTTGTTTATGACTTTGTTTGTCCACAAGTGGGCGGTGTTGCGCTTGCATGCGCGGATTGATTACGTCACTGAGACGCTCTTTATTTTCTTCTTCTCCCAAAACGACCGAATAAAACGGAGGCTGCATTTTTCCCTCCAGCAGAAGTTCGGTAGTCAGTACGATTCTTTATAACGGTTTAATAATCCACTTCATATGCGCAGAGATAGACATAAAGTATTAGTCTAGTCTTCTAACAGGTTATGGGCCCAGATAACATTGGATTATTTAGTAGTTTGATAAAAGAAGTACACGAAGTGTGATAACCTCGGATGGCGGGATGCGCGCAGGTTAGCACGGAGTTGCAAGTTAGCAAGTGTGAAGCTAGTTAGCATCGAGAGAGGCTATCGGGAAGCTAACGGAACGCTAAGCTAACGCTACCTAGGGAGATGGAGCGAAAGAAGAGCAGGTGGCCCACATTCAACGGACAGGCCGATGAGTATGAACTGTGGGAAGAGCGAATGCTCTGTTGCATGCGTGGTGTGGGGCTGAAAACCACCATTCTTACCGAGCCCGTGAGACCTTTGACAGTGGAAGAGCAGGCCCTAGACGAGAAGCGGAACGCGGACGCCTACTGCGCATTGGCGCCTTTATTGGACAACACAAGCTTGGGATTGATCTTCAGAGAAACGAAGGACAAAGGCAGAGAGAGTCTACGGGTGTTGCGGGAACATTACATTGGTAAGGGCAGACCCCGGATTGTCACTCTGTATGTAACATTGACTGGGCTAAAGAAAGCTGATAATGAGACGATAACCGAATACATTATCCGAGCTGAACAAATCATTACGGCTCTCAAAGGGGCGGGAGAAGCACCGAGTGAGGGACTAATGATGGCCATGGTGATGAGGGGGTTACCTGAGAGATATAAGCCATTCACTCTAATGGTGACACATGGCGACAGTGAGTTGACATTGGGACAATTTAAGGGCAAATTGAGAAACTTTGAGGCGGCAGAGGATGTAGCTAATGCTACAGCATCGGACGAGACGTCCGAGAGGGTGATGAAGGCCCACGCAGCGCCTAAGAAAAAGCCAGTGAAACGCTGTGAGGGAGATGATGAACAAACGGTGTGCTGGCGATGCGTTGACAAAGGCCATCGGAAAACGGACTGTTCACGCAGCGTGTGGTGCAGCTTCTGCCGGGTCAAGGGTCACACGGACAAAGTGTGCAAGAAGGACCGCGCTGATGGAGCCAGGTGTGCACGCGAGCAAGGTGGCGGCGGCGGTGGTGGTCACGGAGCAGGTCGAGGTCAGGGACCGGGGAATGCTGCGGAAGAAGAGAACTACATCTTCAGAGTGCAGGCTGGAGAGACCAGCTCAGCAGGACCAGGACGACGGCAACAGTTCAAACCAGGATTGATTGTGGACTGTGGGGCTTCTTCCCACATAGTCAATGATAAGAAGAAGTTCAAGAGCTTTGACAGCTCGTTCGAGCCAGAGAAACACTGCATGGAGCTGGCGGACGGTAAGCGCACCTTTGGTGTGGTGCAGGGCAGGGGAGATGTTACGGTATGTCTGCTCGACAGTGAGGGGCAACGGTGTAGAGTGACACTGCGGAACGCACTATATATTCCATCGTACCCCCAAGAGCTCTTCTCTGTGAAGTCTGCGACAGCACACGGAGCCAGTGTGTTCTTCGAAGAGGGCAGAGATGCCTTGATGTCACTGGATGGTACCAGTTTGACATTTTTGTACAGGGGAAAATGTACTATTTGCAAACTGAATGTGTTGTTGAAAAGTGCCATGTGAGCCATGATATAGAAACTTGGCATGAGATAATGGGCCACTGCAACTATGACGATATCATAAAGCTACAGGATATCACTAATGGTATGCATATAAAGGGTAAAGTGTGTAAACCTGACAAAGAGTGTGCAGTATGCATAGAAGGGAAGTTTACCCAAAACAGAAACAGATGCTTCAACAAGCACACAGGCACTACGCCATACACGGCAATGACAGGAAAAAAGTGCAACATGGCTAGAATGCAAAAGTTCGGGACAGAATGCTATGCTTAGCAGCAGGACAAGGGAAAGTTAGATTCTAGATGTGAGAGGGGGCGTTTTGTAGGACACGACAAGAACAGCCCGGCCTACCTAGTCTACTACCCTGACCAAGAGAAAGTACAGAAACACAGACTAGTTAAGTTTGTACACAAGGCAACTAGTGAAAATGAGACTCAGACACCAGGTCTACACCCAGAAGACTGGGTAAGAGAGAGAAAGTCTGTTGAGACAGCTGCAACTCAGCCTAGAGTACAGAAAAATGTACAGACTGACGGTACACAGTCAGCACCCGAGGATGATGACGAGGAGCACCCAAGGGTGACGTCACAAGCCTCAGCCAGTGGGAGGTACCCCCAAAGGGAACGCAACCCTCCGAGATACTTGATTGACTATAGTCAGGGCGACAGTGATGACAGCTCACTCACTACTATAGATTATGCATACGGGGCAGTGTGCGGTGTCCCTCTGACCTTTAAAGAGGCTATGGAATCGCCAGAATCAGAAAAGTGGTCCAGGGCAATGGACGAGGAAATGGAGTCTCTAAGAGACAACAAAACATTCACCCTTATGAAATTGCCAGAGGGCAAGAAAACAGTGGGAGGAAGGTGGGTGTATTCGATAAAGACAGATATAGACGGACACGACAAGTACAAGGCTAGATTTGTAGCAAAGGGATATAGCCAGAGAGCTGGGGTGGATTATGGGGAGACATTTTCGCCAACAGCCAACCTAACAAGTGTTTGAGTGCTTCTACAGAAGGCGGCTCAATATGACTTGATTTTACACCAGATGGATGTAAAGACGGCCTATCTTCATGCCCCCATAGACTATGACATATACATGGAACAACCTGATAGTAATATTGAGAAGGGAGAAAAACTAGTGTGTAAACTAGAGAAGTCAATCTACGGCCTCAAGCAGTCTGGCCGCAATTGGAACTCACTGTTACACGAGTGTTTGACAGGTGATGGTTTTACACAAAACCAATCAGACCATTGTGTGTACTCCAAGGAGTCAAAGGAAAGGATGTCATTGGTGTATTGCCCTACAGACGAAATGGTTGCGGATGTAATGACGAAGCCCGCATCCAAGGTAAAACTGAAGACATTTGCTAAGGCAATGTTTGGTGTGTGAAATGTGAGTGGTATGGGTTATACCAAGTTTTTTTTTATTTTGTTCTATGAATATGAAAAGGTATACAGTAAGCTCATGATTCATAAGTGGGAGTGTTGAGATATGACACTAGTGTATTTGTATGACTATGTGTTACTGTGTACTATTATTTTGTTTACGACTTTGTTTGTCCACAAGTGGGCGGTGTTGCGCTTGCATGCGCGGATTGATTACGTCACTGAGACGCGCTTCATTTTCTTCTCCCAAAACGACCGAATAAAACGGAGGCTGCATTTTTCCCTCCAGCAGAAGTTCGGTAGTCAGTACGATTCTTTATAACGGTTTAATAATCCACTTCATCTGCGCAAAGATAGACATAAAGTATTAGTCTAGTCTTCTAACACCAGGTTTGGGGCAAAAGCAAAACGGTGTCGCAAACCCTGCAGTTACAGGGTTCAGGGAAACGCCAAGGCCGGCGCTCGTTAACGGCTATGGGCGCCGGCCGTGACTGCAAGCTGTTGTTCATCAGAGACTCCTTGTCGGGCCAGCGGCTGCTGGTTGACTCTGGCGCTCAACGCAGCATACCACCAGCACAAGCTGTGGACACGATGACCGACAGTCACGGCCCCCAGATGGACGCCGCCAACGGCACGTCCATTCGGACGTACGGTATCAGACATGTGGACGTGTGTTTTGGCGGCCGACGTTTCGGCTGGGACTTTGTGATGGCTGCTGTATCCACCCCGCTCCTAGGTGCGGATTTCCTCTGTGCTTTCAACCTGCTGGTGGATGTTAAAAACTGTCGCGTGATTGATGCCGTCTCTTTTGCGTCATACCCCTGCACGCTTGGGGGCGCTGGAGCGCTGTGCCTCGCTAACACACTCTCCGCCGGGGATCCATACCAACGCCTGCTCGCAAATTTCCCCGAGCTCACCACACCCACCTTCTCCTCGGCGGTGGCCAAGCACGGCGTGGAACATCATATCACCGCAGTGGGCCCCCCAGTTTACGCCCGGGCCCGACGCCTCGACTCGGCCAAGCTCGCAATAGCCAGGGAGGAGTTTTCGACTATGGAGCGCCTCGGCATTGTCCGCCGTTCTGACAACCCGTGGGCTTCCCCTCTTCACATGGTTACTAAGGCCAACGGGGGTTGGCGCCCGTGCGGGGACTACCGTCGCCTAAACAATGCCACGACCCCCGACCGGTACCCCATACCGCACATACAAGATTTCTCTACCCACCTGGCGGGCGCTGCCATCTATTCCAAAATCGACTTAGTGCGGGGGTATCACCAAGTGCCGGTCCACCCACTGGATGTCCCAAAAACGGCTGTCATCACACCCTTTGGGCTCTTTGAGTTTTTACGTATGCCTTTCGGCCTTAAAGGGGCGGCGCAGACGTTTCAGCGCCTTATGGATTCTGTGCTCCGCGACATGCCATTTTTGTTTGTGTACTTAGACGACATCCTCGTGGCCAGCGCGTCGGCGGAGGAACACATGACGCACCTCAGACAGCTGTTTGACAGGCTCAGCGAACACGGTCTCATCATCAACCCAGCTAAGTGTCAGTTCGGGGAGTCGTCCATCACCTTCCTCGGGCACCACATCACTCCACAGGGGGCCGTTCCCCTCCCTGCCAGGGTTGAGGCTGTCACCATGTTCCCCCGCCCCCGCACTGTACAGTCGCTGCAGGAATTCCAGGGCATGGTGAACTTTTATAACCGTTTCCTGTCCCGTGCCGCCCACATCATGCGTCCCCTGTATGAGGCCCTGCGGGGTAAGAAGTCTAAGGACGAGCTGGACTGGTCTTCGGGGATGGACGAGGCTTTTGTGGCCGCCAAGACCGCGCTGGCCAACGCTGCGCTGCTAGCTCACCCGTCGCCTGCCGCCCCCATAGCCCTTACAACGGATGCCTCCGACTACGCCGTGGGGGCCGTGTGTGAGCAGTGGGTGGGGGGGGGGGGGCTGGCAGCCGTTGGCGTTCTTCAGTAAACAACTCCGTGAGAGCGAGCGCAAATACAGCACCTTTGATAGGGAACTACTGGGTCTCTTCCTCGCAACCAGACACTTTAGGTTCCTATTGGAGGGCCGACAGTTCACCGCTTTCGTGGACCACAAACCGCTGACGTTCGGTATGGCCAAAACCTCAGAACCGTGGTCTGGGCGTCAGCAGCACCATCTCGCGGCCGTTTCCGAGTTTACCACGGACATACAACACGTGTCGGGCAAGGATAACTTCGTCGCCGACTGCCTTTCACGGGCGGTTGTTAACGCCGTTCACTTGGGACTCGACTACGCCGCTATGGCAGCGGACCAAGCCAAGGACGCGACCGTTCAAGCCTACCGGTCGACCCCTACGGCGCTACGGCTGGAGGACGTGACGTTCGACGCGGCCAACACCACCCTCCTCTGTGACATCTCCACCGGTCAACCGCGCCCCCTGGTGCCTACTTCCTGGCGGCGCCGAGTTTTCGACACCGTCCACGGCCTTTCCCACCCGGGAGTGAAGGCCTCGACCAAGCTGGTGAGCGTCAAGCTTGTTTGGCCTGGGCTCCGTAAGGATGTTAGAGCCTGGGCCGGCTCGTGTGTGGCGTGCCAACGCGCCAAGGTGCACCGCCATACCAAGGCCCCTTTGGCGCCGTTTGTGGTTCCAGAGAGGCGGTTTGACCACGTCAATGTTGACCTGGTGGGTCCCCCTGCCCCCCTCCCGTGGTTATACGTTCCTCCTCACTATTGTGGACAGGGCCACCAGGTGGCCAGAGGCTATTCCCTTGTCCTCCACGACGGCAGCAGAGGTAGCACGGGCGTTCATCGGCTGCTGGGTGGCCCGTTTCGGCAGGCCGGGTGACATCACGAGCGACCGGGGCTCCCAGTTTACCTCGGAGCTCTGGACGGCGGTCGCTGAGCACCTGGGGATGAAGATCCACCGCACTACGGCGTACAACCCGCAGAGCAACGGACTTTGTGAGCGGTTCCATCGGGACATGAAAGCCGCTCTGCGGGCAAGCCTCACTGGCTGCGACTGGATGGACCGGCTCCCGTGGGTCATGCTCGGCCTGCGTTCGGCCCCGAAGGAAGACCTCCAGACCTCCTCCGCTGAGCTGGTGTATGGCCAGCCCCTGCGGGTTCCAGGGGAGTTTCTTCCGGATGCTACGGCTCCCTGGTCGGCCGCCTCTCACCTCAGTGCGTCCCGGAGCGCTGCCGGTGCCTTCGCTGCCGTTCCGATGTCTCAACACTGCCTCCCCCGGTCCTACGTCCCCAAGGATCTGCCATCGGCGAGGTACGTCTTCATTAGGCACGACAGCCATCGGTCCCCGCTGCAGCCCCCATACGACGGGCCCTTCCGCGTCCTGGAGGCGGGGGATAAGAACTTTGTGGTGGACATGGGGGGCAGGCCGGAGCGGGTCGCTATAGACCGTCTCAAGCCCGCTCACTTGGACATTGGGGAGCCAATGCAATTGGCCCTACCCCCGCGGCGGGGGCGCCCTCCTAGGTCGGCCCCGGCACCTGCCTCTGTTCCTGCTTCGGCCCCGCCTATGGCCCGGGTTTCGGCCCCATCTGTTTCCCCTCCTGTGAAGCGCAGCCGTTATGGCCGCAGGGTCCGCCCCCCGACTCGTCACTTGTTTTCCCCGTGACTTTGCACTATGTCATTGACTGTTCTGTTGTAGAGTATTTTTATGTTCATGGCTTGCGCTTTTGCTGTTTTGTGTAGGTGAATTCTGGGGGGGCCTGTGTGGTGACCCACATCTATATAACTAGAGACGTTCACCTAAGAGGTCAGATAATGCACTTCCGCTTCCGGTACACAGTTCAGTGTCGTTGTCGAACGTATGACATGCAAAGTTGGAGCTAGTAAACTACCTCGACTACGTCTACTCTCACGTCTCCTGTCTCGTTGTTTTCTAACTCCACAACAAAGAGGAAATCAGGTGTGTGCGCCGGTCCCAGCAGATTCAGCATTTTGTCCATGAGCTCGGATGGCTTGCTGTCACCCAAGCCTTGCAGAGAAAAGAGACGGTGGGCCCTCTCGGCGTCGGACAGTTCAAACATCTTCAAGAGGTGGTCTTTGAGCCCCTTGTATTTGTCTGCCGCCGGAGGATTTGTAAGGAGACTCACCACTCTAGTTGCAGTCGAACATCCGAGCGCCGATACCACGTAGTAATATTTAGTAGCATCATCCGTTATCTTGAGAAACCGCGTTGATTTCGTCAACCATGTTCGTTCGAAAGATTGTCTCTGATAACTACCAAGAGACAAACGTCGGGGTCACCAGTGTAGAGGAGCTCAAGCAGGAGTCGTGACAACTTTCTCTTTCGGCTACACAACGTGCACCATTTATTCCTTCCCCCATTACAACAACAAAAAACCCGCCGGGCGGAAGTGTGTCACTGTAAACCCGAACCGAGGAAACAGCAGCTGTAAACTAACGTTCCTACTAGCTCAATAAGGGGAATTATGTAGCCGCATAACCACTACAACACTCTGAATCAAGACTCCGGTGTGCAAGCCTCGTCAATGCATGGTACCAGGAGAAAAATTAAATTGAAAGGACGGACAATGAACTCCCTTCGTCAGCCAGACGAGTTAAATTTGACTGGGAACGTCGACGAAAACTGAAAAGCTTTCAAGGAAAGTTTTGAACTGTATTTTTTTTAAATAGCCTTTAGTTCAGTAACGGTAATGACGCTTTCGACCAGAAGATGGCCGCTGTTTTGTGCCCCCCCCCTCCCTTTTTTTCTCCCCAATTGTATCTGGCCAATTACCCCGTTCTTTTTT
Source organism: Lampris incognitus (assembly GCF_029633865.1). Classification (NCBI taxonomy): domain Eukaryota; kingdom Metazoa; phylum Chordata; class Actinopteri; order Lampriformes; family Lampridae; genus Lampris; species Lampris incognitus. The sequence goes on along the minus strand of NC_079225.1, from coordinate 3,818,807 downwards.
GAGCCGTCTCGGTCGCTGCTCCACCCCCTCTCTGCCGATTTGGGGGGCGCCCCGACTGACCAGAGGAGGCGCTAGTGTAGCGACCAGGACAAATACCCACGTCCGACTTCCCATCCACAAACACGGCCAATTGTGTCTGTAGGGACGCCCGACCAAGCCGGATGTAACACGGGGATTCAATCCAGCGATCCCGTGTGGGTAGTTTTGAACTGTATACTCTTGCTATCGGTCTAAAAGACGACGAAGAAAAGCGGAAAATAGCATTTTTGCCAACTGTAGCAGGACGCGCCGCACTGGACGTGTACAACACGTTTGTTTTTGGGGATGCGGAAAAAGACAAGTACGAGGCTGTAATAACGAAATTTGACCAGTACTGCACACCGAGAAAAAACGTGACCTACGAAGGGTATGTTTTCAGAAGTCGTCTGCAAAAGGAGTCAGAGTCAATTCCCAGCTATGGGTTAAATAGTGCCACTGCCTAGTGGATACCTTGGGAGAGGAATAGGCTACGGGAGTAAACCCCTACAGAAAATCAACGTGTGTAGTGTTGTTTTTTATTTTTCTTGCCCTTTTGTGTCTGTTTAAGTCGGAGAGTACTGCTGGCGTCGTGTGTGCCTGCCGCTTCTCCCTCTCGTAGTCCCCATTCCCATCCATCCCTGTATGTTTGTGCTGTGTTTATCTGTTGTCTTGTTTCACCCCGTTTACTGTAAAGCGACTTTGAGTATAAGAAGAGCGCTATATAAGATGTATTTATTATTATTATTACTATTAACAGTATGTCACGGACTTACGGCTAAAAAGTCGTTCGTGTAACTTCGGGACATTATGTGAATCCCTGATCACAGATCAAATAGTGATTGGAGTGAGGGACAAGAAGGTGAGGATGCAACTTCTCAAAGACACGGACCTCACGTTAGAGAAGGCAATACAGATTTGCCAAACGTTTGAAAGCACGAGGGTGCAAATAAAGACTTTTGACAACGGCGCCGCGGCTGAAACAGCTGAGGTGGATGCTGTGCGGCTGAAACAGCCGAGGTGGATGCTGTGCGGCTGAAAGAAAAGAGAAGAAGCAACGTCAAGTCTAACAGAAAAGCGCCTCAAAAGCAGGAGAGCGCGGGCTGCAGTCGGTGTGGCAACAGGCACGCGCCTAAACAGTGCCCAGCCGTGGGGAAGGACTGCAGTTAGTGCGGAGGTAAAAATCACTTCGCCAAATGTTGCTTCGCAAAGAAGAAAGTGCAGCTTGTGGAGAAAAAGGGTGACAGCAGCAGTGCTGAGGATGAGACACCGTTCTTCGTGGAAACAGTCAAGCTCGTGGATGAAGTGAGTGACAAAGAGGAAGAGGAGCCTCCAATCTACGTCGACCTGGTGAATGATGCTGAGAGCACTACAGACGACGAATGGATAGCACATGTGGATGTGAACGGCACAGATGTTTCACTGAAACTGGACACAGGGGCGCAGGTAAATATCCTGCCAATGAAAGACTTCTACAGTCTGAGAAAAAAGCCCAAGGTGCGTGATAAAAAGGTAAATCTAAGAACTTATGATGACAAGCCTATACCTACAAAGGGAGTGTGTAGAGCTAACCTATCTTGCAATGGTAAAAATGTGAATGCACTTTTTGTTCTTGTAGATGGGGAAAGGCAAGCACTACTGGGGTTGAAAGCCTGCATGGCTTTAGGACTAATAAAAAGAGTCCATGTCATTAACACAGAGAAAATGACACAAAAGCAGACAACAGAAGCCAATAACTGGTTAAAGAATACAGAGAGGTGTTCAAAGGAATAGGCCGCTTGCCAGGTGAACACAAAATTAAGCTGAGGGCTGATGCAGAGCCAGTCGTACACCCAGCAAGGAAAGTGCCAGTTGCATTCAAAAAGAGGCTGAGAGCGAAGCTAGATACCCTGATAGAAGAAAACATTGTAAGGAAGATTGACGAGCCAACAGAATGGGTTAATTCTTACTAGAAAAGTCAGATGGTAATCTGAGACTGTGCATAGATCCCAAGGATTTAAATAAAGGGACTCAGCGGGAGCATTACAGGTTACCAAATCAGACATAACCAGTGCTATGGGTGGAGCACGCTACTTCTCCAAACTCGATGCCTTATATGTTTCTACCAAATAGTGCTAGATGAAGAGAGTGCCAAGTTATGCACATTCAATACACCATTCGGGAGGCATTGTTTCTTAAAACTACCTTTTGGTATAAGTTCTGCCCCAAAGTATTCCACAAAACTATACAGCAGCTGTTTGATGGAATAGAAGGGGTTGGGGTATTCATTGATGATGTGGTAATCTGGGGTCGCACGAAACAGGAACATGATGACAGGCTTCGAAGAGTGCTCAACAAAGCACAAGAAGCAGGTTTAAAACTGAACAAAAAGAAGTGCCAATTTGGTGTGAGTGACATAACTTACCTGGGGGGAAAGCTATCAGAAGCTGGGGTGCAGCCGGACCCCGAGAAAATCCGAGCTATAGCAGAAATGCCCATACCAGAAGACAAGAAGGACCTGCAAAGAGCCTTAGATTTAGTGAACTACCTAGGGAATTTTATTCCTTACTTATCTAACACGAGGGCGTTGAGAAGCCTGCTAGAGTCAGACACAGTGTGGCAGTGGACCACAGAGCATGTGAGTGAGTGGTTAAAGGACACTTTGACAATAGAGCCTGTCTTGAGATTCTGCGATGAAGAAAGGCCACTTAAAGTTTCCACAAATGCTTCAAAAGCCGGCCTAGGTACTGTGCTACTCCAAAAACATGACAGAGTGGTTACCAGCAGCATATGCCTCCCGCACTATGACATCAGCAGAGAGGAAGCACAAATAGAAAAGGAGACACTAGGGGCAGTGTACGGCTGTGAGAAGTTTCATGAGTACGTATATGGGAGGTCAGCCATTTTAGAGACAGATCACAAACCTCTAATAGCCATATCTCAGAAACCACTAGGAGATGCGCCACCACGTATACAGCGTCTAATGCTACGTCTCCAAAAATACGACTTGAAGTTCGAGTTCACACCTGGCAAACACTTAATAGTAGCTGATACATTAAGCAGGGCCAGCTTGCAGCATGACAAAAGTACTACTGAGGATGATGTGCAAATCCATGTGTATTATGTCAGAACACAAATGCCAGTGTCAAAAGCAAAATGGACATGGGAGAAAACCCACGCAGACACGGGGAAAACATGCAAACTTCACACAGAGGACGTCCTGGGGTTCGAACCCAGGACCTTCTTGCGGTGAGGCAACAGTGCTAGGGCCACCGTACCGCTCTATCATGACTGATGGACTTTGTGATGCTATTAAGTCGTAATTTCGTCCTTTTGTGGTAAAGAGTTTGAACAATTATTTAATTACATCCATTTTTGATAATATTGTTGCCACATTTAAATGCATGACATTCAACACCAAACAGTTCGCTGATTTTACCCAATATATGATGCACATGGAAAACGCGATTGCTCACAAGAATTACTCTGTACACAGCAGTTTTATTTTATCCTTGGGGAAGGTTTAGGGCAAAAAGCCTTCAACCTCCAATTCCATGAACTCCAACCTCCTCCATGACAAGTTTTTACAAGTTTGCTCGTTCATCTAGAGAGAGAAAAAAAATTGTTGGCGAGTTATTTCAGAAGGTCAGTGGCTAAATAGAGGGAAATTTGTGAAGTGGGAAATACAAAAAATTAGGCTGATAAAATGCACAGTTGCGTCTATGTGCTTGTATGCAGTTTGTAGTGCAAGAGTGGAGGGTGATAAAACATATTGAGACCATATTATTACCACAATGGTAGAGTCTCTTAATTTTTTCTATATCTAGTTTGCTGAGGTGTTTTCTCTGACCAATCTGCACTCCATCCTTCTTGGGCAAAATAGTAGGACTTAAATCTGCAGTGAAGAAGTATCTGTAAAACAGAAAAGTCATGCCATTTTCTGCAATAGCCGTGTTGTAAATACTTAACTGAGAAGAGAAAAACCAAGAAGTGCAAAACTTACTTCCCATAATGCATGATAGAACTGAGGTCATATGGCAGGTTTAAAGTATCCCCCTCCTTCATCATGAAGTTCTTCTCTTTACCTTTTGACAGAGTTGTTACATGCCGTTTTACCTTGGTTGCCAGACAAAACTTCCATGGCACAATGTCTTGCAATGAAATGTGACCTTTGCTCTCTTGATGTACGTACCTGTCTTGATACTCTGCCACTGCACAGTAATGTGTTCATCACGATCCGTGCGTGTGTGCTCATGATGCATGCCAAGAGCATGGATGATCTCATGGCACAGGTTCCCGATACTACAGGAATGGGAATAGTACACTGGCTGGGCCCCTCCCCGACAACCAACGTAGGAAGCACAGCTACATCCAGAAAGCAGCACAGAGTAAAGGCAGTAAGAGGATTTAATAGAGAATAGGTATTAATAACACCAAGAGCAGATTAGGAGTTATTTATTTATTTTCGGATTTTTCTCCCCAGTTGTATTCGGCCAATTACCCCACTCTTCTGAGCCGTCCCAGTCACTGCTCCACCCCCTCTGCCGATCCTGGGAAGGCTGCAGACTACCGCATATCTCCTCCGATACATGTGGAGTCACCAGCCACTTCTTTTCACCTGACAGTGAGGAGTCTCACCAAGGGGATGTAGCACGTGGGAGGATCACGCTATTCCCCTCAGTTCCCCCTCCCCCCTGAACAGGCACCCCGACCGACCAGTGGAGGCGCTACTGCAGCGACCAGGACACACCCACATCCGGCATCCCACCCGCAGACACGGCCAATTGTGTCTGTAGAGACGCCCGACCAAGCCGGAGGTAACACGGGGATTCGAACCAAAGATCCTTGTATAGGTGTTGGTAGACAACGGACTAGATCGCTACGCCACCCGGACACCCTAAGGAGTAATTTATTTAAAGATGCACCCCTGGTTTTGGTCAGGAATACCACCAAAAGAAACAAGGAACTGGGCTTGTAAATATTTTTGTAACATCTTCAGATCATTCATGCGTGACTGCTCAAGCAAGAAGGAAATAAAACATGGATTTGTCATGAATTACCCTTTGCCATTGAGGAACTTTATGTAGTTCAGCTCCGTGGTGCGTCTATGAAAGCGTAAACAGGTGTTTTCTGAGATCATCTTGAAGGCTGCTAGAATGTTTGCTTCTCTATCCTCTACCAAGAAAAAAAAAGAACAAACTGATGTTTTTCTGTCCATAAGTCAGACCTGGATTAAAATCTCAAGTACTCACCCAAATCACCACTAATTACGTAGGGTATGGAGACATCTGACCAGAGATTCACCACAGCATTTCTGTCCTCCTATGGAGTTCAAAGAGCTTTAGAGACACTTTTGACCATGATGAGCCCACTTTGCATACAAGCAGTGAAATTTCTCACATTGTTAAATTTGTAAAAAAAAAAATATATATATATATATATATATATATATATATATATTAAAAAAAAACGTGGCTTACAAATGGCATAAGTTTTACATTCATCCAGCTTGTATGAGACAAAGCTATCTTTACGTATATAAAGGGCAACCTTACCTGCATCAAAATGTCTCCTTCTTGGATCAGAAGGTCCCCCTCAATCTCTATGATAATCAACATGAGTGCAAGAGACATTCAACTCTGTAGATTTCACTTATGCATTAAAACCCTTAAATTGTGTATCATTCATGGCTGAGGCATCTGCATGTTATGCACATCTGAAATAAATTAAAAGGTTACCCTCCAAGGTTTCACCATCATCCATTTGTGGCAGGGAGAGCAGCCTTCCCACAGCAGGAGCAGCACCTAAGGCAATGTGACCATTTGATTTATCAACACAAACGTGAAACCAAAACACAGAATAATTTCTGCCCATTCAGAGAAATAACATCAGACCTGTGGCAGAGGAAGCATTTTCACTTCTGTTAAAGGGAACTGCACCAACTAGAATTGAGAAAGCCAGTGAATAGTCGTCTTTGTTCATATTTAATTGCTATAAAACAAACAGTAAGTGTGCTGGATGCACCAATATCTACCTTCTACAATGAAGATCAAGACCAGCAGCCTCATGATGATAGATAAGCAAATTTTAAAGAATTAAGATTCTTTAAATGGAGGAACCGAGCATTGCTGGAATTTGACAGCTTTCTACCCTCAAGAGAGGCACCACAACAACAGGTGTTATCACTTACATTAATTATAACCTCCCGACGTCAGACTTCACCTGACACTGTTCAGGATACTTCTCGTGACTAGTGTCAGGCTAGGTCTATGCTGTTCCAAGTCATTTGGAATTTACCCATAACCTGCAACACTGTTAACGTGCATCTCTAATGTATCCTCAAGACCTGCTTTGTTTCACTGCTTATATTACGCCATTATCTTTTGTAGGCTTAATGCGTACTTTGAATTAACAACATGAACAAACACAGTCCTGCTTTATATTGTCCTGGGAATCTGAGGGGATGAGTTTTGTTTTCCCTGTGCAAGTCTATTAGGCTCAGCAGATGTAAATCAGTCAGTAAATGATTTCACCTGTACCTAGTTAGGGGTTATCGCTGATTCTGGGGGAAAGTGACAAGAGGGAGGAGCTCGGCTCCAGTGGAATTCTCGGTAGCAGTATGTGGCTTAAGAATTAGAATCAACCTTATTGGCCACGTGTACCTGTGCACACGAGGAATTTGACTCCCGTTCACAGCAGCTTGTAGCACTAGAATATAAGCTATGGGGCTCGTGTCAGTCATGCTGAGGCTCATGATATCTTTCCATCAGCTTCCCTCTTTCCAGTGTTGAAGATTCTATAGATCTGAATACTGTAGAATGGACACAAGGAGTCAGGAGGGGTTGAGTCTGTTATATGTTGTGATTATACCTGATCCGTTGCTGCGACCTATGGGCGAACCAGGGTATTGATATTACGGGTGACTTGAGGAGGACACGTTACAGTTTTTGTGAATCAACTATACCGGCTGTCATGACGGCTAATTTCGAATCCGTCTCCCGACTAATTTATGTTGTAAACCTAGCAGTATAAGTTGGGCAATAGAAACTCAGGAGGATGAAACACTTAAGAGTGTGATCAAACAGATTAGCTGACCTGGCAAAGTGAAACTAGTCAAGCCATACCAGCACTTTAAGGGTGAGTTACAATCTGTGGTGGACGGGGTTCTGTTAAAGGGCACACAGATAGTAGTCCCCACCTCCATGAAATCACAAATGCTGAAGTTAGTGCACGAGGGACACTTGGGTATTGAAAAGTGTAAGAGACGTGCACGTGATGTTCTGTATTGGCCGAACATGCATAGAGACATTCAGACATTGGTGCAACGCTGTGAGGTCTGCCAGCGACATCAATACCAACAGCCTAAGGAGCCAATGATGTCACATGATAAACCACAACAGCCATGGGAAAAGGTTGGAATGGACTTATTTCAGCTAAAAGGCAAGGATTACCTACTTGTGATTGATTACCCTAGCAATTACCCATAATTCTGTCAGCTGTCCACCACCACGGCAGAACATGTAATTGCACACACAAAGGCCATATTCGCACGACATGGGATTGCATCCACTGTGATAAGTGACAATGGGCCTCAATTCAGCAGCCGGAGTTTCAAGGAGTTTGCAGGAACTTATGGTTTTGAACACATAACTTATCCAAAGGAGTTGAATCAAGTGCAACTGGACTTGGTATATATCCGTGAGGACGTTTCGCCTCTCATCCAAGAGGCTTCCTCAGTTCGTGCCTTTCTGACTAGACCAAGCTAGTCTGACTGGCTGGTGATAAGAATCAGAATTTATCCTCTAGGAATCATTGTCAGAGCTACTGATATGCGTGGCTCTTTGTGATCCGATGTTTACCAATGCCCGTCGCTAACAGAGCCATAGATATGAGTGGCTCTTTTGTGTACCAATGTTTGGCTGCGCCTTCTAAAGAAAGCCATAGAAAACTGTGAGGACCCGTATCTGGCTATTCTTAACTACCGAGCCTCACCACTGGAGAATGGACTTTCACCAGCAGAGATGCTCATGAAAAGGAAGCTGAGGACCAGGCTTCCAGCAGCAAAACTGAGGATGGAGCACAGTGTGTCAAACATTTCTAAAGAGTGTCAGAATCAACGCTTACAACAGAACAGCAGTGCCACTGAAACCCCTGGCCCAAGAGGAAACTGTGCGGGTCAGATGTGATGGACAGTGGGGACCACTGGCTAAAGTGATTAAAGAGACAACACCAAGGTCATATGAGGTCATCACAGAGCATGGACTGACACTAAGGCGAAACAGGAGACACCTGCTCAAGGTGCCTCAGAGGAATATCGAGATTATGGATAATAACAAGGACATGGCAGCTCAAGGACAAAGCGAACAACCAAACATGACAAAACAACCGGATGTGACAATCCTGCCTGAGGAAACAGGAATGAAAGAAACCAAGAGCAGTGATACTACACTGAGAGAACGCCGTAAGAGGCAGATAGAAAAACCAAAAAGACCGATTGAAGAAATGTGAAAAAAAAGATTGTAAAGAGCATGTAAAAGAAATGAGAAATGTGTATACATGGGCCTACAGTAAAATGTTTTGTTTATAATTGAGTGAGTTGCTCAAGGAATTTATGTTATAGTTTGACAGTGTAAAAGCAGAAATTTTGGGTTAATTAAAAAAGACAGGGCTATGGTTCATAGCATGTTATCTGTTTTTATTTTCTTTAAAAAAAGAAAGGTGTATTGATATGACAAGTACATGCAGTATCAGTTCATGATGTTATACCGCTGCACCAGTAGGTGGCAGTAGCGTAAGGTTGTCGTGCCATCCTAGTTTTATATGTGGAAAGAGCGACGAATAAAAACACTGAATCAAGACTCCGGTGTACAAGCCTCGTCAATCCGCCCATTTCACGCCGCGGCCATCTTGGATTTTTAAAAAAACCAAGCGGTGGGAGCTTAGCCACGCCCCCTTCTTACTCAATCGGAAATCAATGCAGCCGGGGCCAGCAGCAAACATGGTTTGGACTACCAACATCGAGCACCTACCGTCATTTACCACGATATAAAAACTAAGCTGGATCTTTTCTTTTTCGAGTACTTTCTGCCTCTCCTGTGCCAGTGAGGAGAGACACACACACACAGGGCTGTATTCAAAAAAGCTGTTTAATCACAATAAAATAAAAAATAAGACACATTTCATTTTTATACTGTACATTCAATATTTATACATTAGATTGTCCCATCTACAATATTTTCATTCTTTATCCTTTAACTTTAACAAAACTTGGTTCATTTTAAACTAAAATATGTTCGGTCAACTGTCATTCTGTTGTAGCAATAAACTGGAACTTGCTACCAACTCAAATCATCAATTTTTTATTAAACTAAGATAGTGATTGCTCATCTCAATGTGTGGTTTAAAAAAATGGGACTGTACTGAAATTAAGTTAAATATGTTTCAATCTATCTAAGGTTTGTGTGCACTATTTTCTTGTCAGCTGAATTTAACAAAGGTTTAAACAGTGGTCCCTGAAAATGTGTTAGGAGAGCACACACAGTCCACAGTTGGTTGACTGTTCCACTTAGTGAAAGGGGTATGACTCCATCAAAAATGTGGTACCCCTTTATGCGTCTTATTGACCGTTCGACGTGTATTCTCAAGCCAGCAATACTCTGTGTGTCTGTGAGCTCATCACAGCTAAACTGTCCACTTGGGCCTAAAAATGCAGGGATGACAAGTTTTACATCTATTTCATCGAGCAGGTCTTTGATAAGGAAGCCCTTATCGGCCATGACCTCATCACCTGACTCTAAGAGGTCCAGAACACCTGACCTCTTAGTTATCTCCTTATCAGAAATACATCCTGTGTATAGATTACTTACCAGGCTAACTGACCCCGAGGGAGTGATCCCAATTAGGGATTTCAGTGTAGTGTTACTTTTATAATGGGAGTATGTCATGGTGTTCAAAACCTTCGAACTAGCTGTCTCGATGCAGATCTCTGTGCAGTCTACTATCACTCTTGTGTTTGGGTAGAATTCCCCGAATACTGGTGGCATTAGCTCGTCTACCGCTGCTCTCCTAGGCCATATTGGGAGGGTCCCTAACATAAAGAGCAAATAGTTGGCCCACGTCGTACAGTTCCTGCTGACTGTGGCCGGCGACACGTTGAATAATACAGATAAATCCATAGCAAAAAAGCCCTGCCTCACACGGCACAAGAACAGGAAAAACTGATCAATCAGCGATAAATGCTCTGCATGGAAGCCAGACACAGAAATGTATTCTAGGTTATGGCTGTTCCTTTGCATTTGAGTCCATCGCACCATGGACTCTGCAGTAGGCTGTAAAGCTAGGAAGAGTGCTTTGAGGGTGTGGTAATCCTTAAAACCAGTGTAAAACCTGATCAGATTGGGCGCACACTGGACGCGTTCTAGACCAAAACGCTCACTTTTCAGCTTTTTATTTTCGTCCTCCAGGAAAGTGATGCGTTTCTTTACTGCGTCAAGCTGGTCTTCCACAGAAAGGGGCTTCACGTCGTAGTCATGATCAGGGAGAGTCGCCCAAACCTCACTGGACACATGAGGATATGTCATACATGTGGGTAGCAATATAAATCCACACATTTTCCTGTTATCAAGATGATGTGTCAGAACAGAGCTATCCACTATTGAAAGATTAGTGAATATATATATATATATATATATATATATATATATTATACAATGCAGTAATCTACATGTTTGAAAAATTGTATTGTACTGACAGTAACAACTCACCTATCTCCCTCATGTTCCTCTTCATGTTCCTCTTTATCTTCTTCCGCTATTAAGTCACCAATGCGACTACAAACAGGAGCAAACATTTTTCAATGTCAAAATTCTGTCTCCCTTCTAATGTTTTAGTCACAGTGAAACTGGTCACCCAAATATTATTTAACTGGCTGTACATGGTGCAACCTCTGCAGCTCAATGCATACAGTAACGTTAAATGTACATGCAACCTCTGCAGCTCAATGCATATAGTAGGCATGTACATAATGTCTGTTGCAATAATAGCAGGAGGAGTAAACATTTAGCCATATGGCATCTTAATGTGGAATTTAGTTGTAAACATGAGTGCACAACTGTAAACGTTACTAACTCATCTGCTGACTCGGGTGTCACCTCCCCAGCAGGTTGACCACCACGAACAGGAACCCTAAAAATACAAGCTATTAATGGCAGGTATTATGTTTCATTTCATCAACATCCTAAAATCATTTTCATGACAACATCCAGCTAACGTTATTATAGCTCTGTATGACCTACCGTGATGTCTGTCTGCTAGTAAAGTTAGTAAACTTAGCTACCTCCTCGGCGTAGGTTGATTTGACCATGGGAAAATGGTCGGTAGAGTTTCGGGTTTCAGTTTTGTCAGCCCAAGAAACGTCTTGCGAAAACAGTCCTCGGTGAAGTGCTTTGAGCACACCCTGGTGTTGTCTGTGATCTATAATGACACATGATATCTGACGTTACTGTCAGCAACATGTTAACTGTTATGGTTGTAGTTAGACCAGAAAGCTAGCTAACAACGTTGCTAGGGAGCTAGGTAAAGGTGAAGGTATTGGTAGTTACCTGAAAATGTGGCCCTGTATCCCTCTTAATTTTCACCACCCATGCCTTACGGGTGTGCAGGCGTTTGGGGAAGCGGTGAAACGTCAAGGATTTATCTCTTTCTTTTCTTTGATAAGAGTTGCAGGATGGTACACAGCAGTACGACATGTTGCTTCCAGCGGTGCTTTCAATGAAGTAAGAAGGGGGCGTGGCTAAATTCCCACCGCTTGGTTTTTTAATCCAAGATGGCCGCGGCGTGAAATGGGCGTGGCTGGCGTGACAGAGGAAGATGCTGAAGACAGGAAGAAATCGAAACGGATGATCCGCTGTGGCGACCCCTAACGGGAGCAGCCGAAAATAGTAGTAGATATATTCATGAACATTGTTTTCAATGACGTTTGAACCGCACCACGTAGGAAGACGAAACGAACACTAGTGTGTTCAAGATGATCCTTCAAAGAGTACAGTGTTTGGATTTTCCAGTTTTCCATTGATTGATTTTATATTCTTTTTAATCGGTTAATTGTGAATATTTTCAGTAACTTCTGAACTGCACCACCCAGGAGAACGAAACTAACGCCAGTGTGTTCAGGATGACCCCCTGCAGATTGTGCCGCTTTCGGATGTGTGACTATATTTGTTTGAGGTGTCATACATCCACAGCAACAGCCTCTCTGGCATCCTGCATGGGAGCATACAGAATCCAAACACACTCCTGCACCACGAGCATGCACCATCTAAACACTCCTGCATCACGAGCATGCGCCATCTAAACACACTCCTGCACCACGAGCATGCACCATCTAAACACTCCTGCATCACGAGCATGCACCATCTAAACACACTCCTACACCACGAGCATGCACCATCTAAACACACTCCTACACCACGAGCATGTATAACCAAGTATCTATTTGTTCTTCTTTAAAAAGGAATAAATCTAGATGAGACCAGATTGAAATTGCATTGTAACAGGAAATGTATTTCAGGGTATGGTAGTAGTTGTCATATACGGTAATATATGTGAGCATATACTGTAGTATTTACGGTAATTGAAAGCGTTTGCGCTAGTACTGTATTGTTCCGGGAGTGCTGTATGTTGTTGACTGCCTCGTAGTTTCATTAAAACTGACTGACGCTACAAGAAGCCTCCTTTCCGTCATTCACATGGGATCAGAAGTACACGGAAAAAGTGAGCGTGATAAGCCATGGCTAAATTCAATTCGCCATCAAACCTTGCCTTCGACAAGCCGGGTGAGTGGCCGGACCGGCGCCAGTGTTTTCTGAGGTAAAGGACTGCCACTAAGTTGGACAAGGATGATGGCGCCGTCCAGGTGAGCTGCCTGATACACGCCATGGGAAACGAGTCTGAAAACATTTTTCGGTCCTTTGTATTCACCGACGAGGCCCATGAAAATGACTTTGAAAGAGTGCTCGCTAAATTCGACGAGTATTTTGTCCCCAGAAGGAACGTAATTCACGAACGTGCATGCTTCCATCAGCGCGTTCAGAGACCGGGTGAGAAAGCGGAGACTTTCATAAGGGCCTTGGACGAGTTGTCAGAACATTGCGAATTCGGCGCGAGCAGGGATGAAAACACCCGTGACCGGATAGTTGTCGGCATACTCAACAAGGAGGTCTCCCGAAAATTGCAGCTGACAAAGGACCTGACACTAGCACTGACCATAGAGACAGTCGGGCAGGCTGAGGAGGTTACAGCACAAATTAGCATGCAAGGTGAAGCAACGGGGGCCGTTCATGAAGTCACCCAGAGGCGCAGCCAAAAGGGGTAGATAGCAGCAGGGCCAAAATAAGCAGCAGGGCCAATGTGGAAAGTGTGGAAAAGTGAGGCATAATAAGGATGAAAACTGCCCAGCTAAAAAATCCACATGTAACAAAGTTGGACACTGGAGTAGAGTGTGCAGGAGTCGGAGAGCGGTGAGTGAGGTGGTGACAGAGCCAATGGAGCAGCAGCAGTCATATTTCCTTGGGGCTGTGAGTGAGGCAGACGGGGAAGCAGAGCAACGGGCTGTCCAGTTGCTAGTGGGCTCCACACTCCTTGAGTTCAAGATCGACACGGGGGCTGATGTGACTGTCATCGTTTTGGAAGCCTACCACTCAATCACTCCCACCACACCACTAGAGACTGCATACATTCCCCTTGATAGCTCTGGCAGCGAGCCACAGTGCCTAGGGCAGATCCAGAGTGCTGTAGGCAAGACTTACCCACTCACAGCATATGTCGTCCGTGGACACTCCGTGAACAACTTACTCAGCTGGAAAAAGCCTGTGGAGATGAACCTGGTGAGGAGAGTGGAGGAACCTGTGTGCAAGGGAGCACATATGTATGCACAGGCATATGGTGAGCATGGGACATTAAAGACTGAACCTGTAAAGATACAGCTGAAAGACAATGCTCAGCCATATGCTGTGTATGCCGCAAGACGTGTGCCCTCCCCATGCTGCTAAAAGTAAAGGAAGAACTCCAGAGGATGGAGAGAAACGGTGTCATAGAGAAAGTGACGCCCACTGAGTGGTGTGCACCGATGGTGTCAGTATTAAAGAAAACCACAGGCAAAGCGCGTATCTGCACCGACTTCAAGAGGCTCAATGAGGCTGTCAAGAGAGAACAGTACGTTCTGCCAACAGCAGATGAGATTATAGCAAAGCTCAGCAGAGCCACACTCTTCTCCTCACTGGGTGCAGCCAGCGGGTTCTTCCAAATACCGCTACACCCAGATAGCTGTAAACCCACCACCTTCATCACGCCGTTTGAAAGGTTCAATTTCAAGCGGCTGTCATTTGGCATAACAAGTGCACCCGAAATCTTCCAGAGGAAGATGGCAGAGACCCTCCAGGGGTTGGAGGGTGTCGAGGTGTTTATGGACGACATCCTTGTCTATGGTGCTACAGAGGAGGAGCATGACAGTCGCCTTGGGAAGGTGATGCAGCATATAGAGAGCGCTGGTCTGAAGCTGAACTGAGAAAAGTGCTCCTTCAGGCAGCTGCGGTTTCTTGAGCACCTCATCGACCGATGAGGGGTCCGGCTGGACCCGGATAAAGTGGAAGCCATACAGCAGCTCTCACCACCCACAGACGTGCACGAGTTAAAGAGGATATTGTGAATGGTGAACTATCTTGGAAAATATGTTCCCAACGTTGCAACCGTGGGAGAGCCTCTGTATGAACTTTTGAAACACAAAAACACATGGACATGAGGTCACGCACAACAAGCGGCATTCGAACAGATCAAAAGGCTGCTGACGTCCGCACCCGTACTCACTTACTATGATGCGACCAAACCCACCAAACCCAGCAGCTACGGGTTAGGGAGCGTACTGCTTCAACTCCACGGGGAGCAGTGGAAACCAGTGGCGTATTTCTCCAGACGCCTAACTGAAGCAGAGACTCGCTATACCCAAATTGAGAAGGAGCAGCTGGCGGGTGTGTGGGCATGCGAGATATTTGACAGATATCTTGTGGGACTGGAGCAGTACAGACTGATAACTGACCACAAGCCGCTAGTGCCTCTCATAAACAGCCGCAGCCTGCACAACGTCCCCATACGTTGTCAGCGCCTTCTCATGAGGCTCATGAAATTTAATGCAGTAGCAGAGTGTTGTGTTGCTAAGGGACCACTCGAAGACACACATCTGTTAGCATATGCTTCTTTACTTGAACAACTCACGTCACACTCCTTCTCCCCTCTTATAGTCACTTACATCCTATCTTGTCCTCTAGCTCCCCCTACTGTCCTCCAACTGCATCAACTCAAGACATCACATATCCCCTTTGCAAAAGATAACATTTCCATCACTAACTATACAATCACTGCGGTGCTTATGCTGAACTGTATAAGCTATGAACAGTCTTACAATAACAACAGAATACCTTGACCATAAAACAAATAACAGTTTCGAAATAACAGTCTCATGCAGACACTACTAGGTCATTAAAAAATAAGTTTTGAAATAACAGTTTCATACCAACAATAGGCTACTCTTGTTTTAGTTTACCGTCCTCACATAACATAGTCCTGTGCCCAAGCGGGCAGTCTCCTGACCCTGACCACTCGCAGAGGGGGCTGAGCATGTAGTGGGTCAGGCTGGACTCGGCTACAGTCTATGTCAGGCCCCTCGGGAGGAAGGGCCTGCCCAGGGTCCGCGTGATCCTGAAGGGGTAGGGCTGACGAGAGACAGAATGCATTCCAGGTGCGCCCATCAGACAGTCTGTAAGTGTACTGGCCTCTTTGCTCATGCGCCTGAAGAGGGCGAGAGTACTTTGACTGTCTCTTGCGTAGTATACCTGGTCTCCTAACTCTGACCCAAGACCCAGGAGGAAAGTGCACTGCTTTTGCCCTTCTCTTCTTGTCTGCATACTCCTTCATTTTCCTCTGCTTTGCTTTCACTGTTTGTGCTGTGTTTTGTGCTTGTAGGGATGTGGCAGGATGTGGTTTGCGCAGGCCTTGTCACATGGAGTTTGGTGTGCATCTGACGTCCGTGCAACAGCTCTGCAGGGGAGCATTGAGTGGTAGCATACCTGGTTGCCCTGTAGACCTGAATAAAGTCTCTGGTTGATGCTGTCCACTCCTTTCCTTCTATTTTCGCAGTCAGTATACTATCCTTCAGACATCCATTAAATCTCTCAATTTCCCCATTGGCCTGGGGGTAGTAGAGTGAGGAGCGTTTGTGTGCAATTGCCCTGTCCTTGAGAAAACATTCCATTTCCTGTGAAATCAGTTGACTACCATTGTCTGAGATTAACTCTTTTGGGTTTCCTTCCCTGCTGAACACTGTAGACAGGAAGTGGATCACTGATGCAGAAGTAACTTGGAACATGAATGCAACCTCAGGCCACTTGCTAAAGTAATCTATGAGGGTAATAGCAAAATGGCAACCAGGGGCTGTGGACTCAAAAGGGCCTACAATGTCTATTGCTACTTTTTCCCATGCAGCATTGGGGAATGGAACAGGTTGCATAGGCATAGTATGTGTAACAGCTGTCTTGTCATGCTGCTGACATGAGGCAAGATTTGATTGTGGCTTCGACTTGTGCATCCATCCCAGGCCACCCGTAGAGGTCCCTGAGATGTTGTTTCGTTCTGACAATGCCCTGATGTGTCTCGTGAGCCAGTCGTATCAGTTGTGGCTGCAGTTGCTGTGGCACCAGTAGACGGTGGTCTCCTGGTAAGACACATCCATCCACTATGGACAGTTCTGCTCTCAGTCTGTAGTAGGGTGTCAGTGTTGGATCCAGACCTGAGTGTGGCCATCTTGTGGCGATGAACTTGCGCAGCTGTGACTGAACAGGGCATGCTTGACAGGCCTCCTTGAATTCATCTGCAGACACAGCTAAGAAACTGCCGATGAGTGCCACCACCTCCAGCTCGTCCTCCTGTCCCTGATCAGCAGTTAGCAACGGGAGCCTGGACACAGTCAGCTGTAACATTTTCTGTGCCAGGTCTGTACTGCATGTCATAATTAAACGACAGCAACCTAGCCAACTACCTAGCAAAACGCATACCAGCTCTGTCCAGGCCCTTAGACGAGAGTAGTGTAGTGAGGGGGCTGTGGTCTGTACATAACGTGAAGCGTCTGCCCCACAGGTAGGTCCTCCATTTCTCTGTAGCCCAGACACACCCCAAAGCTTCTTTCTCCACCATGGAGTGCTTCCGCTCTGCTGATGAAAGCGTGCGCAACGCAAACACCACTGTTCTCTTGGAGTTGTCTGGGTGTATTTGAGTTAGCACAGCCCCAACCCCATAATCTGAAGCGTCAGTGGTTACAATGGTGGGCAGATCAGGGTCAAACATGGTCAGCACGGGACTGTGCACAATCAACTGCTTCACTGTTTCAAAGCTCTGCTGTGCACTTGCGGTCCAGACATATGCAGCATCTCCTCACAACAGGCTGCACATAGGCTCCACCACTGAGGAGTAGTTGGGAATGAACTTCGCATACCATGAAGTGAGCCCCAGAAAGGAGCGGAGGCCAGAGGCATCCTTGGGGGCAGGTGCCTGCAACACTGCCTCCACATGACAGGGGTCTGGCTGTATCCCCTGGGATGACACCCTGTGGCCCAGGAAGCCAAGCTCTTCCTGCCTGAATTTGCACTTTCTCATGTTCAGTTTCAGTCCTGATGCATTGATGGCCTGGAGTACTTCTCGGAGATGGGCATCATGTTGTTCCCTGGTTTTCCCATGGATGATCACATCATCCATGGGTAAGTCTTTCAGTATGGTCGTCATCATCTGCTGGAAGCAGCTAGGCCCTGAAACCAGTCCATATGGGGCACATTTAAACCTTAAGAGACCCTCGTGTGGGATGAAAGCTGTGAGATTTCTGCTGTCCTCATGGAGCAGCACCTGATGATATGCACTCTGCAGGTCCAGTGTGGAGAAAACAGTTCCCCCTCTGAGCTCTGAAAACATTTCCTCCATGGGTGGGAGAGGGTAGCTGTCCACCACTATAGCCTTATTAGGCTCCCTTAAGTCCACACATAACCTAATAGCTCCCCCTTTCTTTGCGGTCACTACAATAGGGGAAACTCACTCTCATGACTCGATAGGCTCTATAATGTCCTGCCTTTGAAGCTTCTCAAGCTCCTGTGTAACTGCACCTCTCACTGCAAAAGGTAGGCGGCGCAGTCTTTGCTGAATTGGGGTTACATCTGTGCGCACTTTGATGTTGTGAACAAATCCTTTTGCATAGCTCAGTGTCTCCCCATTGCCCTGTTCTGAAATGGATGAAACAGCATCTGGGTGACATGTGACTGGGGAGCAGGTTGGACTTGCAACCTGACCATTCACTAACTGCATATCAAGTCCAGCAAGCAAGTGTCTGCCTAGAATGGCCGTGCCCAAGTGTGTAACATATATCTCACTCCTCATACTTTTACTGGCGTATGGCAGTGGCATGTAGAGTTCCACTCACAGGAATAGGATTGCCTGCGTAACTCACAACTTTCAGTGTCGGTGTACTCAGTGGGGCATTTGGGAAAAGTTGCATTAACATTGCATTGTGAAGGATTGAAACGGCAGAGCCCGTGTCCAGCATAAGTTCCACATTTTGTGTTGTCTGCCCCTCAACAGACATCTGTACTGTGCACATTATTTTATTCCCAGTGCGAGCTACAGTGTCTACATTTAATATAGTCACTTCAGGCACAGTGCCCTCTACTTGTTCCACATCATCTGTAATTTCACGTACTCTCTTTGGCCCCCTGCACACCTTTGCAACCTGTTTCCTGCAGTTATTACAGCGGGCCGTCCTGGCGGGGCAAGATGGGTAGGAAGCTTTATGGTTGCGTGCTCCACATCTGAAGCATTTTAGCCCTTGTTCAGAGGTGTAGCCAGGACTTTTTTACTGGAGAGGGGGCCAGCTGGGGCCAGCCATTTAATTAGGGTGGCACTTGTCAAAACTACCATTTTAAAACTACTTTCAAAGATTATGATAGCCCTTTTAACAATGCCATGGATTGTGTAAAGCTAAAGGGTATGGAATGGTATCATTCATCTATCTACATGTCCCATGCACGGGTGTTAATGCAATGGGTATGGTTTAAGTGTTGTAAAGTGTAAAGACCGAACACAGAAATGTCATTTAGTATTTCAATTGCAATTTCAATTGCATGAAGGGAAAATGTACACAATGATGCCAACATTTCCATATCCTGAAGACACACAACTAAATAAACTACATCACTTGGACTTGCAATGCTGCACTTACACACTCTTGCTTTTACACTTGGATTTACACACGCTGCACTTTTTACTCCTCATTAAATTCTTTCTTGATCTTAAAAATCCCTTAAAAATGGCCCATTGGGCTCATAACTTTAGTGGCAAAGGACAAGACTTAATAATAATAGGCTAATAATAATAATGCATGTATTTCAGCTTCCATTTGACTGTTTCTGTGCAGGCGTTTTTTTTTACCCACTCGGGACAGGGAAAGGGGGCGGGGGGACCAGCGGGGGGGCCGTGTTCTGACCAATGGGGGCCACGGCCCCCCCGGGCCCCCACGTGGCCACGCCCCTGCCCTTGTCTCTTGGCGTTGTCTCTCGTGGACGCTGGCGGTCCCCTGGTTGTGTCCACCGGCTGCACACCCACAGCTGCCGCGGGCGGCGCTGCAGTCGCAGTTCTCCGGTCCACGATTTTAGCATTAGATGTGACGGACTCAATTAGTCCAGCAATAGTCACAGCCTTTTCCAGAGTTAGGGGCACCTCCAGCAGCAAACGCTCTCTTATCCGATTGGAGTTTGTCTTTTCCACCAACTGGTCCCATAGCATCCCATCCTCGTCGCCAATATGTTGTGTTGCTAAGGGACCACTCGAAGACACACGTCTGTTAGCATATGCTTCTTTACTTGAACAACCCACGTCACACTCCTTCTCCCCTCTTATAGTCACTTACATCCTATCTTGCCCTCTAGCTCCCCCTACTGTCCTCCAACTGCATCAACTCAAGACATCACACAGAGTACGCTCCTGGAAAAACTCTGCTGGTAGCAGACACCCTGTCACGCAGTCCACCAGCCGGCATGGGCAAAGTGAGTAACACAGACAGCGAGGTGGCTTTCTACGTGGCCAGTGTAGAGGGGGCAATTCCCGCATCCAAGAGTAAGATGGATGAAATTAAAGCGGCGACTGCAGCTGATGTCGAACTGATGTTTGTCATGCAGCTTATAAAGAGAGGATGGCCTGAGCACTCACAGACTGTACCTAACAAAGCTAAAGCATACTTCCAAGTCAGATCAAAGCTATCAGAGTATGATGGCCTCGTCCTAAGAGGAAGCAGGATTGTAATACCGAGTCAATGAGGGCAGAGATCCTTCAAAAGATTCACGAAGGGCACCAGGGCCTCACAAAATGTAGGGAGAGAGCATATTCATCCGTGTGGTGGCCCAGACTCGCTACGGAGATTAACAGGCTAGTGTTGAAGTGCCACGTGTGCTGTGAAATGAAAAGAACTCAGCAGAAGGAACCTCTCATTTCCACACCTCTCCCAGCACGACCCTGGAAGAGAATTGCCATGTACCTCTGCGAGCTCAATCACTGCAGTTACCTGGTAATATCAGACTATTACTCGAGGTTTTTAGAAATACTGCACCTTCCCTCCACAACTAGCGCACAAGTCATCCAAGTCAGCCAGCGGTGATCTCAGGTGAGAGCTCTACCCCAAGAGCCTTTGTCATCACGACGCATAATGGAGAGGTGCTGCGATGGAACCAGGGCCGGTTCCCCAACCCACCACAGCAGCGCCGGATGAGAACTCAGGGACAGATAACCTCTCTGACACAGCCACCATGATAGAGACTGTTCCTGTCGGTCAGAGTGTGGCTACTCCCACATCCCCTCTGCCCGGTCAGACTGTGACCAGATCTGGACGGGTGTCCAAGGTAGTTAACAGGATGAACCTGTAGACACTATTGTATCGATCTATGGCCTTTTTTGGGGGGGGGTGATAAAAAATGGGGGGGGGGTAAAGTGAAGAAACTGAAGAAATGTGTTGACATTTATGTTTGCATTGTTCATGTTGTGGGAAGTTAATTAAATTGAAATTCATTGATAATTGTTGTGAAACTGTTTACAATTGTATTACAGTGCCTTTGTTGAGTCAGAATAGGGACCAGTAATAGTATGTCGAACTGTCTCAATTTAAATAATCTTTGGGTTAGGTTATGTGCCATTGAGAATGGTCATTCTCTAAGTTTTCCCAGCAGGTTATTTAAATAACACTCAAAAAGGAGGGCGGTAATTAAAAGTGCTTGCACTAGTACTGTATTATTCGGGAGTGCTGTATGTTGTTGCCTGCCTCGTAGTTTCATTAAAACTGACTGACGCTACAAGAAGCCTCATTTCTATCATTCACAGTAGTATGCTACCTAAGTCCAAATTCTCTGTTGTAAACCAATAGACTGGAACGTATCCTCCCTAAAAAAAAAATACAGTCAACCCTTTATTTTAAGTAAACGCACAAATAAAATAAAATAAAATAACATCTTCTGCTGTAATTTGTAAGTTATGACTTATAAACGAAAGAGAATGAATGACAACATAACACGCATGAATGAACGACATTAAAGAGTTAGTTTAGCTATTAAGAAAATAAAAGAAATCAAATTCTTGTTCAATATTTTTTCTTTCAGTCTTGATCAAAATTGGGAAAAAAAATTGACAGGTAAACCTCCTGCAAAGGAAGAATGCCTTTATTGTGGTGACCCACATCTATATAACTAGAGACATTCACCTAAGAGGACGGTGTACCTTTAAGGGAAGAGGCGAGGGGTCAGATAATGCACTTCCGCTTCCGGTTCACAGTTCAGTGTCGTTGTCTAATGTATGACATGCTAAGTTGGAGCTAGTAAACTACGTCTACTCTCACGTCTCCTGTCTCGTTGTTTTCTAACTCCACATTATCCTTAATTTGATTCTCCTCGATCCATGCGAAAACACTCCCAACAAACAGCTGAAACAAAACAAAAGTTGGGTACACACACACACACACACACACATATATATGTAGAGGAGCTCAAGCAGGAGTTGTGACAACTTTTTCTTTCGGCTACACAACGTGCACCATTTATTCCTTCACCATTACAACAACAACAACACAAAAACCTGCGCAGCGGAAGTGTATCACAGTAAACCCGAACCGAGAAAACAGCAGCTGTAAACCAGCGTTCCTACTAGCTCAATAAGGGGACTTATGTATCCCTATAAATATATATACACTACCGTTCAAAAGTTTGGGATCACCCAAACAATTTCGTGTTTTCCATGAAAAGTCACACTTATTCACCACCATATGTTGTGAAATGAATAGAAAATAGAGTCAAGACATTGACAAGGTTAGAAATAATGATTTGTATTTGAAATAAGATTTTTTTTTACATCAAACTTTGCTTTCGTCAAAGAATCCTCCATTTGCAGCAATTACAGCATTGCAGACCTTTGGCATTCTAGCTGTTAATTTGTTGAGGTAATCTGGAGAAATTGCACCCCACGCTTCCAGAAGCAGCTCCCACAAGTTGGATTGGTTGGATGGGCACTTCTTTGAGCAGATTGAGTTTCTGGAGCATCACATTTGTGGGGTCAATTAAACGCTCAAAATGGCCAGAAAAAGAGAACTTTCATCTGAAACTCGACAGTCTATTCTTGTTCTTAGAAATGAAGGCTATTCCATGCGAGAAATTGCTAAGAAATTGAAGATTTCCTACACCGGTGTGTACTACTCCCTTCAGAGGACAGCACAAACAGGCTCTAACAGGTACTATTTAATGAAGATGCCAGTTGGGGACCTGTGAGGCGTCTGTTTCTCAAACTAGAGACTCTAATGTACTTATCTTCTTGCTCAGTTGTGCAACGCGGCCTCCCACTTCTTTTTCTACTCTGGTTAGAGCCTGTTTGTGCTGTCCTCTGAAGGGAGTAGTACACACCGGTGTAGGAAATCTTCAATTTCTTAGCAATTTCTCGCATGGAATAGCCTTCATTTCTAAGAACAAGAATAGACTGTCGAGTTTCAGATGAAAGTTCTCTTTTTCTGGCCATTTTGAGCGTTTAATTGACCCCAAAAATGTGATGCTCCAGAAACTCAATCTGCTCAAAGAAGTGCCCATCCAACCAATCCAACTTGTGGGAGCTGCTTCTGGAAGCGTGGGGTGCAATTTCTCCAGATTACCTCAACAAATTAACAGCTAGAATGCCAAAGGTCTGCAATGCTGTAATTGCTGCAAATGGAGGATTCTTTGACGAAAGCAAAGTTTGATGTAAAAAAAATCTTATTTCAAATACAAATCATTATTTCTAACCTTGTCAATGTCTTGACTCTATTTTCTATTCATTTCACAACATATGGTGGTGAATAAGTGTGACTTTTCATGGAAAACACAAAATTGTTTGGGTGATCCCAAACTTTTGAACGGTAGTGTATATATATATATATATATATATATATATATATATATATATATATATATATATATATCATAGTGCTCGTTATCAAAGAAATATGCTCTCTGATACTCAAGTGACCCGAGAACAGAAGTAGTTGATGGTGGCCAACTCGTCTTCAGGGTCCAAGGGAAATTATGTAATCTACTCAGCTCCCGTCCCATCCATCGGCTACCAGGAAAACATGGCAGAGAGCGGTGATCTGACAATAAGAAAGGCTAGACACTGGCAACGCTTGGCCAAATCTTCTCTCTTCTTCTTCTCTCATCTAGTCAAGTGAAGCCGCAAGCTCTCTCGCTATGAGATCCCCACTCTACAGCCGTAAAGCTGTGCTCACGGTCGGCACTCTTAAAGAGACAGTGTACTTATTAACACTGAATCAACTGTTTGATAACCGGGTGGACTGACACTGTGCTGCCTACAAGTAAACCTGGAATCAAGCTGGTAGTCCTTGAGGCAGGCTGGGGGAGCTCGCCTCCTCGGTGGCCTACTCTGTGTCTGGGATTGACTATTTTCAGGTTCTTACAACCCGGAAACTCAGAGGCATCAGGGTTCAAGGAGCGTTGCGACTGAGATTCACTTTGTGTCTCTAACATCTCACTCTCAGGTGCTTGAGATGGCATATGGCTTGAGATGGCTTCTTCCCTCAGGGTTGAAAGGTCTCGGTTTTCTCCTACCTCCACATCCCTGATAAATGGGTATTCTTTGACTTCCTGCTTCTCATCAGTTGTCGTGGAAACCGGACTAGGTACACTATGAACAGCATCCTCACTTTGTATTTCCAAATTTGCAGGCAAGAAACCACAAGGAAGCTGTAATACTTTGTGGTTTCGCTATAGTCACTCTTACAGTGGTCTTACAGGAAATTGACAGGAGACGATATCATGTCTGACTACTCTTTATTGCAGCGTCCATCTTGTGTGTTTCAGTCATGCAGCAAGCATCCTCATATAACCCTGATGTATGCAAATGAGGCGTCATGTCAGCCAATTATATCCTAGACTATGTCTAGCTACAGGACATTACATCCCCTTCTTTTGTAATGAAACAACATAACATTAGAAAATAATTGTTTAGTAATGGTGTGACAACATTTTATCACTTAAAGTACATGACAACGACTAATGCAGATCTAATCATAATAATAATTTCACTTTTCAAAGTTTCACTTGAACAATATGCTAAACAGTGCATTGACCCTATTCTCCTTGCAGAACAGGTAAGTAATAGGTATGTTGAACAAACACATTTCAACTGCATTTCACTTTTTCACATTTGGGATTCAATTAGCATTGTAACAGGATTTTTTTCTTTTCTTTTTTTTATAGGGCAGCGATCCGCCTACACCCTTTACAATTACAAGTCCAGCACTTTTCTCGGCTTGACTCTGCACCCAGACCTGGTAGTGAAACAAGGTGTTTGCCCGCCAATGGCAGAGTCCTCAGTGCCAGAGGTGTCTGCAAGTAAGTTCTGGGTCGTTTGAATGTCCAGCCCGTCACACACTTCAGCTGTGTGTTGTGGCTCGCATTCTTTGGTCTGAAGGAGGCAACGGCAGTTGCGGCGGTAAGTTTGGCCCTCGGCAGTGCGGACGTGGTAAGACCTGTCCGTATCTGCAGGTTGAAGGATGGTTGCAGGTTTCCACTGTCCATTTTACAGTTGGTGGCGTACAGTGTCTCCAGCCTGCAATGCTGACAGCGGCCTGGCATTTGGGTTGTAGTACCGGCGCTGCTGAAGTTGCCGCTGTTCTCGCCTCTCTCTCTCTCACTGACTTTTGGCAGACGACCTGGGGTTGAAGGTGTGTCGCTGTGGTGGGGAGACTGGATCCCAGCCTTCGGCTCATAAGCAGCTGTACTGGTGACTTGAAGCCATCTACTGGAGTGTTCCGGTACTCCAGCAGACTGAGGTAGGGATCCGTCTTTTCAGGCTGTGCCTTGTCCAGCATCGCTTTGGGGGTCTGGGCTGTTTTTTTCTGCAAGCCCGTTGCTTTACGGGTAATGGGGGCTTGTTGTTGTGTGTTTAAAGTCCCATGCACTCGCAAAGTTCTTGAATTCTTGTCAGCTATATTGCGGGCTGTTGTCTGAGATTCAGAGGTGGAAAAACCCGGTCCAGAAAGTAAAAACCCTAACCATGTCTTTACTCCATCCATGTATTAAACCAGCTAATTTGGGAAACTAGTCAGTGCAATCTGATGGTTTAGTACATGGGTGGAGTAAAGACACAGTTAGGGTTTTTACTTTCTGGACCGGGTTTTTCCACCTCTGCCGAGATTACCTTTTCAGAAACGCCATTCCGGGAGAACGTGGCTTTCAGCTTTTGGATCACTGCTGATGAGGCGGTAGAATACAGCCTCTCAAGCTCTAAGTACCTGTTGTAGTAATCAACAGCTACTACAAAGTCCTCTCCCTTCCAGGAAAACAGATCAGTGGCAATGACTTGCCCCGGCCTCTGTGGAATTTCGTGTGACATCATTGGCTCTTTTGGGTTTGATTTTTGATGTTCAAGGCAGATGGCGCACTTCTCCACCATGGCCTCAATTTCTTTTCCCATTCCTGGCCAGAACAGGATGTCTCTGGCTCTCTGCTTACTTTTCTCCATGCCCAGATGTGGAGTGTGTATGCATGTAAGCGTGTTTGCTCTGAGAAAGTGTAGGACGATGATTTTCTCACCTTTGAATAGGATTCCATCCATTTCGGATACTTCATCCCTGTGGTTCCAGTATTCAGCTATGGTGAGCGGGCATCTTTTTCTCACCTCAGGCCCTCCTGACAGTATTGTCTGCTTCAACACGGTGAGCTGAGTGTCCGGTTCAGTTGCTGCTCTGATGTCAGTAAGCTTTCTGTCACTCACTGGCAGGTTGCTGATGACTGTGTGAACCTGAGTATCCATGCCTTCGCTCAGAGTGTGGTCACTGTAGGCTATTGACCTCCTGGAGAGCCTGTCTGCGACATGAATATCTTTACCTGGACGATGGATGATGGCGATGTCATATTTCTGCAACTGTAAGGAGGAGCTGCAAGCGTGGAGGAGCTGCTGCAAGGGGCTTTCTCAGTATCGGCTTGTGATCTGATTCTACGATGACCTTGCGCCCGTAGACATATTGGTGAAAACGTTTACACCCAAAGAGAACAGCAAATAGTTCTTTCTCTACTTATTTCAGCATAGTTTTCTTCTGTGGCTGTGAGTGATTTGGAAGTGTATGCGATGGACTTACCTTCCTGTAGGAGCACTGCCCCTAAGCCATTCTTAGATGTGTTGACTTGGAGCCTCAGCTCCCTGTTATGGTCATAGTAGGTGAACACAGGTCCTGGCTCCCGTGTGATGAGGTCCTTCATCTGCTGGAAAGCAGTGGTGCGTTTCATCCCATACAAACACACTGCTTTGCTTCGGGAGCTGATGGAGGGGTGCATTTACTTCAGACATCCTGGGGGCAAATCGAGCCAGGTAGTTCACCATCCCCAGAATGGCCTGCAGTTCAGCCTTGTTCTGTGGTGGCTCCATCTCCTTCACTGCTTTTACCTTATCAGGGTCCAGTTTGATGCCGTCATGTGTGAGTCTGTGTCCAAAGTAACTGACCTCTGTGATGCAGATCTTGCTCATTTCTGGGTTGAGATGCTCTCCCCTCTCTCTGGTCCTCTCCAGCATGGCTCGCATGTTGGCATCATGCTCCTCCTTGGTCCAGCCATAAACCAGGATGTCATCGACGATTGCAGCAACACCACTCAGCCCTTCGTAGGTTTCATCTATTTTTCTCTGGAACTCATCCTAGGCCGAAATGATGCCAAAAGGAGGGCAGGGGAACCTGTATCGGTAAACCACAGTATTGAATGTCGTTAACATGGAGTGTGTGTTAGCTTAATTGACTGGTAGCCTGACCTTGCACCCATGACGCTGAAGAACTGCGCTCCTGCCAGTTTGGGAGTGATGTCATCCAGCGTGGGAAGTGGGTGGTGTGGTCTTTTGATGGCTTCATTCAAATTGCGGGGATCTAGGCATATCCTCAGTTTGCCTGTGTGGGGCTTCTCTACAACCACCAATGCATTTGTCACTTGGTGACGAAGTCTGCCTTTTTCTCACGTGTTTCGCAGATCGACGTTCAACCAATGATACGCCTTCTCCCCATGAACTGAGTAACGCTCTGCATGCCTTTTCCCAATTATCTTGATTGTGCCCAGGTGTAGTAAATTGAGAGACTCCTTTAAATGAGGAGACCAAGCAGGACCTGAAGAGAACGACAGCGGCCACGGTTGGCTGTCGCAGGCGCTCCCTGAAGAGGAGACCAGATGCCTCGGACCGACAAAATTGGGATGAGTAGCCTACATGGAATACAGGAATCCTTGCAGTATCGGATTATAGGAACCTTTTGGATTACGGATCTAGAAACACTGTTTGGAATGTTTTGTAGCCTATAGGAAAGCCACAAAAGACACTATTTTTATGGACATATTTCAATGGACAATTCTTTTAAACGGTTTTTCTACTTTTTCCTTAAATAAATTGCTACCTCAAGAAATACCTGTTGTCGGTCGTCTGTCCTGAATTTGCACTGGGGCGCAAAAGAACTTGAGCACATCGATTGTGACACATTCACCCAGTCTGTAGGTTCGGTCACCTTGGTGATGATTCCGGTCTTTTCCATGTCATCCAGCTCATCCCTCAGACGGCTGCAGAGAGTGAATGGGATTGTCCGTGGTGGATATATGACTGGTGTGGCTGTGGGGTCCAGGTGTATGCTGCATTCACCTGGAAACTGTCCGATCCCCTGAAAAACATCTGTAAATTCCTCCATCACATCACAGCTTTCAGCTTGTGCAGCATTCACAGACAGGACCAGTTTAATTAGATCCATGTCAAGACAGGCTTTCAGTCCTAAGACAGGTGGAGCTTGGGTGCTGACTATGTAAAATTCAAGTGTCATGGCAGTGCTCTTGTACTTACAGCTCAGATTACAGGTCCCTTTAACATTAAGCGGTTCACCACCATAGCTTGTGAGACGGCGGGCTGTGGGTTTTAGTAACACACGTCCAAACAGTTTGTGAAAACGGTTAGCTAGAATAATGTTGACCTGAGCACCTGTATTTAACTTGACCGATTTCAACCTCAGCAATGGCCTGCTCCCTGTCTGTGCCTTTCTGTTCTTTTGTAACTGTGTCAATGTACAGTTCATCCTGTTCCTCTATATCACTGCCCTCTACTGTATGCACTGGCCTGGGCCTGTGTGGCTGCTGGGACCTACATGCCTTGGCGAAGTGATTGAATTTTTTGACTTATTGCATTGCCGTCCTTTTGCTGGGCATTCCTGTTGTCCACTGTGCCCCCTTGCACAATTCCCACACGTTTTGTAACGTTTGGCACTGTCTCCACTGCTTTGGAACGTTTTTCCGTGACTGTTGTTTTTCGGAGCGTCGCTGTGTGTCTTGCCCCGGCTCACTGCATGGTTAGCTGATGGCGCGTGATTGTTCACCACAACTTTCATCTGCTCTTGTGCTAGCTCGTGTGAACGCACGATGTCCAACACCTTTGCTAAGTCTTGTGTAGCTCCATAGCTAAGCAGTTCCTCTCGGACTTTAGGCGAGTTGGTTGCTATGTCTAGTGCAGCTCCATGGCTAAGCAGCTTCTCTCAGACTTTGGGCGAGTTGGTTGCTGAGTCTAGTGCAGCTCCATGGCTAAGCAGGGGTCTCTCGGACTTTAGGCGAGTTGGTTGCTAAGCCTAGTGTAGCGCCAAGGCTAAGTAGTTTCTCTCGGACTTTAGGCGAGTTGGTTGCCAAGTCTAGTGTAGCTCCATGGCTAAGCAGTTTCTCTTGGACTTTAGGCGAGTTGGTTGCTAAGTGTAGTGTAGCTCCATGGCTAAGCAGTTTCTCTCGGACTTTAGGCGAGTTTGTTGCGAAAACAATACGGTCCCTAACCATTTCGTCTCCATTAGCATAGCCGCAGTCTTTGACTAGCAGTTTCAAGTCTGTTACAAATTGTTCAAACGATTCGCTAGCACCTTGCATTCTCTCTTGAAATGTATATCTAGCAAAGATTGGGTTAGCTTACGGGATAACATACTCCTCGAATTTATCATAGTACGTTTGCAGTACCTTTGCCTGGTCCGCTGTCAGTGTCCATGTATTGAAAATATCCCGTCCTTTGTCTCCGACCCACAGAAGGAGGTAGCTGCACTTATCCTCCTTGCTCTTTGCCTTCAACTGTCCAGTGAACATTAGCTGCACATGTTGCTTGAACCTTCTCCACGACTCTGGTAAATTGGTCGAGTCCCAATCCATTCTCTGTATTGGAACACCCGAGCAATCCATTTTGAATGGTAGACGATGACTCCGCTATTCTGACACCATTTAATACTTTGTGGTTTCGCTATAGTCACTCTTACAGTGGTCTTATAGGAAATTGACAGGAGACGATATCACGTCTGACTACTCTTTATTGCAGCGTCCATCTTGTGTTTTTCAGTCATCCAGCAAGCATCCTCACCTGTACACATTCCTGGGAGTGTTGGCTGGCCTGGCCATTTGAGTGGTTCCTCCAGGTTGTAAGGGACATCACCCTCACTACATAAAAGAGTTTCAGTGGCAGGTATCTCAAACTCATCTTCTGCACTTCCCTCTGACATTGCAAGGACTTTCACACCGTGACGCAAACACAGAATATCCAGAGCCTCTCCATCAAGGACATTAAACTCCTCAGAGGACAGGCTAGTGTAAGGGATTGAAAATAGCCTCAATAAAAAGTTTATCTTAAAAACTATACCCCCCCCCTATTTTTTAGATTTAGATCTAACTTAGATACGTGATTGCAACGCAGTAAGGGTGTTTCTCCACCAAGCCAGTAGAGGGCGCTGTAGCGCTTCTGTGGATCCCCGGAGTCAAGCTACTCCCAGCTTCCTAACCAGCTCAGAATAAACTGGTTCGAGCTGGAGTGAACATGGACTCATGCGTTTCTCTTCTATGATCCACAGTTTATCTACCCAGCTCACCTCACCGGTCCACAGTACCCACTGTCTGTGGATCCTTGCTACCGCCCAGATTCCCCTAGGTCTAGGCCGGTAACACTAGCACGATCCATAAGACTGGATATTTTATGATCTAACTCCACCACTCTTTATCCTCTTGTGAGAGCTCCTGAGGCCGACGAGACAGCCCATCTTAATCAACATTAAGTTGGACAGATTTGTAGTGGATATCAAAGTTGTGTAGTACTGATAGGGCAGCAAGCCACCTGTGGCTTGTGGCATCAAGCCTGACACTTGTGAGGACGTAGGTTAAAGGGTTATTATCAGTAAACACCTTAAATTTCTCACTTACTGCCCATTTGAGTGCAAGAAACTCTAACTTGTGGGCAGGGTAGTTTTTCTCACTTTCAGAAAGCCCACGACTAGCGTAGGCCACGACTCGAGGCTGGCCGTCTTGGATCTGGTATAGAACCGCACCGAACCCTGTTGCACTAACGTCAGTATGTACCACATGGGACAGTCGCCAATCTGCGAAGCCAAGGACTGGTGCTGATGTCAATTTCTCAATTATAAGTTCAAATGTTTCCTGACAGCAATTGGTCCAACTGCTTGTGAGAGAAGATGACTTTATTCTTTTCCAGTGGCTCTGGCTTTTGTATCTGGGAGAAAACTCTACTTTCAAGAGGCAATTGAGAGGCTTGACGATTCTGGAATAATCATGGACAAATCTCCTATAATATCCAGTGAAACCTAGAAATGATCTACGTTCTCTAACCCTCTGAGGGCTTGGCCATTGCCTGATGGCTGCTACTTCATCCGGATCAGGCTGGATTCCCTGGGCAGATATCACATGTCCCAGATATTTCACTTTTGTCTGGAAAATTTGCATTTAGATGGGGAAAATTTAAGCCCAAAGTCTGCAATGCGTTTCAGTGCTTTCATTAGCTTCTCTTCGTGTTCCTCGAGCGACTCTGAAAATACTATTACATCATCAAGAAAAGTAATAACTTCTTGAAGGTTTAATCCAGCCATTACTTTCTCCATAGTCCCTTAAAATGTTGCTGTTGAATTTGTCAGGACCTTGGCATTCTCTGAAATTACTATATATCAAAGGGGGTGGTAAACGCTGTCTTGGGCCGGTCAGGTGGCTCTACCTCCAGCTGAAATCCAAGATGACGGCGTGCTGGACGCAGCGGCTACTGCGGCTCCCTGTTCATTGCTATGTTTTCTTTGTTATTTATACGTTAGTTTTAAGTTTACTTACAGGTGTAGGTCATGTGCTCTTCCACAACCGTCAGGAACTTTTAAACCTCAGAACGGATTACTCACTTCCCTCCACAATTACGGACAATTTCCCCAACGATATTATCCGCTCACCGGTCTCGCAGTGGAAACGCTGCCCCCCATCGGCAACGTAAACAGAAGAGGGGGAAACGAGGCGGGCTACATGCTGAGCTAAGTGGCGCTCCCTTCAACGTTTCCCTCCCCAACATCTTCATGACTAATGTCCGATCGCTAGCTAACAATATGGACGAGATAAGACTCAGGCTGTCCTCTCAGAAAAGGCCGCAGAACTGCTGTCTGCTGATGTTTACGGAGACTTGGCTCAACAGCAACATAGCCGACTCGGCAGTCGAACTAGCGGGCCGCACAACCCTCTGTGCCGACAGGACAGCGGATTCCGGCAAGATCCGCTGAGGAGGTTTGAGTATTTATGTCAATAACTCTTGGTGCAACAATATAAAGATGGTTGAAAGGCATTGCTGTGCTGATCTCGAGCTCCTTATGATTCAGTGCAGGCCTTTTTACCTGCCCAGGGAGCTAACGGCCATTACCATCGCCGCTGTATACACCCCCCCCCCCACACATGCTAATGCTAAGGACGCACTTAAGCAGCTACAATGTGCCATCAGCAGACAAAAGACCAAACACCCCGACAATGCCTTTGTCATAGGTGGTGATTTTAATCAGGCTAACCTCAGGGCTGTGTTGCCAAAATTCCATCAGCATGTTCCCACTAGGGGACAAAACACCCTGGACCATCTCTATACAAACATTAAGGACTCATACAAAGCCACCCCCTTGTAAACCAATGGACAGTTAAATCTCCTACAAAGGAAGAATGTCTTTATCCTTGATTTGATACTCCTCAATCCATGCGAAAACACTCCCAACAAACAGCTGAAACAAAACAAAAGTTGGGTACCTGTTAGGGTTTGTGGAAGACCCCAAGCGCACGACACCAGACAGAGATGGGGTTAGCCGAAAACTGGCGTACTTTATTCCTTACGCGTACAAATAGTTAAACATCGGAAGGCAATGAGCGACAAGGAAAAAAACAGAAAGTCCAAGGGGGAAAAAAACTCGCGGGTAATCCAAACGGGAACACGGCAGGATACTTTCACGGGGAAACTTTGCAAGGGAAAAACATGAACCAAGGGCTGGGATGAGTTCGTAGAGAAAAGGACCGTGGGAGGAGAGTAGCCGCTACTGCGGGTGCGGGGAGGTTACAACACGAACTGACAACGGGCACGAGGGAGGCCACCAAACTAAGCCCAGCCCTGATGACTAAGCCCGGCCCTGACGAGCCGATTGGCTGCCGGCGCGGGGTGGGCGGGCCACGGCGCGGGGTGAGCGAGCCATAACAAATACATTTGTATATATAATTCTATGTACCTGTGTGAGTGTGGATTATTTATGTGTGTTTATTCCTGTGGTGTCTAGGCTATGGTAAGTGACATGTTAAGTTAGCCTTAAAGGGGCCGTCCACCATATTTTTACAACCTTAAAGGGCTAGTCCACCTTTTTCCTGGAAGTAACCTAGTGACACCCAGAGATGTGTAGACCATAGTATATAACCTTAAAGGGCTAATACACCATATTTTAGAACCTTAAAGGGCTAGTCCACCGTTTTGATATAAGTTACTCGGTGACACATTGAGGTGTCTAGACCATGTTAGATTGCCTTAAAGGGGTCATATGCCATATTTAAGTGCCTTAAAGGGGTAGTCAACCTTTTTAGTTGGAGTTACCAGATGACACTGTAAGACATTTAGAGCCTTTAGAACATACTTTAAACACATAAGAAGCGAAGTTAGCATTGTGACGTTACTTTATTCGAATGTGAGAAGAGTACTTTTATTTTGAAGTTTATTTGCTCCCCCTAGCCTTCCTCACGTGACTTAAATTCAGGAAATAGTTTCCTGCCTGATAGTCATGGTAACAGTACAGTCCAACTTTCCATGCAGAGTTTCATATGTTTGCCCAGCTCCTGTGTTTATTGCTTCTATCTACGTTTGTGCCTTGGAGAGCATCGTCTGTAAGTTCAATTGCGACATTATTTAAGTGATTGATGATGTCCGTCATAAGAATGTCGTTGTATTCATGTTAATACGAAAATAGCTATGTGTAACGTTAGCTTCTCCCATTTTCTGTTAGCTAGTTAGCCAGCCAGGCTTTTGGTTGCTAGTTAGCTGTGTCAGCTCCGTGGTAGAAATGTCACGTTATTCTGTCTGCCCGTATTCCGCCTATATTATAGCATACTGATTTATGTTATACGTACATTATTTACAATTGGTTCATAAGTCATTCATAAGTCATGTGTGATTTCGTAATTCTTAGGTTACGTACAGCTATTTACATGCAGTTATGTAGCCTACAATTATTATTTACATGCAGTCATGTGCAGTTATTTACATGTGTTATGTAGTTATGTCACAGACATGTGATAACATTTTATAATTTATGCAATGTTTATTGAAACATTCTTTCTCTGTATTGCCCCCCTATACAGTTTTACAAAAAAGGTTGAATTCTCAAAGTTCTTCAGTAAAGTTCCTCAACTTGGACCGGGACTCTGTATTTCTTTGGGATTCTTCATGTTGGCTATCTGTCGGCCTGTTTATACATGGACACAAACATGTAGGACAGAATAACCATACTTCAATAGTTTATTGGATACCGAGTTATATAGAGAACTCAGGAGCGTTGTCCTTGACAGTTAAAAGGGATAGATAGCGCTACAGATTAATCCATACAGTGACGTCATTTCCTTTCTCTCATTATTTTCTTGTTCCTACCTCTCTTTCCCTCTCTCTGTGTTTCTCAGCCCTTCATGAAGTAGCTGGTGAGCATGATGGCAGATGTCCACTCCAGAGGAGTTCTCCATCGGGACCTCAAACCGCAGAACATCCTGGTGGAGACTGGCACCCACACCCCACATCTCAGGCTCATTGACTTCGGCTGCGGCTGCCTCCTGAAAAATGGATTCTACACAAAATTCTGCGGTAACTTCCTGAGTTCACTTTGTTGTGTTTCACATGTTTGCCTCTGTCTTTAACCTTCTCTGCTGGACAATGTCCGAGTATGAAGTACTACTACTACTACTACTACACATACTACTAGTATGAAGTACTTATTGTTACAGTTACACAATGCCTGACCTGTCCACTTTGGCCTCTTTCTCCTTTATCATTACCATTCTGTCTGTCTGTCTGTCTGTCTGTCTGTCTGTCTCTCTCTCTGTATGTGTATGTAGGCACCACCCTATACACTCCACCAGAATGGTTTAAGCGTGGTCGCTACAGAGCAGGTGCATGCACTGTGTGGCAGTTGGGTGTGTTGCTGTACGAGATTCTTTGTAGAGCGCCCCCATTCAACAGCAGAAGGGAAAATATCTCTGAGGAACCTGACATGAGTGACAAGCTGTCCCCATGGAAGATGAACACGTGCACAGTTGATGCATGCACACGTCTCTCTCTCTCTCTCACTCTCACTCTCTTACACACACACACACACACACACACACACACACACACACACACACACACACACACACACACACACTCTATGTGGTTGTGTGATCCTTGTCTTTGTCTTCAGGTTGTGAGGATTTGCTGAGGAAGTGTCTGTCAAAGTGTCCTGTAGAACGACCCACCTTTGAGGAGCTGCAGCGCCACCCCTGGCTGAACCGATGCAGCTCTGCTCACCTGTGTGTCACGACCTGGTCATGCTCTGGTCACGTGTGTCATAATGTTCATATAAAAACATGTTAACGAAATCAGTCCTGAAATTAAGAGAATCATTTGTCTTGATGAATGCCTGATGGAGTAACATCTTAATATAACTATTAGTCACTAAGATGCTTCTTTAAATGTACACAACACAACTACTGATTTTGTCCTGACACCAGGTGAGGAAACGATGACTGATTGTGGGAGAACACAACAGCTGCAGGTGTTGCGTTCCTGTATTTTCAGAACTAATCAGATGGCGCCACATAGCGGTTGATGCTTTTCCATGCATTATGTTTCAGAATGTGGTGGTCAACATGTTGTGGCAGCAGATGAGACTAATATTAATAACTTACTGACTGACTTGATTTGTGCTTCTTTTACTTTTTAAACTTGGGTCAAGTTGAAGCCAGTTGTCAGGATTACTTTATCCTTCTTTTTTGGTGGTGGGGCCATGTGGGGTCCGCTGGCCCCCAGACTGGCACCTCATATCGACTTTTGACACCTTCAGCTCTGAGTACACACTTCAGTCTTCTGTAAACCATTGTCAACAATGTTCAGCCAGTCTTCTAGATGTGAATGCAGAGGAAACAGAGGAAATGGTCATAGATGTAGCACACTTGATAAGAATGACACTTACAAGGGCTGGTGTTTTTGTTGTTTTACTCCATCTGTCAAATAGACATTACAGAGGACACGTTTTCAGAGCATGGCTCACTATACGAACGGCAACACTCATCTCCAATTTATACACAATAAGAGCACCAAATATATTCTTCCATAAATTCACATTAGTCTAGCCTACCGCGAGCAAAGCTAAACAGTATATAACGTTACGGAACATGGGGGGATCAAAATAGCAACACACATAGGCCTACCTTCATATTTACACAGTGTGGAGACACTAAACATAGTAAAGGGACAGACTAATCACACCTACAGACAATGTCAAAGCCAAGCTACAGAACAATGGGTTCAGACCGCGGGAGCTATGGCTATGCTAACGTTAGCAACTCGCTAGCAATCTAGCTAACGTTAGCCAGTGATATGACGTTATCAAAATAAATATGAAAGTCCCTTCGTGGGTATTTCTAATAGGCATCCATATCCCACCTACACATCATATTTAATCACCATCCTAATTCCATATGTCTAACTAGTCTGCTTACCTGTCAAATAGACATTACAGAGGACACGTTTTCAGAGCATGGCTCACTATACGAACGGCAACACTCATCTGACGACTCTATGTCCCAGAGTGCACGGCGAGAGCCAGCACTACGTCACACAGGCTAGAAGCAATTAACCTGCAGTGCCCTCCTGTGGCGAGAACCGGCTATCACAACAACACAGCAGACAATTCTCCTCTTTACTATTAGTGAGTGGTCAATGAAGGTAAGTATATAAAATAAAAAATAGATGGGGGGCTACTAAATCCCAAGTACCCCACACTCTCCCCTCAAAAAGATAATGGCGTCCCGACATAACAAATCTACCAGTCCACATTGCATAACTTTTCATTGAAAAGATAGGTTATTACTAAGCAGGAGTCAATCTGGATACTGTACTGTAATCAGTCATAACATATAACACACATCTCCTATTAATGGTATATGTTTGCAGTAAATAATGTGCACTTGAATCCACTGCTTCGTCCGTCTTGAGGCCGGGGAGCTATAGTATCTGACTAAAAGCAAATAACTTTGTAATAGTAATATCCCTGGTGGTAACAGGTGTGTTCTAAAACCCCAATGCTACAGTAACTCTGTGTCTGGTGATCACAGGACAACTAAAATCACATAGCTATAACAATTGTAACATGTCAAAAGTTTTTTTTTTTTTTCGTTTTTTTTTTTTTTTTTTTTTTTTTTTCATTTATTTATTTATACTGAGTTGTCTGATT
The DNA here is from genome assembly GCF_029633865.1 of Lampris incognitus. NCBI lineage: Eukaryota > Metazoa > Chordata > Actinopteri > Lampriformes > Lampridae > Lampris > Lampris incognitus. The sequence goes on along the minus strand of NC_079225.1, from coordinate 3,781,417 downwards.
TGCTTATCTACCAGACACACTAGGCTGCCCTAGTCTGTGATAAGTAAACACTGGTGTAGGTTTTCTATTTCTCAAAGGATATGCTTTTTCTCTGGCAGGCTGCACAGCTTCCCCTGGAGGAGGCTGCAAGGCATCTTCTGGTGGAGGCTGCAAGGCATCTTCCAGGCTCTTGTCGTCATCGGGCTCATCCTCTTCTTCAGCTCCAGATGTCTCGCCATTCTCTGACACTGTCCCATTGTCCTCTATTGTTGCAGGCTGCTCCGCAAAATCCTCTTCATCTTGACCGTCTCTTTCCTCCGGATAGAACTCCAAGGCATCTGGGCTCAGCTGACTCTGGATCCGCTCACTGGCTCTGACTGTTGGTCGTCCCACGATGCATCTCCAGTTATCCTCATCATCTGAGTCACTGTCCTGTTCCTGGTTCCACTGCATTTGTCTGTCTGTCTTCTTTCTCTCCCGTCTAGGTTTCACAGGTAAGTCCTCTTCTCTTGGCTCCACCGGCAGGAAGTCGCATGGCAGAAGAAGGTTCCTATGCATGATTCTGGTTCGTCCTTTTCCATTCTCCGGCTTCAGCTCATACACAGGGCTGTCGGCGTGCTTCCTCTGTGTTACTACATGCACCTGGTCCTCCCAGAATGGTCTTAATTTCCCCGGTCCTCCTTTCTCGTTCAGGTTGCGGATGAGAACCCTGCATCCGGGATACAGCTCTGTCCCGTGGGCCTTTTTGTCGTATAGTGTTTTGTTTCTGGCCCCCTCCTTCCGTGCTGTCTCTGATGCTAGGCGATAGGCGTCATTCATGCGGGCCTTCCACTTCTCTGCATATTCTTGAGGGGATAGTGCCTGGTCCTTTGCTCTAAGGCCAAACATCAGGTCAATGGGAAGTCTTGGATTTCTGCCGAACAACAGATAGTAAGGTGCAAATCCGGTCGCTTCATTTCGGGTGCAGTTGTATGCATGTATCACCTTTGGGAGTGACGCTTTCCAATCCGTTTTCGCAACCGCTGGCAGGTTTCTCAGCATCGCCAGAACCGTTCTGTTGAAACGCTCGACCTGACCATTTCCTTGCGGGTGATACGGTGTTGTGTGAGAACCCCTGACTCCACTGTACTCCTGCAGCTTGGCGAAGAGCTTATTGTCAAACTCCTTCCCTTGGTCATGGTGCAGCGTCGCCGGGAAACCAAATCTCAGCACAAAGTCCCCGAATACCTTCTCTGCGGCGGTCTTGGCAGCTTTGTTTCTGCATGCATAGGCTTGAACAAAACGGGTAAAGTGGTCCATAACCACCAGTATATACTCGTACCCTCCCTTACACTTCTCTAAGTGTAAGAAGTCAATGGAGACCATCTCAAATGGGTGTGTGGTCACGATGTTGGTGAGAGGGGCTCTGGTTGGTTTGTTGGGGCGCTTGGTCTTCAGGCAGCTACACACCTGTGTGATGTAATGTTCCACATCTTTCTGCATGTGAGGCCAATAGAAACGGTCCCTCAACAGGTGCAACACCCTCTCCACGCCTAGATGGCCCAGGTCTCTGTGCAGTTCTTTATATACCAGCTCATGGAACTTTTTCGGCAGGACTAGCTGAGTTCGGGTAGCTGTTTTCCGGCGCAGGATGCCATCATCATCAAGGCACAGCCGATGCTTCTCTCTCATGAGTGTCGCAACACCCCTGCTCGCACACTGTGTTTTTCCCCGAGGCCACTGATTGGAGGTTATGTACTTCAGCACCTCACCAATGACAGCATCCTCCCTCTGGGCGTCTCTCACCGTCTGACTGGGTATCTCTGCCACAGGTGATGTATGTTCCTTCTCAAACTCGGCTAGTGCTGTGGCTATGGTTACCGGACACATCCAAGGCTCAGCTCTCTCCAGCTGTACTGACAGCGCCTGGGTCACACTGTTCATGACCTCGGGGTGTACTTCTTGTGAACAGGTCTGCATGTACTGCTCCATCGGCATGCGTGAGAGGCCATCTGCGTCCCCATTGGCTCGTCCAGGCCGGTACTTGATAGAGAACTGGAAATCGGCTAACTCTGCTACCCACCTGTGGGTGGTCGCATTCAGTTTGGCTGTCGTGAGCACATAGGTGAGGGGATTATTGTCTGTGTAGACAGTGAATGATGGAGCGTGGTAGAGGTAATCTCTAAATCTCTCACATATGGCCCATTTCATCGCGAGGAACTCCAACTTCCCTGAGTGGAGATGGTAGTTCTTCTCAGGAGTTGTCAGTGTCCTAGACCCATACGCGATGACTGCCAGCCCACCCTGTGACTGTCTTTGATACAATACTGCCCCGAGGCCCTCTCGTGACGCGTCGCAGTGAAGGATAAAGGGCTGTTCAAAGTCTGGGTAGCCCAACACTGGTGGCTGGATGAGGAATTCAATCAACTGACAGAGGACCTGTTGGTGTTCAGCTGTCCACTTAACTGGGTGAGAGGAGGGCAGATGGTCTCGGGAGCCCTTCCTCCCCTTGTCCTTTCTCTTTTGTTTGAGCTTCCCCGCTGCTGTCTTCTCTGGGGTGAGGAGGTCATAGAGAGGCCTTGCGATTCGGGAGAAGTTAGGTATGTAGGGCCGGTAATACGAGATGAATCCCAGCATCTTCCTGAGCTCTCCGATGGTCGTAGGTTCTCTCTCCTTCAGTGCCTGGACCGGGGCCACATCAGCAGGGTCCATTGTGTATCCATCCTTGGTCACAAGCCTTCCCAGGAACCTTACTTGGTTTTTGAAGAGTTCACATTTTCTTGCCGTCAGCTTGATTCCATGGCTTCTGTAGCGGTGCAGTACTCTTCTCAGGTGCTGGAGGTGTTCGTCGAATGTGGTTGAGTGGACCAGGTTGTCATCTAAATACAGCTGACAAATGTTGTCCCTCAGCCCAATCAAACATTCCTCCATGGACCTCTGGAACTCTGCTGGTGCTGAGGACAGTCCGAAGGGAATTCTCACCCATTCATATAATCCCCACGGGGTGATGAATGCAGTCAGTGGACGGCTGGACTCCTCAAGAAACCCCTGGTGATATGCCTTCCCCTGATCCAAGACAGAAAACCAGGCACTCCCCTTCAGGCTGTCGAGCATATCCTAGATGCGTGGTATTGGATGGCGGTCTGGGATGGACCTCTTGTTCAACTCACGGTAGTCACAGCAGAGGCGGAGGCTCCCATCCTTTTTCCGCACACACACGATTGGGCTTGAGTAGGGTGATTTTGACTTAGTTATCCAGCCTCTGTTCAGTAAATCCTCGAGGTATTCCTTCACTTCTTTATGAAGAGGCTTTGGGACTGATGTGTATGTCCGCTTCACCGGTGTGGTGTCACTCAGGCGGATCTTGAGCTGGAGTGATGGAATAGTCCCCACATCATGGTCATCGCGTGCGAACACACTACTCTCCTCCCGCAGTAGCTCTCTCACCTGCAGTTGTTGTTCAGGTGTCAGGTGGTTCAGAGGGACAGGCGGGTCCCATAGATCTTCCTCCTGGTGTTCCGTCTTGACATCACCTGGCCCTTTCAGCTTTGTTGTGTCTCTAATCACAGGTCTTCGTTCTGTACCTGTTGTGGAGGTCCCTGGGATGACTGGGTTCACTGTACTAGTCCCATCCACATCCAACGGCTTCACGGCGGCAGGGTAGATGGCTCTAGTTCTTTGGGTCTGCCCCAGGGGAGTCCGTGGCGGCAGTGTGATGTCATGAGCTGTGACGTTAGTCACTGGGACAGCGATGCGTGACCAGGTTCCCTTCTGTAAACATACAATGTTTTCATCCACCTTCAGGCCCTCTGGCCACTTTGGGTTCACATTAGGCTCAAAGAGGACGTTCTGGTCTGCTTGGAGGGGCCCTGCTCTAACACCACACTTAACAATCTTTGTCTGGCCCGCCGGAATAGTCATGCTTTCTCGGCCCACTTTAACCATCCCCTCACCTTCCATATCATCTTGGCTGTTTATCAGCTTCACGAGGACTTCAGCCTTCTTGTAGTCAACCGCGAACGCAATGCTTAGTGCCTTTGTGATTACACTTGATGGCTGTCCAGCTCCAGACTCTAACAGGTGTTCAATTACATTGTAACCGATGATCGGTTCTTCTGCGGTGCCCTGGTGTGTGGTTACTAGTATTGGCACAGTGAGTTCCATTGGTGGAGTCTGAGTGGTGCTATTCGGTGCTAACTGGACAGTCACTTCCACCCATCCAGAGAAAGGAATGGTTGTCTGGTTTGCTGCTTTACCAGTCAGGGTGCCAGGGCCAAGGATCTCTTCTGTGCTTCTCACCTTGGTGTGTGGGAGATGTTTTCTCCTCCATTCTTCACTGATTAGGCAGACCTGCGACCCGGTATCCCACAATGCCTGTGTGGCTACACCATCAATGTAACAGTTTATCATGTATTTCTTTCCAATTAGGTTCAGCAGCTGTGACTGGCGTTTTGAGGAGATATGACTCACTGTGGGTGCTTGCTGTTCCCGCCCTGCCTCGTCTCGCTGTCGGGCAGACACTCTGGCTTCTAGTAGCTGAATACTGTCGTCGATGAGCTTGCTGGTGACAGTACAGCTAGACGTGTCTACCTGCTCCGATTTTTCAGGCCTCTGAGCTCTACACCCTCTTGAAAGATGGCCACTCTGTCCGCATTTGAAACAGTGGTTGCACTGGTCGCCCCTTTCACTGTCTTGACAGGCTTTGCATCCACGCTTCCTCACAGGCTGCTGCTGACGAGAAGGTCTTTGGCCAGAGGAGTGGTTCATGGCTTTTCTCATCTGTTCCATTTCTCCTTTCAGCTGTTGGATTATCTCGTAGAACGCAGACTCCTTTTGGTTCCCTGCCTGTGTCTTAAGGGCATTCACACTCGCGGATGTTGATGGCGACGACTCCTGACCCCCGACCACTGCAGCTTCCGCTCCTCGATACTGATGTGCCTCAGCTCGCACTTCCCGCACTCTGGTTTCCTTACTGTGGGAGCTCTTCTTGAATTTCCGCTGTCTCTCTGACTCGAAACTTGCGGCCTCTATCATCTTAACAATGAGAACATCATCAGTAGTTGCTTGATCATCGAGATAGCTCTTGAGCTGATATTTTACCTGGTCACTCACTAGCCCAGTTCCCACAGCTCTTAGGAACTTCTTCTGTATCAGTTCAGGGCTGTATTGTTCATCAGAGCCAGGCTCTCTCGCTGCTGCTAAGAGTCTCTCTTTACATGCTATGGCTCGGAACAGGAAGTTCTGTGGTGACTCCTGACTGTCCTGTGTGATGTTGATTAGTCGGTGATATAGGTCCACAGAGCTATCCTCTTTGAAATGGCCGTTCAGAATGGTCCTCAGCTGAGGGAGGGTGAGTTCGGTTTTGATCTCTAACAAGTCACGGAGAGTCAGCCCAGGGCTGATGGCTCGGATTACAGCCTCTATTATCTCCAACTCGCTGTGGCCTTTTCTCACCCCCATATCAATCTGATGCGTAAGATTTATATAAGACAACTTGTCTATCTGCCCCCGTTCTCCTATTTGGCCATTTATCTTAAAGTCTCTGCGTATGGTCACTTCAGGGGGTTGGATTACTGACGGGATTGGGTTTGAAGGTTGACTAGGTCTACTGGGTTCTTTAAGACTTAGTTTCTCACTGAGGCGTGATATCTCTTCCTCAAGCGCTTTTGTGGATGCAGTAAAGCTGGACTGTAAGGCCTGATATTGTTCATGTAAGCTTGCCAATTCAGCAGCATCCTTGTTAGTACTGTCTGCACCTGCACCAGTATGTGACTCCGCCCCTCTCTGCTTCATTTCACTAGAGAGGTCCACTAGTCTGGACAGAAACTGACGTGCTACCTCTTCATCCTCCTTCTCAATTGCTTCATCCACAGTTTCACTAATAAGTCTGATCAGCGCATGCCTCTTTGTCTGGTTTTCAGTGGGGACTTTAGCAATAACACACACCTCTTTTAACTGGTCCAGCCCTAACTGCAGGAGGGTCTCACTCAGCCTGTCTTGCAGTTGCTCAAGCTCCAGTTCCATTGTTGGTCACGTGTTCTCACTCCGCTCCCCACTTCTTCTCCTGACAATGGTGGCAATGGCGCTGATCCCGGGTTTCGGCACCAATATTTGTAGCACACTTGATAAGAATGACACTTACAAGGGCTGGTGTTTTTGTTGTTTTACTCCATCTGTCAAATAGACATTACAGAGGACACGTTTTCAGAGCATGGCTCACTATACGAACGGCAACACTCATCTCCAATTTATACACAATAAGAGCACCAAATATATTCTTCCATAAATTCACATTAGTCTAGCCTACCGCGAGCAAAGCTAAACAGTATATAACGTTACGGAACATGGGGGGATCAAAATAGCAACACACATAGGCCTACCTTCATATTTACACAGTGTGGAGACACTAAACATAGTAAAGGGACAGACTAATCACACCTACAGACAATGTCAAAGCCAAGCTACAGAACAATGGGTTCAGACCGCGGGAGCTATGGCTATGCTAACGTTAGCAACTCGCTAGCAATCTAGCTAACGTTAGCCAGTGATATGACGTTATCAAAATAAATATGAAAGTCCCTTCGTGGGTATTTCTAATAGGCATCCATATCCCACCTACACATCATATTTAATCACCATCCTAATTCCATATGTCTAACTAGTCTGCTTACCTGTCAAATAGACATTACAGAGGACACGTTTTCAGAGCATGGCTCACTATACGAACGGCAACACTCATCTGACGACTCTATGTCCCAGAGTGCACGGCGAGAGCCAGCACTACGTCACACAGGCTAGAAGCAATTAACCTGCAGTGCCCTCCTGTGGCGAGAACCGGCTATCACAACAACACAGCAGACAATTCTCCTCTTTACTATTAGTGAGTGGTCAATGAAGGTAAGTATATAAAATAAAAAATAGATGGGGGGCTACTAAATCCCAAGTACCCCACATAGACGTCCCATCTACTACATCTTACTACCGCCGTTACAACAACACATGAAGTGGAGCCGGCTACCGTTACAGGAACACTTTATTATTTGTCATTTCTGTTGGCGTGGTCATTTTAGGATAACCGGTTTACTAATTACTATAAACGGAGGAATCACAGCTTTCCACCAGATTCAGCTTTACTGGAAAGAGAGCTTTCTTTATTTGCACTCCTGCACATATATAACAATCACTCACGTGAGACGTCACAGCGCCACCAATAGCCAGGAAGCAGTTCAAATTAAATCACTGCATGAGAGCGCAACAATCCCCACACAAATCAATATCCTTACCTGGATTCTTAAGCATGCATAAAGACACTAGCTGGTTTAGGTGAATTTACAATTGAAAGGGTCACCTTAGCCGTCATCACCCCCCCCCGTCCCAACCCGAAAATTTGGCAAGAACCGCCACTGTGCCATGGGAGTTTAAGCGCTTAGTCCTCCCTCCAATTGTTCGTTCTCCACTCCACTAGCCCTTTTCTTCAGTCGACCACAGACAGGCACAGATAATTCGATACGCTTCTGCCTTGGCGACTATTTGTCTGTGAGTAACGTATGTAAATAACTATCAAACACATTTTGTTGAGTGTTGTTGTTTGATAGCGCCCTTACTCATTGTATTACGGTCCATCCGGATGTGACGTTGCCACGTTCTCAGTGTGCGACAGCGTGTGTTGTAAGAGTCGGTAGTAGAGAGCTAGACCTGCTGTATTTGCCTAAATTAATATGCCTAACGTTAAAGGCTAAGAGAAACCCGAGTCAAGCTTTGCTTGTCCTCCATACGCAAGGAGAAGATTGCGTCCCCCATCTGAACAGGTTATGGGCCCAGGCAGAGATGGACACAAGCTAGCATTCCGCAAGGAGTTTAACGCGAAGTATTACACGGAACTTCTACAGGCTATGTGGACCAGCTTGGAGATAAGTGAGCATTCATATCACAGAGTTTCTTTATATGTGTTTATATTCTCGGAAGAACCCAGCCACTGAGGATGCACAAGCCAGTGCATCCTTAGTGCCGGTCCCAAGCCCGGACAAATGGGGAGGGTTGCGTCAGGAAGGGCATCCGGCATAAGATCTTTCCCAAATCAAATATGCGGATCATAAATAAGACTTACATACCGGATCGGTCGAGGCCCGGGTTACCAACGACCGCCACCGGTACTGTTAACCAGCAGGGTGTCGGTGGAAACTATGCTACTGTTGGGCAAAGGAGAAGGAGAGGGGGAAAGCATGTCCAGAGGCAGCTAGAGAGGAGGAAGGGTAGGTATGTGGAGGTGAGAGTTGGAACTTTGAATGTTGGCACTATGACTGGTAAAGGGAGAGAGCTGGCTGACATGATGGAAAGAAGAAAGGTAGGCATACTGTGTGTGCAAGAGACCAGGTGGAAGGGGAGTAAGGCCATGAGTATCGGAGGTGGGTTCAAACTCTTCTACCATGGTGTGAATGGGAGGAGTAATGGGGTAGGGGTAATTCTGAAGGAAGAGTATGTCAAGAGCATGCTTGGAGGTGAAGAGAGTGTCAGATAGAGTGATGAGTATGAAGCTGGAAGGAAGGAAGACAAGGAGACTTGGTGGTGGAATGAGGAAGTACAGCAAAGTATACAGAGGAAGAGGTTGGCAAAGAAGAAGTGGGATAGTAAGAGAGATGAAGAAAGTAGACAGGAGTACAAGGAGATGCAGCGTAAAGCAAAGAGAGAGGTGGCAAAGGCAAAGGAAAAGGCGTATGGTGAGTTGTATAACAGATTAGACACTAAGGAAGGAGAAAAGGACTTGTACCGATTGGCTAGACAGAGGGACCAAGCTGCAAAGGATGTGCAGCAAGTTAGGGCAATCAAGGATAGAGATGGAAATGTGCTGACAAGCGAGTAGAGTGTGCCAAGAAGGTGGAAGGAATACTTTGAGGGGCTGATGAATGAAGAAAATGAGAGAGAGAGAAGGTTGGATGATGTAGGGATAGTGAATCAGGAAGTTCAGCGGATTAGCAAGGAGGAAGTGAGGGCAGCTATGAAGAGGATGAAGAGTGGAAAGGCAGTTGGTCCTGATGACATACCTGTGGATGCATGGAGATGTTTAGGAGAGATGGCAGTGGAGTTTTTAACACAATCCTGGAAAGTGAGAGGATGCCTGAGGAGCGGAGAAGAAGCATACTGGTACCGATTTTCAAGAACAAGGGTGATGTGCAGAACTGTAACAACTACTACTACTTTCGGCTGCTCCCGTTAGGGGTCGCCACAGCGGGTCATCCGTTTCCATTTCTTCCTGTCTTCTGCGTCTTCCTCTGTCACACCAGCCACCTGCATGTCTTCCCTCACCACATCCATAAACCTCCTCTTTGGCCTTCCTCTTCTCCTCTTCCCTGGCAGCTCCATATTCAGCATCCTTCTCCCAATATACTCAGCATCTCTCCTCCACACATGTCCAAGCCATCTCAATCTTGCCTCTCTTGCTTTGTCTCCAAACCGTCCAACCTGAGCGGTCCCTCTAATATAATCGTTCCTAATCCTGTCCTTCTTCGTTACTCCCAGTGAAAATCTTAGCATCTTCAACTCTGCCACCTCCAGCTCCGCCTCCTGTCTTTTCGTCAGTGCCACTGTCTCCAAACCATATAACATAGCTGGTCTCACAACCATCTTGTAAACTTTCCCTTTAACTCTTGCTGGTACCCTTCTGTCGCAAATCACTCCTGACACACTTCTCCACCCACTCCAACCTGCCTGCTCTTTTTCACCTCTCTACTGCACTCCCCGTTACTTTGGACAGTTGACCCCAAGTATTTAAACTCAGATGCCTTGTCACCTCCACTCCTTGCATCCTGACCATTCCACTGTCCTCTCTCTCATTCACGCATAGGTATTCCGTCTTGCTCCTACTGAGTTTCATTCCTCTTCTCTCCAGTGCATACCTCCACCTCTCCAGGCTCTCCTCAACCTGCACCCTACTCTCACTACAGATCACAATGTCATCCGCGAACATCATCGTCCATGGAGACTCCTGCCTGATCTTGTCCGTCAACCTGTCCATCACCATTGCAAACAAGAAAGGGCTCAGAGCCGATCCTTGATGTAATCCCACCTCCACCTTGAACCCATCCGTCATTCCAACCGCACACCTCACCATTGTCACACTTCCCTCATACGTATCCTGCACCACTCCTACATACTTCTCTGCAACTCCTGACTTCCTCATACAATACCACACCTCCTCTCTCGGTACTCTGTCATAAGCTTTCTCTAAATCTACAAAGACACAATGCAACTCTTTCTGGCCTTCTCTATACTTCTCAATCAACATTCTCAAAGCAAACATCGCATCTGTGGTGCTCTTTCGTGGCATGAAACCATACTGCTGCTCGCTGATCGTCACCTCTCCTCTTAACCTAGCTTCTATTACTCTTTCCCAAATCTTCATGCTGTGGCTGATCAACTTTATACCTCTGTAGTTGTTACAGTTCTGCACATCGCCCTTGTTCTTGAAAATCGGTACCAGTATGCTTCTTCTCCACTCCTCAGGCATCCTCTCACTTTCCAGGATTGTGTTAAACAATCTAGTTAGAAACTCCACTGCCATCTCTCCTAAACATCTCCATGCCTCCACAGGTATGTCATCAGGACCAACTGCCTTTCCATTCTTCATCCTCTTCATAGCTGCCCTCACTTCCTCCTTGCTAATCCGCTGAACTTCCTGATTAACTATCCCTACATCATCCAACCTTCTCTCTCTCTCATTTTCTTCATTCATCAGCCCCTCAAAGTATTCCTTCCACCTTCTTAGCACACTCTCCTCGCTTGTCAGCACATTTCCATCTCTATCCTTGATCGCCCTAACTTGCTGCACATCCTTTGCAGCTTGGTCCCTCTGTCTAGCCAATCGGTACAAGTCCTTTTCTCCTTCCTTAGTGTCTAATCTGTCATACAACTCACCATACGCCTTTTCCTTTGCCTTTGCCACCTCTCTCTTTGCTTTACGCTGCATCTCCTTGTACTCCTGTCTACTTTCTTCATCTCTCTGACTATCCCACTTCTTCTTTGCCAACCTTTTCCTCTGTATAATTTGCTGTACTTCCTCATCCCACCACCAAGTCTCCTTGTCTTCCTTCCTCTGTCCTGATGACACACCAAGTACCTTCCTAGCTGTCTCCCTCACTATTTCTGCAGTGGTTTTCCAGCCATCTGGCAACTCTTCACTACCACCCAGTGCCTGTCTTAACTCCTGCCTGACTCCACACAACAGTCTTCCTTCTTCAACTTCCACCATTTGATCTTCGTCTGTGTCTTCACTCGCTTCCTCTTCTTGGTCTCCAAAGTCATCCTACAGACCACCATCCGATGCTGCCTGGCTACGCTCTCCCCTGTCACCACCTTGCAGTCTCCAATCCCTTTTAGATGGTGCCTTCTACATAAGATATAGTCCACCTGTGTGCACTTCCCTCCACTCTTGTACGTCACCCTGTGTTCCTCCCTCTTCTTGAAATATGTATTCACCACAGCCATTTCCATCCTTTTCGCAAAATCGACCACCATCTGTCCTTCCACATTTCTCTTCTTGACTCCATACTTTCCCATCACCTCCTCATCACCTCTGTTCCCTTCACCAACATGTCCATTGAAGTCCGCTCCAATCACCACTCTCTCCTCCTTGGGTACCCTCTCCACCATGTCGTCCAACTCATTCCAGAATTCTTCTTTTTCATCCATCTCACACCCAACTTGCGGGGCATATGCGCTGATAACATTCAGCAATAAACCTTCAATTTCCAGCTTCATACTCATCACTGTGTCTGACACTCTCTTCACCTCCAGCACGCTCTTGACATACTCTTCCTTCAGAATTACCCCTACCCCATTTCTCCTCCCATTCACACCATGGTAGAAGAGTTTGAACCCACCTCCGATAATCCTGGCCTTACTCCCCTTCTACCTGGTCTCTTGCACACACAGTATGCCTACCTTTCTTCTTTCCATCATGTCAGCCAGCTCTCTCCCTTTACCAGTCATAGTGCCAACATTCAAAGTTCCAACTCTCACCTCCACATGCCTACCCTTCCTCCTCTCTAGCTGCCTCTGGACATGCTTTCCTCCTCTCCTTCTCCTTCGCCCAACAGTAGCATAGTTTCCACCGACACCCTGCTGGTTAACAGTACCGGTGGCGGTCGTTGGTAACCCGGGCCTCGACCGATCCGGTAAGCAGAACTGTAACAACTACAGAGGTATAAAGTTGATCAGCCACAGCATGAAGATTTGGGAAAGAGTAATAGAAGCTAGGTTAAGAGGAGAGGTGATGATCAGTGAGCAGCAGTATGGGTTCATGCCACGAAAGAGCACCACAGATGCGATGTTTGCTTTGAGAATGTTGATTGAGAAGTATAGAGAAGGCCAGAAAGAGTTGCATTGTGTCTTTGTAGATTTAGAGAAAGCTTATGACAGAGTGCCGAGAGAGGAGGTGTGGTATTGTATGAGGAAGTCAGGAGTTGCAGAGAAGTATGTAGGAGTGGTGCAGGATACGTATGAGGGAAGTGTGACAATGGTGAGGTGTGCGGTTGGAATGACAGATGGGTTTAAGGTGGAGGTGGGATTACATCAAGGATCGGCTCTGAGCCCTTTCTTGTTTGCAATGGTGATGGACAGGTTGACGGACAAGATCAGGCAGGAGTCTCCATGGACGATGATGTTCGCGGATGACATTGTGATCTGTAGCGAGAGTAGGGTGCAGGTTGAGGAGAGCCTGGAGAGGTGGAGGTATGCACTGGAGAGAAGAGGAATGAAACTCAGTAGGAGCAAGACGGAATACCTATGTGTGAATGAGAGAGAGGACAGTGGAATGGTCAGGATGCAAGGAGTGGCGGTGACAAAGGCATTTGAGTTTAAATACTTGGGGTCAACTGTCCAAAGTAACGGGGAGTGCAGTAGAGAGGTGAAAAAGAGAGTGCAGGCAGGTTGGAGTGGGTGGAGAAGTGTGTCAGGAGTGATTTGCGACAGAAGGATACCAGCAACAGTTAAAGGGAAAGTTTACAAGATGGTTGTGAGACCAGCTATGTTATATGGTTTGGAGACAGTGGCACTGACGAAAAGACAGGAAGCGGAGCTGGAGGTGGCAGAGTTGAAGATGCTAAGATTTTCACTGGGAGTAACGAAGAAGGACAGGATTAGGAACGATTATATTAGAGTGACCGCTCAGGTTGGACGGTTTGGAGACAAAGCAAGAGAGGCAAGATTGAGATGGCTTGGACATGTGTGGAGGAGAGATGCTGAATATATTGGGAGAAGGATGCTGAATATGGAGCTGCCAGGGAAGAGCAGAAGAGGAAGGCCAAAGAGGAGGTTTATGGATGTGGTGAGGGAAGACATGCAGGTGGCTGGTGTGACAGAGGAAGACGCAGAAGACAGGGAGAAATGGAAACGGATGATCCGCTGCGGCGACCCCTAACGGGAGCAGCCGAAAGTAGTAGTAGATTCTCGGAAGAATTTTTATGTGACGTATTATGCGTTAGCCCATGAAGCTAACAAGTTAGCTTAGCAAAGACAAAGTATAGCAAGCTAGTAGGTCACGGTAAAATTAGCGCGTTAGCAAAATGGCAAGCAGAGCAACAGGAGTCTTGGCACCGCAGCTTTTGTTCGACGGATCCGAAGATAAGTATGAACTTTGGAAAACAAGATTCCTAGGCTGCTTACATACTCTGAGGCTAAAAGAGACCATTTTACGTGAGCCCACCAGCGCTAGCGAAGAACAGTTAGCTGAAGATAGGAGGAAGAATGCTGATTGCTATGCTGAGCTAATAAGACTGATAGATGATAAAAGCCTATCACTGATCAGATGAAGCCGCTGATGATGGCAGGAAGGCTCTGAGAATACTGGAAGAACATTATTCCGGGAAAAGCAAGCCGCCGATAATACATTTATACACGTCGTTGACCAAGTTACGCATGGCGGACAACGAGAGTGTTACGGACTACATAATAAGGGCGGAGAACCTCATTACGGCTCTGAGAGATGCAGGCGAGACCATGAGTGATGGACTGGTCGTAGCCATGATACTAGTTGGGCTACCAGACTCTTTTAAGCCGCTAGCCGTCCACATAACACAAAATGAAGATAACGTTACGTTCGCAGACTTTAACAGAAGACTACGGGTCTATGAAGAGGCGGAGAAAATGAACACGGCAAGATCTACGGATAATGTGATGAAGACATGTGCGAGGCAAGGCCGAGGCCCCACCAAGACGCACGCTAGCAACAGAAAAGATGAAGATGCCAACGTGACGTGTTACAAATGTGGAATAAAAGGGCACAAGGCAAGAAAATGTTTTCGAAAAGTGTGGTGCAGTTACTGCAAAAATAATACACACCAAGAATCCATGTGCAAGAAAAAGGGGGAACAAGATGGTGTCAGAAAAGTCGCGGAGGAACAAAATAGCGACCAAGACCATCTCTTCAAGGCCAAGCACACAAAGAACGAGAGACCACCAGACAACGTGAAGATAAAAGACATCATGGTGGATGCAGGAGCAACATCCCACATCGTGAACGACATTTCATTTCATTTAAACGAAAGTTTAAATGCTTCAACAACTCATTCCTGCCCGACACCCATTCAGTGGAGTTAGCCGATGGCACCAAGTGCAGTGGAATAGCACAATGAAGAGGAACGGTGATGATATGTCTACTAGACAGCGCCGGACAACAGCACAGAGCACAGCTACGGGATACACTGTACATGCCTTCATACCCATATGACATTTTTTCGGTGGCAAGAGCAACAAACGGAGGGGCGACAATCACTTTCAAGAAAGGGGACAGTCGCATGGTTACCAAGGACGGTAGCAGGTTTGACATCCACGAGAGTGGAAATTTGTATTACTTGCCAACTGTTTAGGAGAATGTTGACCAATGTAAAGGGTGTCACGACATGCATACTTGGCATGAAATTTTGGGTCATTGTAACTATGAAGATGTACAAAAGTTACAAGGTGTAGTGAAAGGCATGGAAATAAAAGGAAGTGCAGTCAGACCAGATCAGTTATGTGAAGTGTGTACACAGGGCAAATTCACCCAGACGAGAAATAGGGAGCCGGACAGAAAGGCTGAGAAACCCTTATAACTAGTCCACACTGACTTAGCCAGTCTTATGGTAACACCGAGCACAGAAGGGTACAGATATCACAGTCTTTTACAGACGACTACTCAGGTACCGTGTTGGTGTATTTTCTGAGGTCCAAGAGTGATACAGTGCAAGCCACAGAAAGGTTCTTAGCAGACATAGCACCTTATGGAGAAGTCAAGTGTATCTGTTCAGATAACGGCACTGAGTTTACAAGCCGAGACTTCCAGGCACTGTTAACCAAGAATAGGATTAGACACGAGACGTCTGCACCCTATTCACCCCACCAAAATGGCACAGCGGAGAGAGGTTGGCGAACTCTCTATGATAGGAGCAGATGCTTACGGATAGAAAGCGATTTACCAGATAAGCTGTGGAAATACGCTATGCAGACGGCAACTTATGTGAGGAACAGGTGCTACAGCAGGCGCACAATGAAAACGCCATACGAGCTGTTCACAGGCAAGGAACCAAACATATCAAAACTGCAGAAATTTGGATCAATCTGTTTTGCTTACAAGCAACAGAAAGGGAAGCTAGACTCTAGGTGCAAGCAATGCGTTTTCATTGGCTACGATAAAAACAGCCCAGCTTATCTAGTGTACTATCCAGACACAGAGAGGGTCCAAAAGCACAGGTTGGTGAAGTTCACAACCAAGACAGCCAAAGAAAAGGAAACACAAACACCTGAGTCATACATAGAATATGGTGATAGGAATGTGCATCCCAGGGTCAATGACAGTGAAGAAAATGTTGTTGATGAAAATGTGGAATATGTACCAGGTCAGGGTGTTCAGAGTGGAGTTTCTGGGACTTTACCTGAACAGACTGAACGCACACAGCCGGGCAAAGTCACCGAGACTGTAATCAGAAGGAACCCACCGCGAACCAAGAGGAGACTAGCTTACCTACAGGAATTCGAGACTGAGGATACAGAGGACAAACTGCAAACATGCGTGGACTCTTGTTATAGAGCAGTATGCAACATTCCTCAAACCTACCAGGACGCCATGGCGTCAACCAAATCAAGGCAATTGAAAAATGCCATGAACGAGGAGATGCGATCACTGGAGGAGAACGAGACCTTCAGCCTCACCCAGTTGCCACCAGGTAAACAGGCAGTGTGGGGTAGATGGGTCTACACACTCAAGTGTGACATTGATGGATCTGATAAGTACAAGGCGAGATTCGTAGCAAAAGGCTACAGTCAGAAACCAGGAACTGACTACGAGGAGAAATTTTCACCCACAGCTGATGTAATGACAAAGCCAGCCACCAAACTAAAGCTAAAGAGGTTTGCTCAAGACATGTTTGGCACTTAGAGGTGCAAAGAGTGTGTTCTCATTTCAAGGTAAAGAAGAAGCTTTATTTTTGTTGTTTTGTTTTCCAGGTAATCCAATGAGCTAAGAGCGAGTGGGGGTGTTGAATGTTGTTATTTGATGGCGCCCTTACTCATTGTATTACAGTCCATTCGGATGTGACGTCGCTACGTTCTTAGTGTGCGACAGTGTGTGTTGTAAGTTTGTGACAGTGTGTGTTGTAACTGTCGGTAGTAGAGAGATAGGCCTGCTGTATTTGCCTAAATAAATATGCCTAACGTTAAAGGCTAAAGAGAAAACCGAGTCAAGCTTTGCTTATCCTCCATATGCAAGAAGAAGATTGTGCATCCCATCTCAACACATTTTCTTAAGGAATGTCATGTTAGAAACTTTTTTATCATTTTGGTAAACA
Organism: Lampris incognitus; assembly: GCF_029633865.1. Lineage (NCBI taxonomy): Eukaryota > Metazoa > Chordata > Actinopteri > Lampriformes > Lampridae > Lampris > Lampris incognitus. Next base: position 3,764,642 of record NC_079225.1, on the reverse strand, counting down.
TGCAGTCTGTTAGTTAGCATGTGCTCTGCTAGTTAGCAGTTACAGCAGCAGTTAGCTCTGTTCACTAATGATTTTTTTGATTTGTAGTTGAGCTGTGTTTCTATACAGTACATTGCTGCTTTATATTTTTGTAGGAATTGTGCATTTATGTAGTTATGTGTATAATACTGTCAATATGACAGTGTTGATGTTTGTATACAGATTTATTTTCTTACTTCTGTAATGTTTCAGTTTTACATAAAAAACAAGCAAAACAAAAAACAAAAACAAAAGACGAATCAAGACTTCAGTAAAATACAAGAAAAGTCAAGCCTTGTGTGTTTATTGGAGGACTTTTGGATGTTAACTGGCTGTCTAGCTTTGCACAAGAGTACTTGCTGCGAGGGCAGCCCAGTAAAAAAAAAAAAAGCAAGAGCACAGTGGGCTCAAGCATTAGAAAACAATACTCAGCAAACATGAGTCTATGCTCAGGAAGAAAATATATCAAGGAAGACACCACTATGTAGCAAAACGAAGCTAGTGGAGAGCAACAAGCAGAGGTTGTAGATCAAGCAGCCAAGAGGCAGGAGCCTCCTCGAGCATTTGATGCTAAGTCACAGTCATCTAGAGCATCCACCAGACTCTCTCAGCAGTCACCATCAACAGCCTCTTCAGCCACAAAAGCCTATGCTAAAGCAAAATCTGCTCAAGCTCAACTAGCATACGCCGAAAGAGAAGCTGACATGATGAAGCAGAGAGCAGGCCTTGAAGCAAGCATGCTAAAGCAAAAGGCTAACTTCGACGCTAGTCTCCATCTTCTCCAGTACCAAAGAGCTGCTGCTGCAGCTGAAGCTGAAGCTACAGCCTATGAGGAAGCCGAGGTCGAAAGCAGGGAGCTCAGTCAAGAACTCTACGTTGAAGACAAGCCCTTCAGTACAGTTAAACGCACTAGTGAAGTACATCCAACAACAACCTGAGTTATTCTTTCCGAAACTGCCTTCGAAACATGGAGCAGTGGAGTCACATGGGAGAAAATTCAATAAACTGGAAATACCTGATGTTAAAACAGCAACTCATCATGGTATCCAATACAACACACAGCCAGTTTATCAGGACATGAAAAAGAGCTAGCAATGAATATGTGTCAGAGCAATAATTACCCTCATAGCACTCCAAAGCTCGCAGCCAATCCTGAAAAAGAATTCTTACCTGAACCTGACAGTGCACAAGACTTTGCAAGATATCACATTCAGAGAGAAATGGTGAGTGCTGGTCTTCTGAAATTTGATAACAAACCTGAAAATTACTGGTCATGGAAAGCCTCCTTCTTAAGTGCTACTAAGGACTTGAATCTCTCAGCCAGGGAAGAACTGGACCTAATGACAAAGTGGCTTGGAGCCGAATCGTCAGAACAGGCAAAGAGAATTAATGCAGTGCACGTCCTCAATCCCGCAGCAGGTGCCAGCATGTTTGGCAACGTCTTGAAGAGTGTTATGGGTCACCAGAGGTCATCGAGGCCGCACTGCTCAATAAGGCTGAATACATTCCGAGGCTGACGAACAGGGACAATGTTAAGCTGAGAGAACTAGATGACATTCTCCTTGAACTTGATTTTGCTAAGGAAGACGGTGCTCTAACAGGGCTCTCGTATTTGGATATGGCTCGTGGGGTAAAACAAATAGTGGAAAAGCTCCCCTATAGCCTCCAAGAAAAATGGACAAGCCTTGGAAGCAAGTACAAGAAGGATTACGGAGTGGCTTTTCCTCCCTTCTCTGTCTTCTCCAAGTTTGTTCGACAACAGGCAAAGATAAAAAATGATCCGAGCTTCACTATCTCCACCTCCAGCAGTCACGCCTCTTCCAGGACTGAAAATCATGTGAAATACAGTAATAGAGCCGCTGTGACTGTACACAAAACAGACATCCTAGCAGAGCCATCAGGTGCCCAAACCACTACTGTGCTGAAGAAATTGGAGGAACCAGATTCAGTGTCCAATACATAAGAAGTTCCACCCACTGAAAAAATGCAAGCTCTTCAGAGACAAACCCCTAGAAGAGCGCAAAGCATACCTCAAAAAGAATCGCACCTGCTATAGGGGAATTATCAGTCTACGTCAATCTAACGTCACGCAGGTTCTACTGTGCATGTCGGCTGCAGCAAGGAAGTGGCCGGCATCATCGTGTCGTGTTGTGCAGTCGGTTGCCAGAATCGTTTTGACAAGCAAAACAAAACGCTCAAGTTTTACCGAATTCTGTCAACTCGCACCCCTTTTAAGGCTAACCGGAGATGTCTTTGGTTGTGTAACCTGCACGACAGGGGAATGGGCCTATGCTTAAGCAGGGACAGTCTACAGTCTAATGTCTAAGTTCAGTGGAGATTGGTGTAGGTTTTTTCTAGACCAGATGCTAGTACTCACCCCAAAGGCAACACACACACACACTCGTGGGTTTGGTTTACAATAAAAAAAAAAATTATTTCAACAGTTCAAAGTCAAGTTATTTCAATATCAATACTAAATGAGATGTGTTATATATATATATATATATATATATATATTCTATTATACGTTTTAAAAGTTCTTCCTAATATTCTATTTATTGTCTATATCTATCTATATTCTATTTTATATTCTTCTAATATATTACTTATGCAACCATATTCTACATTAACAAATTAAACAAAATAATCCAAAATAAAGTATGAGTGCACTCAAAGAAAATAATAAAGAAAAGAAAAGGGGGAATGATTCAGTCTTCCAATTTGTGCAAGGTGGAATGTCCAGATCCTACCACAATCACAGGGGCAAGTTAATGTAGAGGGCGATGATGATGAATCCAAATCCAGGGCGATGATGGGAGCAATCCAAAAGGGGGTATCCAAGGTTTCCAAAAGGTGCAGCAAGGGGGGTTGTTCGGAGTACTAAAAAAAAACAGTCAGGATTCCAGCAGCGTACAACACACAAGAGACAAGAGTCTTCCTTCGACAGGACATCATCTGTCTTTGGATAAAATCAACATATCCAAGGAAGCTTCGTGGGGGGAATCTTTATGTCGTAGTTCAAATTTCCTGTAGTTCAAATATCCATAGTTCAAATATCCGTAATTCAAGTATCCGTAGTCAAAGTTGTCCGTATTTCAAAATATCTGTATTTCTCTTCTCTTCCAGTCTTTCTCTCGTCAGATTCACTCTCTCTTCTCTATTGTTGACGGTTGTTTGTTATGGTTTAAACTCTGTACCTCGTGTGCCTCCTATAGGCTACTAGTGGAACTTACATATGTCACAGGGTACATGTAATCATGTGGGTTACAGTTGCAAGCAATCAGAAGAAGCGATTGGAGCGAGGAACTAATTAAAATTGCCCGCATTTGCAGTGATCACTTCATAACAGTTAAGTTAACGTTAGGCCTGTCTATCGTCGCCCTCCCCCCTTCCCTTGCCTAAACACTGAACATTAGAACCTGTCCATGTGAGCTTATAGGTTCAGTCTGTTTGGAGGCCATATCTGACGGCCATATTGAGAAAGAGCAGGGGAATTGGGTGACGATGGGACACCAGGTGTCCAAAGACTGTGGTGGGCCCAGAGCCCGTGGACTGCTGTAGAGCCTGCTGGGAGAGGGTTGAGGAGAGAACGTGCATGTCCTCTCACCCTCCGTCATTTCACTCAGTGGCTGAGACCCACTGCATTCAGATAAAGGCCCCTCTGCGCCAGCCCTAGGCTCTGCCATACGTAGATCGACTCGACTGCAACGATACAAGGAGCCCTCGACCTCTATCAGATATGACCGTGGGGCCACTTTCTGCAGACACGCTCCCCATCGCCAGATGACAGTCCTGTCCCCTGGTAGTGGTTTCATCCAAACTGCTTCTCCCACTGTAAGCTCAGGTAAGTCCTTAGCAGTCCTGTCGTAGATGAGTTTTGTTTCCTGTGCCACAGTTTGTCTACAATATCCGTGATGACGTGTGGCTCAAGATGTGCATCAACCACTGGTAGAGCTGACTTCAAATGCCGTGACATCAGTCGTTGGGCAGGACTGCTGTCCATACCCTCCGTTGGGGTGTTTCTCCATTGTAAGATTGCCTTCCAGGCATCATCGCCATCCCGTAGTGTTTTCTTGCACAGGTTCTTTGCGATTTTGACCGCTTCTTCCGCCTTCCCATTGGCTTTGGTATGCCTTGGTGAGGAGGTGATATGGTCAAACCCCCACTCCATAGCAAATTGGCGGAACTGAGTACAGGCGAACTGGGGCCCATCATTGGAAATGAGCCTGTCAGGTTGCCCATAATGAGCAAATTGAGCCTTGCATTGTTTTATTGTTGTCTCCGCGCTAAGGTCTGGCAGAACATCAATCTCCCAGAAATCTGAGTAGTGATCAACTACCATCAGAAACTCTTTCCCACTGTGTTGGAAAAGATCCAGACTTGTGATTTGCCAGGGGCGTGTGGGCTGTTCATGGCTTAGCATTGTCTCCTTTTGCTGCTCAATCGCATACTCACTGCATGTAGAGCAATTACTGACATAATCCTTGATTTCGCTCTGCATTCCAGGCCAGTATATGGTCTCCAGTGCTTGTCTGTAGCAGGCCTCGCCACCGATGTGACTGCCATGTACTCTGGCAAGCATCTCAGGACGCAGTGATTTTGGGATCACTACTCTTTGCCCCCTAAACAAGACTGCGTTCTGGACACTTAGCTCATCTTTGATAGGCCAGAACTCTCTGACTGACTGCTCTGTTTCATCCTTATCAGCGGGCCAACCCTTCAGGATAGTAGGCTCCACGACTTGCAGCTGTCTGTCGTTGTATCTGTAGCAGCCTTTTGTCTGTGACATTCAGATAGTCGGCTATATTTATGTGTTCAATTGCCAGCTGCTTGTCCACCATACTGCAGACTGTGTGCTCTGCTTGCATAGAGCCAGGGTGTGTTTTGGAAGTGACAGCCCTGCTTAATGTGTCACTCACAAAATGTCCAGTCCTGCTGGTTTGTAGATCACCCTCAGGTTGTAATTCTGAAGAGCCAGTAGCATGCTTTGCAAGCGCTTGAGAGCATTGAGAAGAGGCTTGCTGAAGATTGCTACGAGGGGCTTGTGATCTGTCTCCGCTGTGATATTGTCTCGACCGTACAGATAATGATGGAAATGCTGGCAGGCAAATATTATGCTGAGGCATTCCTTCTCTATCTGCACATAGTTTTGCTCTGTAGGTGTGAGTGCCCTCGACGCGAAAGCAATAGGCTGTCCCTCCTGCATCAGACAGCAGCCCATGCCATGCTGGCTGGAGTCACTCTGTACCGTGAGGGGCTTTGACACATCATAGTATCGCAGCACAGGCGTCTGTGTCACAAGCTGTTTTATCTCCCTGACAGCTGCATCGTGCTTCGGCAGCCAGTGTTAGACTGTGTCCTTGTCTGTGAGTCTCCTCAAAGGCTCGCATACTTCTGAGAGCCGCGGGAGAAACTTAGCCAAGTACATGACAAATCCGATGAGTCTGTACACTCTTGACGTCGGATGGGGCTGGCATGTCCAAAACCGCTCTGACTTTCTCCAGGTCAGCTTTTAGACCTGCGGCCGACAGGATGTGGCCATGGAACCGCACCTCAGACACTCTAAACTGAAGCTTCTTGACACTGAGCCACAGTTTCACTTGTCGACAGCGGTCCAGAAGGGCTACCAGCTTGTCATCATGGTCCTTGTTTGCCTCTTCCTTGCTATCACCACAACCAACGATGAGGATGTCGGCAGCTATAGGCTCCACTCCCTCAAGCCCTTCCACACACCAAACGGAAGTTTCAACCATCTCTTCCGGCCCCAGGGGGTCCAAAATGTGGTCATGAGGCTGCTAGACTCATCCAGTTTACACTGAGGAAAAGCATCTCTTGCATCGACCAGTGTGAAGACCTTGGCTTTAGGCAGCTTATAGGGCACATCCTCCAGTGTGGGCATGAGGTAATGCGAGTGCCTGAGCGCCTGGTTGAGATGGTGCGGCTGTAGACATGGTCTTCTGACTATGACCATATTGCTAATCCAATCCGTGGGCTCACTGGCTAATATGATATGACCCTCTCTTTCATATCGGTCGAGCTGAGCCTTCACAGCTTCCTTCATAGCCACCGGAACATTGTGTGGTGCAGTCTGCACCGGCTGAACCGCTGGATCCATGTCGAAATGAACCTCTCCGGGGAGTGCCTCTACAGGACCAATGAAGACATCCTGATGTGCTCTGATGACTGTACTTCTGGTGAGAGGCATGGTGAGGCTGTCGTCCACTGCGTTGAACCCTTCTACTCTGAGCTCCTCTGGGATGGTGAAGTGTATGAGCCCCATCTCCTCTGACGTGGACCCTGACAGCAGTGGCAACTGTCATGTATTTACGACCTCAAAATCCAGCTTGTATTTGCTGCCCCGTACAACACACTCAGTGATAAGGACCCCAAATGATGGCAGACCTTGGTCTGAGTACATTTTCAGTGTGGTGCTAATATGCTTTAGTTTCCCTCTGGGAGCTAGCCTCTTCTTGTCCCTGAGACTCATGATGGTGCACGTAGCTCCTGAGTCAAGCTGGCATCTCTGTAGTTTGCCATTTAGGCGAAGATTGACAAACCATTTCTTGCCTTTTGTTCCCACTGCACCAGTGGTTTCTGTTGCATACACGTCATTTGTGTCCATGACTGTGTTGTCTTTATCCATGTTCAGTCCCTCAACTGCGTGGAGTTTACCATCCTTTTTCTTTTTATTGCAAACTCTCGCAAAGTGATTGGCTGTGCCACAAGCATTGCAGGTCTTGCCCTGGACAGTGTTTTCTTCCCCAGTCATGTGCTGTGCCATAGTATTTGTGTTAAGGTTTGTGGAAGACCCCAAGCGCACGACACCAGGCAGAGATAGAGTTAGCCGAAAACCGGCGTAGTTTATAAATAGTTCAAACAAAGGTCAACACAGGAGGACAAGGAGCAACTTAGGAAACAGGAAGTCCAAAAAACCGAAGTTGTCCTTTAACTTGAAAACTAACCGAAAAGTCCCTCTAAAGTCCAACGAAAAAACAAGCACGGCAACGAGAAGAGTCCAGTAATCCACTCTGCAGGTTATGCACAACAAACAGAGAAAGTCCAAGAAAACTCACCGGTAATCCAAATTGGGAACGCGGCAGAATAATACCACAGGGAAAAACTCCACAGAGAAAATAGTAAATCCAAGGGCTGAGATAAACTCGGAGAGAATGCACAGGGAGGGAAGAGTAACCACTTCAACGAGGAGGTTACGGCGCGAACTTGCAATGAGCTCTGGGAGACCAGCAAACTTAAGCCCAGCCCAGACGAGCTGATGGGCTGCAGGTGCGGGATGAGCCAACAAGCTTCAGGTGTGAGACGGAGCGCGCCTGGCTCGTTCCCGTTGACAAGCGCGCAGCTCCCTGGCAGCGCGCTCAGAGGTCCCGGGCGTACCAGCGAGATCACGTTGAGAAGGGTGCACGGCTGGGCGAGCCGTAACAATTTGCATGCGGAGAGGCCCCCACCTTGTGATCTGGGGTGCCCACTCATTTTCTCAGTAGTACTGGCTGATCTTTTGTCATATACCGGTTTGGCATGTAAGGGCACCCGTATGTATGTGACGTCACCTGTTGATGTGGGGAGAAGCACGAGGAATATTATTCGGGCAGTCTTGCAATACGGTGGAACAAAGCAAGCCACGTTAGGCATTGTGTAATAACGGTGTGCCTAATCATTTATAATTAATGACACCTAAATAAGCATATATCGGTGGGAATAACAGATAAGAACAATGGCGACGAGTGATGTACCGAGCGTAAGCTAAGTGATGAGCTAAAGTTCGTAACGTTTAGTTAGATCTGAGGTGTAGCTAACAGTTGTAGCTAGCTAGCGCGGCAGCATGGAAAAGACAGTATGCGTACCGGTGTTTGATTGCTACTCCGACCCGGCGACTTTGGGGCCGCGGTGGACAAGATGGCTAATGTCATTTGAACTGTTTGCTGATAGGAAAGGTCTGATCATCGGCGATAACACCGAGGATGCAGCGCCGGAGAGCACTTCTTCTGCATCACGCAGGTCCAGACACACAGGACATCTTTTCAACTTTGGACGGCAACGGAGAGGTGACTGATTATGATGCCGCTGTTGCAGCTTTGAACAGATATTTCGTGCCTCAAGTAAACGCTACATTCGCCCGCCAGACATTTCAGAAAATCTCTCAGAATCAGGGGGAGACAGTACAACAATTCGCTACACGCTTGAGACGTGCGGCAAAAGACTGCGGTTTTGGTGGAGACACAGACGATCAGATTAGAGATGCAATTGTAAGCAAATGCACGTCAAGTTATATTCGCCGTAGACTCCTCGAGGAGGCGCGTGGTTTGGTGCTTGCTCGCGCTCTCGAGTTGGCGGCACAGTGTGAACAAACTGAAGAACAAATGGCGGAGATGTCCCTGAGGGAGGGGAAAGCAGAGGCGACTGTGAGTCGTGTATCACAGAAAGGAGGGACATATCAGAGGAGAGGACAAGGGAGACCGGGCGCGGATAGAGGAAAAACGGACAAAATGGACAAAACGTGTTTTAGATGTGGACATTCAGACCACTTTGGGAAAGACCCCAATTGTCCCGCGCGCGGCCAAACGTGTCGCAATTGCAACGGTAGAGACCGTTAAGCAAAGCAATGCAAAACAAAAGGTGCAACAGGAAAGGAAAAAATGCATAAAATAGAGATAGAAGAACATGATTATGCCTTTGTATTGAGTGATACAAACAAGTCAGATAGGCTCAACATAAATGTGGGAGGAGTTAGCTTGAAGATGCTTGTCGACTCCGGGGCTACTTGCAATGTGATAGACGAGAAGACCTGGGAGGGTTTAAAGTCAGAGAAAATTAGGTGCCACTCATATGTCCCAAAGCCGGAAAGGAAACTATTTTCCTATTCATCTAACCAACCTCTACCCATTAAAGGGGCGTTCACATGCAAAGTAAAAATAGGAGAACGCTGTGAACAAGCAGAATTCATAGTAATCAGAGGTGATGGAGAACCACTACTAGGAAAAGTGTTGGCCATGAAACTAGGTGTACTTAAAATAGGTGCCAACATATCAGCCGTCAGAGACATGAACCAATCACTTCAGCAGCAGTACCCGACTGTATTTCAGGGGGTAGGGAGGCTGAAAACAAAACAGATAAAGCTACACATAGACCCAGAGGTGACACCAGTAGCACAGCCACTCAGGCGTATACCCTTCAACCTACGGGCGCCTGTGGACGCCAAGATAAAAGAGCTCCTAGATCTAAACATAATAGAACCGGTCGATGGACCAACACCATGGGTAAATCCAGTGGTCATCGTGCCCAAGGCAAACTCAGAAATAAGACTGTGTTTAGACATGTGACAGGCAAACCTTGCCATCATCAGAGAGAGGTATCCAATACCCACTGTGGATGAGCTACTACAAGGGATGAATGGATCGGTGGTGTTTAGTAAACTGGACTTAAAGTGGGGCTACCACCAACTTGAAATGACCCCAGAATCACGTGGAATCACCACATTCGCCATCCACAACGGAGTCTACAGATACAAGAGACTCATCTTCGGCGTGTCTTCCGCCAGCGAACAGTACCAGCATGAAATCGCCGCTGCACTGGCTGGTATAGAAGGTGTGGAGAACATCTCAGATGAAGTCATAGTCCACGCTAAGGATGAGGAGACACACAACGAGCGACTACACACAGTCATGAGGAGACTGGAGGAGTGCGGACTGACGCTAAACCCTGCCAAGTGTCAGTTCAACATGGATCGACTGATTTTCATGGGAATCCTGCTGTCTGAAAAAGGAATCGGTCCTACAGAGGAGAGAGTGAGAGCCGTGAGCGAGGCAAGAGAGCCGGAAAACGCATCGGAGGTGAGAAGCTTCCTCGGGCTCGTAAGTTACAGCAGCAGATTCATTCCACAGTTTGCAACAGTATCAGAGCCGCTGCGACACCTGACAAGAAAAGACACTCCGTTTGAATTCGGTCCAGAACAGAAACAAGCGTTTGAGGCGTTGAAAGAGGGCTTAGCCAAAGCAGGGACACTAGCCTACTTTAACAAAGATGCACCGACCAAAATCATTGCAGATGCTAGTCCAGTGGGATTAGGAGCAGTGTTAGTACAGACCCAGAATGGAGAAAATGTTCCCATTTGTTATGTCAGTCGTGGTCTAACCGACTGTGAACGCAGGTATTCTCAGACAGAGAAAGAGGCCTTAGGTCTGGTATGGGCGTGTGAAAGGTTACACCCATACATCTATGGTAGTGTGGTGGACACGTATTGGGGACAGAATTCAACCCAGGAACTAAGGGTTAAGTCATGGTTGCCCTGGCAGGTTAACGCAGGGTTAAGTTATGGTTGTCCAGCCAGTTTTCTGATTATTCTTACCACCTCCGCTCAGTCGAGCTGTGGTTTGGTTGCTCTCTGATTTACCGTGGATTAAAGAAAGTTGCCTACACGGCTAAAGTGTGAACCTACGGTCTTCTCCGTTCCTTCGGCTCTACACTGGTGACCCCGACGTCGGTTTTCGGATAAGTTTTCTGAAACCACACACATTATGGCTACGAACGCCGTTGCAATTAAACTGCCGGAGTTTTGGGAGTCTTCCGCGGCTACATGGTTCGCGCAGGCTGAGGCACAGTTCGCGCTCAGAGACATAACAGCAGACGAGACCAGGTACTACTACGTATTGGCAGCGCTGGGGTGCGCTACGGCTTCCAGGATAAGCGGTTTCATAACCAACCCACCGGCCGATGGTAAATACGCCGCACTTAAACATCTCCTCCTTGAAACTTTTGAACTGTCAACAACGGAGAGAGCACGTCGCCTCTTCGCAATTCAGGGCTTGGGAGATGGCAAACCATCGGAGCTAATGAGCAGGATGTTAAACCTACTGGGTCAAGAAAAGCCATGTTTCCTGTTTATGGAGCTGTTTCTGCGCAACATGCCGCCCCACGTCCAGACTGCGCTCGCTAACTCCACCATCACTGATCCCCGTGAGCTGGCAAAGGAGGCTGACCGATTCTTCGTCGCTACACAACGTTCCTCCCATGCCGGGCTGCTGGCTCCTACCTTCACTGGCCCCCCGCCGACATCGCGGGCGTGGCCCGACGGTGGCGCCACAGCATCAGACCGCTACAAGCCCTCTGGACTCTGTATGTACCACGCTCGATTTGGTGCGAAAGCTAAACGGTGCCGTTCCCCCTGCAACTACAGGCCGACGGGAAACGAGAGGGCCAACACTCAGTAGTGGCCATGAGTGTTGGCGATACGAGCAGGCTACTCTTCATCCTCGACACCATCTCCGGTCGGCGATTTCTTTGTGACACGGGCGCACAGAGAAGCGTGCTCCCTGCTACTGACGTCGACATCATGGGCGGGGAGCGGGGCCCCCAGTTGGCGACGGCTGACGGCAGCCCTATCCACACCTACGGCGTGCGGTCTGTAGAACTGTGTTTTGGTGGACAACGTTTCACGTGGGAGTTCGTCATGGCCAATGTAACGCTTCCCCTCCTCGGAGCTGATTTTTTGTGCGCTTACGGTTTGCTAGTGGACATTCAGAACAGCCGTCTGGTCGATGCCTTAACCTTCTCCTCCTTCGCATGTACGCGGAGGGAAGCGGCCTATGCAGGTCTAGCCAACTCTCTCTCAGAGGCAGACAAGTTCACCCGCCTCCTCGCTGAGTTCCCTGACCTCACCCAGCCTACCTTCTCTGCACCCACCGCTAAGCATGGGGTGGAGCATCACATTGCTACGAAGGGGCCCCCGGTCTACGCCAGAGCCAGGCGTCTCGACCCCGCCAAACTCGCCATTGCCAAGTCTGAGTTCGAGCACCTGGAACGCATGGGGATCATCCGCCGCTCTGACAGCCCATGGGCGTCCCCACTCCACATCGTCGCTAAGCCTGATGGAGGTTGGCGCCCATGCGGGGACTACCGCCGACTAAATGACGCCACCACGCCCGACCGCTATCCTGTCCCGCATATCCAGGACTTTTCTGCAAACCTGTCTGGCAAATGCGTCTTCTCAAAAGTCGACCTGGTCCGTGGTTATCATCAAGTTCCCGTGCACCCCTCAGACATCCCCAAGACAGCGGTGACTACCCCATTCGGCCTATTTGAATTCCTACGAATGCCATTTGGACTCAAAAACGCGGCCCAGTCCTTTCAGCGGCTGATGGATTCAGTGCTCCGTGGCCTTCCTTTCCTCTTCGTCTATTTGGACGACATACTCATCGCCAGCGCCTCCAAGGAAGAACACCTGTCCCATCTTCATGCCCTCTTCACACGCCTCAGCCAGCATGGGCTGATCGTCAACCCGGCGAAGTGCCGGTTCGGGCTGACAGCCATTGATTTCCTCGGGCATCGCATCACTGGGGACGGGGCAGTCCCCCTGCCCTCAAAGGTGGAAGCGGTGGCGGCCTTTCCGCGCCCCCAAACAGCTCGTGCGCTCAGGGAGTTCATCGGGATGGTGACATTCTACCACCGCTTCATTCCCCGAGCCGCCTTTATCATCCGGCCACTGTACGAGGCGCTGAAAGGCATGTCCCCCAACCAGGCGGTCGACTGGACAGCAGAGCGGGACCGTGCGTTCACCGAGACTAAAGCTGCGCTCTCCCAGGCTACCCTGCTAGCGCATCCTTCACCTACAGCGCCTATTTCCATAACCACGGATGCATCGGACTATGCTGTTGGTGCGGTTCACGAACAGTGGGTGGGGGGGGCTTGGCAGCCTTTGGCCTTTTTCAGTCGCCAGCTTACACCCCGAGAGCGCAAGTATAGTACTTTTGACAGGGAACTCCTCGGTCTCTGGCTCGCTGTCCGGCATTTCCGTTTCCTGCTAGAGGGCCGCGAGTTTACTGCGTACGTGGACCACAAGCCCCTCACGTTTGCCATGTCCAAGACGGCCGAGCCATGGTCCGCTCGCCAGCAGCGACAACTCTCCTACATTTCGGAATTCACTACCGACATCCAGCACGTCGCTGGTAAGTCTAACCAGGTAGCTGACTGCCTCTCTAGGGCAGTGATTGGAGCGGTCCACCTAGGCCTTGACTATGCACAGATGGCCGTTGACCAGGCCACGGACCCGAGCATCCTCCGTCTCCGGGCCTCCGACACGGGGCTCCGCCTGCAGGACGTTCCTTTCAGCGACACAGGTGCCACCCTCCTGTGTGACGTCTCCACAGGACAGCCCAGGCCCATCGTCCCGCACAGCTGGAGACGCCCCGTATTTGAAGCTGTGCACGGCCTCTCTCATCCAGGCGGTAAGCCATCCGTGCGCCTGACCTCTGCTAAGTTTGTGTGGGAGGGACTTAAGAGAGACGTGAAAGCGTGGGCCGACTCGTGTGTTGCCTGTCAGCGGGCTAAGATACACCGCCACATTAAGGCGCCCCTGGAACGCTTCGCAGTGCCGGAGAGACGATTTGACCATGTCCACGTCGACCTGGTTGGTCCCCTACCCCCCTCCCATGGGTTCACCTACCTCTTCACTGTGGTGGACAGGACTACGCGCTGGCCTGAAGCTGTTCCCCTGGCATCCACGACGTCTGCTGATGTGGCCCGGGCTTTTATTGGGTCGTGGGTCTCACGTTTCGGTACGCCTTCCGACCTTTCATCTGACCGCGGGCCACAGTTTACCTCAGAGCTATGGAGTGCTGTGGGTGAGGCTCTGGGCGTCAAGCTTCATCGCACTACCGCCTACCACCCTCAGGCGAACGGCCTATGTGAGCGCTTCCACCGGTCCATGAAGGCTGCGCTTCGGGCTACTCTCAAGGACTGCAACTGGGTCGACAAGCTCCCATGGGTCATGCTGGGCCTGCGGACCGCCCCGAAGGAAGACCTACAAGCCTCCTCTGCGGAGCTGGTGTACGGCACGCCGCTGCGAGTCCCAGGCGATTTCATGCCCAATGCAACGCGTCCCTGGTCAGCTGTGGACCAACGAGCCTCCTTGCTGGACGGGGTCAGAGCTTTCACACCCGTCCCTACCGCCCAACACGGCGCGCCGGTGTCCCAGGTGCCCCCAGGTCTGCAGTCAGCGGACTACGTGTTCATCCGTCACGACGCACACCGCCCCCCTCTGCAACCCCCTTATGACGGCCCCTTCCGCGTCCTGGAACGGGGAACTAAGCACCTGGTGGTGGATTTTGGGGGCACGGCCGAGCATGTTTCAGTGGACCGAGTTAAACCCGCACACCTGGACTTGACGCAGCCGTTGGAGTTAGCCCAACCTCCTCGTCGCGGTCGTCCCCCGGCTCCGCCTCCTCCCCCCGTGGAGGCCCGAGCTGCCTCTTCTGCTCCTCAGGCCGACCTCCACAGGCCCGCGTCAATGCCTCCCAGAGACACTCCGGCCCCTGTTATCCGGAGCCGCCGCGGACGGCCTGTTGTCCCCCCGCGCCTGCCTGACTTCGATTACTAGGGCGAATTCTGGGGGGGCTCATGTGGTGGACACGTATTGGGGACAGAATTCAACCCAGGAACTAAGGGTTAAGTCATGGTTGCCCTGGCAGGTTAACGCAGGGTTAAGTTATGGTTGTCCAGCCAGTTTTCTGATTATTCTTACCACCTCCGCTCAGTCGAGCTGTGGTTTGGTTGCTCTCTGATTTACCGTGGATTAAAGAAAGTTGCCTACACGGCTAAAGTGTGAACCTACGGTCTTCTCCGTTCCTTCGGCTCTACAGTAGACGATTTGACTTGGTTACAGACCACAAACCTCTTGAATCTATCTACAACCCACGCTCGAAACCATGCGCTCGTATAGAGCGATGGGTCCTAAGGTTACAGCCTTATGATTTTAAAGTAGTACATATCTCGGGCAAAAAGAACATAGCAGACCCACTATCACGTCTGCTGGGGAACAGCGCACTGAAACAGAAACATGCACACGGATCCGACGAGTACGTGAGATTCGTTGCAGTGAGCGCCACACCCGGAGCACTGACAACCCGCGAGGTGGAGGAGGCATCAGCCCACGACGAGGTGCGTAAAGCTATTGCGAGTGGACACTTTGAGAAGTGCGCAGCATATGCTGCAGTGGCTAGTGAGTTATGTGTAATAGGACAGTTGGTTCTACGTGGAACGCGTATTGTGCTGCCACAAGTACTGCGGGCACGCGCTCTCTCACTAGCACACGAAGGACACTTAGGAATTGTCGGAACTAAACAGCACCTCAGGAGCAAAGTCTGGTGGCCAACAATGGACAGAGCAGCCGAGAGACATTGTAGGACATGCCACGGATGCCAAGTTGTTGCTCGGCCAGACGCACCGGAACCGTTAAGACCAACAGAGATACCAGAGGGGCCCTGGCAAGATATTGCCATTGACTTACTCGGACCCCTGCCGACAGGTGACTCGATTCTAGTTGTAGTTGATTACTACAGCCGCTACTATGAGTATGACGTGTTAAAGTCCACAACCACGTCAAAAGTGACAGACAGTCTAGAGACAATCTTCAGTCGACATGGACTTCCCGTCACACTGAGGTCGGACCAGGGTCCTCAGTTCAAATCAGAGGAGTTCAGTGAGTACTGTGACACCAACGGAATCAAGCATGTGAAAACAACGCCACGATGGGCGATGGCGAACGGCGAGGTAGAACGTCAAAACGCCTCGCTGATGAAGAGGATTCGCATCGCTGTTTCAGATGGACTCAATTGGAAGCGAGAACTCAGAAAGTATGTGACAGTATACCGGAGCATCGATCACGCGACCACAGGGAAGAGTCCCGCGGAGTTGCTCTTCAAAAGAAAAATGAGAGGGAAGCTGCCAAGCATCACAGCAGCACACGCTGATCTGGAGGTAAGAGACAGAGATGCAGAACAGAAAGGACAACCAAAGATCTATGCAGACGAACGGCGTCACGCCAGGTACTCGGATGTCAATGTCGGTGACACGGTCCTGGTGAGACAAGAAAAGACTGATAAACTGACAACACTATTCAACACAACGCCACACAAGGTGGTGAGCAAATCAGGAAACCAAGTTGTCGTCGAATCTCCAACCGGAGCCAGATACACACGGAACACAACATTCGTGAAGCGATACACCAGTACTCAGGAGACACCTGCCGGAGCAGAAGCATCACAGGATGCCGAGGACTGCACATCAAACAGAGAGACACTGGGTGCTCAAAACGCAGAGCGGAGCAACACCAGCAATGACACCCCGGCCGGGGGCAGACGGGCCTCCAAGAGAGAGACGCTTGCCATCGAGGCTGGCAGATTATGATATAACATAGACTGGAGAAAAGTTTAAAAAAAACTGTTGGGTCAAGTTCAGTGACGATTGTTGTTTGATGATGCAAATGTGAAATTAACATGTTAAAAGGTCTTATATGTTTACAGACTGTTCATAAGTGAATATGTGTTAATGGAGAATTAATACATGGTTCTAATTAAGGTGAAAGCTTACAGAATATGTGGTATGTGTTTTGGTTAGGAATGTTTTGATACTGTTGTAGTGATATAACGCCATGTATATACACTGGAACTACACCAGGTGTTATGTACTACCCGGACTGTTATTATGGTTACACCACTACCATGTATGGTTATTACGTCTGCCTACTGAGCCACGATTAAACCTGAGTTCTATAAACCGGTGTGGTCATTGATCCTCGACCAATACTACCCCAAGTATTACTTCATGGTGGCAGCGGTAAAGTACTCTCTATGAAGAATGAAGATAGACTGATAAAATTGTCCGTGGATAATTTCTGTCATCATTCAAGCAAGAGTGCGCCGGAGCTGAGCTAGCCGCAAAGCTAACTAGCTAGCTAGCAACAGGAGACGTCATGGCATCGCATCTACCGACGATGAATTGGTCAGACCTGGACCTGGGTGAGGCAATTTCACTGTATAAACAAAAAATGACTCTGTATTTAGAAGATGAAGAAATAAATGGCACAGCTAAACAAGTTAGGAAAATATGTCGTGGAATCGGAGATGAAGGATTAAAAAGACTGAACGCCAGTGGTCTCACCGATGATGAAAAGAAAAAGCCTGCCAAACTATGGGACTTCTTTGAAAAACAGCTGAAGTTGAACGTAAATTTCAGAATCCATAGACTGCAACTGATGCAACACAGACAGAAACCAGATGAGAATATTGATGATTTTGTGACCAGAGCCAGAACACTAGCACAGAAATGTCAGTTTTCAGACGAAGAGCTTAACGAGCGTATGATTGAGCTTATTATTGCGAGCACTCCCCATGATGCCCTGAGGAATGATCTATACGGCAAACCAAAAGGATATTCCTTAGCAGAGGTTCTGGCCGAGGGACGAAAATACGAAGCCCTGACAGCAGGCAATGAACAGTTAGACAAACTTAGCCTGTCACACAATGAGAGAATCCACGCTGTGGACAGGGACCGCATATGTCGTAACTGTGGGAAAAGCCACAAACCACGTCAATGTCCTGCATATGATGATGAATGCAATGCGTGTGGTGCAAAAGGTCACTGGGAACGGTGCTGCAGGAAGGCCAGACGAGAGCGCCAGGAACACTCCAGCCAGAGCAGGAGCGGGGGAAGTAAGTCACACACACCACAAGACAAACAGCACAAGCGCAAAACCTATATAGACAAAAAGCAACAGAGCAGGACTCGCATACATGCTGTAGAGAGTAGCAGTGAAACAGACAGTGAGAACGAAAGTACTTACCAGTAACAGTTCCACTCCAGAACTATCAGTGAAAAGTGCATGCATAGCATAGACAGCAAGCCGGCCAGAGAGGAGGCATACACAGTCCTGAAGGTGACACCACCTGACCTACCTGGTCGTGGATACACACTATGTCTGAAGATAGACACAGGTGCGTCAGGCAACACACTCCCATTGCGTACCTTCAAGCAGGTGTACGGTGAAAATGCATGCACCCAGAAACGACTGAAAAAAAACCAACAGGAGGCTATCTGCATACAGTGGTCACGCCATCCCCTGCCTAGGCACCATTGACATTCCATGCCAGTACAAAGAATCCAAATGGATCAATGCAAAGTTCTATGTTGTAGACGTACCAGGGCCAGCCATAGTTGGGCTGCCAACATGTGAACTGTTAAACCTAGTGACTGTCAATGTAGATGCAGTGACCGAGAAAGGACATGCAAACCAGAAAAAAGTCAACACAAGACAGACAAAACCCAAAATGACCATATCTAACAGTGCAGACCTAAAGAGAGCATACCCAGACCAGTTTGACAAAATTGGCAACTTCAGTAGAAAGGCCAAGCTCTTCCTGAAAAAGGATGCTGAACCATTCATAGACCCACCACGTAAGTGCAGCATTCACATCAAAGACAAACTGAAAGATGAACTGAATAACCTAGTCGAACAAGATGTGTTAAGAAAAGTAGAACAGCACACAGACTGGTGCTCGAGTCTGGCATAGAGCACAAAGAAAGACGGTTCCCTTCGCATATGCTTAGACCCCCAAAAGCTTAATGCCAGCCTTAGGAGATGCCCACACAAGATTCCTACTGTGGAGGAACTGAACCCGAAGTTTGCAAATGCAAAAATATTCAGCAAACTTGACGCAAAAGCTGGATATTGGTCAATACACCTAGAGGAAGAGTCACAACTGCTAACCACATTCCGAACTCCATTTGGTAGATACTGCTGGAAACGTTTGCCATTTGGTCTCAGTGTCTCTCAAGATCTCTTCCAGGCAAAGATGGACCAAATCCTGGAGGGGCTCGACGGTGTCGTCAGCATAGCCGATGATATCGCAGTCTACGGAGCAAGCGAAGAGGAGCATGACAGGAACCTGACCAACCTGATGGAGAGAGCAGCCAAGACAGGTATTGTGTTCAACAGTGACAAGTGCACAATCAAACAGACAAGCATCTCATTCTTTGGCAACCTGTACACAGACAAAGGTATCAAACCTGACCCAGCCAAAATCAGGGACATCCAGAAAATGCCGACACCCCAGAACAAAGATGAACTGAGCAGATTCTTGGGGATGCTGACCTACCTGTCACCCTACATCCCAAAGTTCGCAGACAAAGCACACACACTGAGGGTGCTGCTGAAAAGTGACGTGCCTTGGACATGGGGCACTGACCACCAAAAGAGCTCTGAGGACCTGAAATAAGTTATCAACGAACATGACTGCCTGAAGTACTATGATCCAAGCACACCTCTGACACTTGAGGTCGATGCATCACAGAAAGGACTGGGCGTGGCTTTTGGCTCAAAGACACTGGACGACTGCCAATCGAGGTACAGCAACATAGAGCGAGAAATGCTGGCCATAGTCTATGGAATGCAGCGATACCATACCTACCTGTATGGGAAGTCATTTATTGTAGTTACAGACCACAAACCCCTCGTTACCATATGCACAAAGCCACTGCATGCCGCCCCGCCACGGCTTCAGCGAATGCTGATAAAAACACAAGGATACAACTACGAGGTCACGTATCGACCAGGAAACCAGATGGTCCTGGCAGACACACTCAGCCGACTACCCAACCCTGAGAACAACAGCAACATCGAGCTGGACAAGTGCATTGACGGAATAGAGGCAGAAGTCGAGGATCCAGAGATGCTCACTGTTGCAACGATAAACTTCTCTCCCGAGAAACAGGACGCACTCCGCACGGAAACCACCAGCGACCCCAGACTCAATGCACTGAAAGAGCTGATCCCGTAGCGGTCTAAGCATCGGCTTGGTGTCGATGCAGTTGCCCACTGGGGACTGGGGTTCGCGCCCCGGTCTCGTCAGATCCGACTATGGCCGGACTCGATGAAGCAGCAATCATTGGCAACGCTGTCTTCGGGAGGGGGGCGGAGTCGGCTTGTGTTCGTCATGTGAATGCGTCTCTGTGTGTGTCGGAAAAACAGTGGTTCGGCTTGGATTCGCCTTGTCACGAAAGTGGGGAGGCGCTTTCCTTCGAGACTGCCGGCCGGAGAGATGCAGTTGGCGAACGCATGCAATACGAGGGTGGGTGTTTGAATTAAAATAGGGATCAATTGGCCACTAAATTGGGAGAAAAAAGGGAAAAATCAGAAATAAATTTATTTTAAAAAAAGAGCTGATCCACCAGGGATGGCCAGACAACATCAAAGCTCTACCAAGACAACTACGTGAGTACTGGTCATTCAGAGATGAGCTCGCAGTTGAAGCAGGAGTCATATTCAAAGGCAGACAGGTGCTCATCCCAGACTCCATGACTGATTCTATACTCGAACAGCTGCATGTAGGACACCAGGGCATCGAAAAGACACGGCGACTGGCAAGAGAAAGTATCTACTGGATCAGAATGAACGATGACATCGAAAGAGTCTGCAGGTCATGTAGCGTATGCGTGGAACATCAGGATGCAAATCCAAAGCAACCTCTCAACCCACACAACACACCGTCAAAACCATGGCAATCCCTAGCTTCTGATCTGTTCGAGATCGATGGACATCAGTATTTACAGATTGTGGACAGATATTCTAAGTTCCCTCTAGTGGATGAAATGCCCATGCCTGTGTCCAGCCGGGCAGTTGCACAAAAAATGGAAATGTACATGTCTCTTTTTGGAAGGCCTGGCGAGATACATACAGATAATGGACCCCAGTACACAGGGCACGCGTTCCAGAAATTCACGGCTGACTTGGGAATCAGGCGCGTGACAAGCTCACCCCACTATCCAAAATGCAATGGATTCATTGAGAGGCATGTGCGACACATCAAATCCATTGTGAAGAAAACCATGAGACAAGGAGGTAACATACAAGTTGCCTTACTACAGGTCAGAGCAACACCCATCGACAGTAAACTACCATCACCAGCAGAACTGATCTTCGGAAGGCCAGTCCCCACCCTGCTGCCGAGTCGAGGAGACCCAGGCAAGGAGGAAAACCGACTCCACCGGGAGCAGAGAACAGCAAACATGAAGGAACATCATGACCGCAGCAGCGGCAGAGAACTACCTCCACTCGGTCCCGGACAGCATGTATCTGTCCTAAACAAGGAAAAAGGGACTTGGTATCCAGCCACCGTCGTACAAAAGTGCGATGAGCCAAGGAGCTACATTGTGCAAACATCAAATGGGAACAAACTCAGACGTGGCAGGAGCCACCTGCGGGAAATTCACCACCCCCATGCACTGAGGAGCGCAAGAACCCGCTTCACAGAACCTCAACGGGACACTCATGCAGCTGGAACGTCTTCCAGCCAAACCTGTGAAACACACAAGACAGTACGCACAAGATATGGAAGAGCTGTTTCCAAACCAGCTCACTACAAGGACTATGAGTAGAGACAATCACACACAAAAGGAGGGCTCTGAATATGTTTGTATTTTGATACTGTAAAAATTGAAAACTAAACAGGGGGGGTGTAGTGATATAACGCCATGTATATACACTGGAACTACACTAGGTGTTATGTACTACCCGGACTGTTATTATGGTTACACCACTACCATGTATGGTTATTACGTCTGCCTACTGAGCCACGCTTAAACCTGAGTTCTATAAACCGGTGTGGTCATTGATCCTCGACCAATACTACCCCAAGTATTACTTCAACTGTCATTATATGGGTTCATATTTTTGAATTGAAAATAACCTGAAGTTTATTTCCCAGAAAAGGAGGGATGTCATGTACCGGTTTGGCATGTAAGGACACCCGTATGTATGTGACGTCACCTGTTGATGTGGGAAGAAGCGCGAGGAATATTATTCGGGCAGTCTTGCAATACGGTGGAATAAAGCAAGCCACGTTAGGCATTGTGTAATAACGGTGTGCCTAATCATTTATAATTAATGACACCTAAATAAGCATATATCGGTGGGAATAACAGATCAGAACACTTTTGAATGTTTGTTTCCCTACAATATTGACATTGTCCACGAGTGATCTCTCCTGCTCCATGGATCTCAACGGCAAATCACTCAGCTCTGCTGCTCTGCATGCTTCAATAGCACTGACTAGAGTCAAGTCCTTTTCCCTTAGCAACCGTCTGCGTGTGCCCTCCTTAGCAATGCCGATGACTATTTTGTCCCTGATTAAGTCATCTCTTAGGGCTCCCGTGGAAACTGTTATGTCTGCACACATCGACAGTGCTGCATTGGATTTGGTGCTGTTCTATTGTGCTGGGATCGATTGGTGATGCCTGCGGGCTCTGGGTTGTTTGATCGGGTCTGCCTATGATGCTGTGTCAGTCTAAATAAAGAATGCAACGTAGCGGTTGTGTCGAGCGACAGCGCTGTGTCCTGACGTGATTTCTAAATACAATATTGGCGACGAGGATGGCTGATATCTCTCTCCCACCACCTGCCCCCTTCCTGGCATTACCTGGCGAGCCTCCGGTACCATGGACTCGCTGGCTACACAGTTTTGAAAATTACATCATCGCCTCAGGGCTCGACGACGTGAGCCAGGCTAGGAAGACGGCTCTGTTGCTACACTGCTTGGGAGCAGAGGGTCATCGTGTGCTCGGGACTCTGGGGAACGTCACAAACTTTGACGAAGCTGTGGGACTCCACAGAGTGCTCTCCTTCGG
The DNA here is from genome assembly GCF_029633865.1 of Lampris incognitus. Lineage (NCBI taxonomy): Eukaryota > Metazoa > Chordata > Actinopteri > Lampriformes > Lampridae > Lampris > Lampris incognitus. The sequence goes on along the minus strand of NC_079225.1, from coordinate 3,742,157 downwards.
CGATTTATATTCCGTCAGCGACACCAACTGCCTGGTGAGTCTGTGCAGCAGTATGTAGCTAATTTGCGAGGGCTAGCTAGCTCATGCAAGTTTGGCGCGCTTCAGGACGAGATGGTTCGCGACCAGCTAATCGAACACACCAACAACGCAAAGGTGCGTGAGACTCTCCTGCTGGAAAAAGACGATCTGCTGCTGTCCAGAGCAATTACCATCGCACTACAGGTTGAGGGAGCAGCTGAGTGTGCTGCTATGCTAAATACACAGCAAGTGGCCACCTCCAGTCAAGCTGCCAACGACTCCTCCCTCTACTCACGGCTGCCCCTCGGGACGCAACCCACTGGGGACGTCTTGCAACTGCAACGACGGCGTTCTCGGCCCCGCCCTCAAAAGTCCTGTGGTAACTGTGGATCTCGGTCTCATGTTTCAAGGGCTCAGAACTGCCCTGCCCGTGGCCAGACATGCCGTAGCTGCGGTAAGCAAAATCACTTTGCCAACGTCTGTCGATCTTCCCCGGCTGGGTCAGAGGGCCACACCCCCCAGTCTTCAACCGCCGTCATTCACAAGGTGAGCTCTGGGCCAGTGTCATTCAAATCATGCACAGTCAACATTAATGATGTGTGCATCCCCCTGCTGTTGGACACCGGTGCAGGTGTGTCTCTCCTGAATGTTGATACCTACAGTCAGTTTTTCGGTTCACTGCCATTGTCCGCACCCTCAGCTGTCTTCTGTGGGTATGGTGACTCCAAAATCGATCTGGTTGGCTCTCTCCAAGTGACTGTCCGCTATGGAACCAAGCTGGTGCCCAATGCAGTTTTTCATGTGGCACGCCGTGGGGCCAACCTGATGGGCCTGGACCTGTTCTCCGCTCTGGGGTTCTCCCTCTTAGACACAAGGGGAGCAGCAATCCTGACTGTTGCCACACCTTGGCAGCAGAAGTGGCCATCGCTGTTTATGGGGCTGGGCTGCCTCTCCGCCTTCGCCCATCAACCTCTCCTCAACCCTGCTGTGAAATCTGTCATCCAACCACTGCGCCGCATCCCGTTGGCTCTCCGTGATGGGGTCTCCGCCGAGCTGCAACAACTGCTGGAAGCTGGCATCATTGAACCGGTGGACGTGTCACCATGGGTCTCAAACCTCGTGGTGGCTAAGAAGAAGTCGGGGGGCCTGCGTGTCTGCGTCGATCTACGTGCAGTAAATAAGGCAGTGGTCCCTGATAAGTATCCACTGCCCACCTCAGAAGAACTCACTGCTAATTTCTATGGCTCTGAGGTGTTCTCCAAGCTCGACCTCAGACAGGGGTACTTACAGGTGCCCCTCCACCCCAGCAGCCGAAACCTCACAGCCTTTGTGACACATGCAGGAGTGTTTCGCTACACCAGGATGCCTTTCGGTCTCAGCTCCGCCCCTAGCTGCTTCCAGAAAATCATGGTCTCCATGCTGGCTGGCATACTGGGCGTGACCATTTATCTGGACGATATAGTGGTACACGGGCCCACCAGTGAAATCCACGACAAGCGCCTCAACATGGTCTTCACAGCCCTGTCCAAGCACAAGCTAACTCTCAATGCTGAGAAATGTGTCCTCTCTGTGCCAGCCATCAAGTTCGTGGGGTTCCGGCTGTCGAGCGGTGTAACTCCACTACAATCCAACGTGGACGCCATTCAGGCCATCCCTGAGCCCAGCTCGGCCGCCCAGGTCGCCTCCTTCCTGGGTATGACAAGTTACTACCTGAGGTTTCTTCCCCAGTACTCTGCGACCACAGCCCCCCTGCGCCAGCTGCTGCGTAAGGACGAGCCATGGGTGTGGTCAAAGGCATGCAGTGACACTGTGCATGATCTCAAGACTCAACTGACTTCACCACCAGTGTTGGCTCACTTCGACATCTCCAGCTCCACCTTTGTGACCTGTGATGCATCAGCCACAGCGATAGGGGCTGTGCTGTCTCAAACCCAGAACGGTGTGGAGAAGCCCATCGCCTTCGCCTCCCGTGCCCTCAACCTGACCGAGCAGCGGTACTCCGTGGGTGAGCGTGAGGCGTTAGCCTGTATCTGGGCTTGTGAAAGGTGGCACCTCTACCTCTATGGCCGCTCCTTCACCCTCAGGACAGATCACCAGGCCCTGACAGCGCTGCTGTCCACATCTGGGACAGGCCACAAACCCCTGAGGCTGCACCGCTGGTCTGACCGCCTCCGCCAGTACAACTTCAGCCTGCAGTTCACCCCAGGCAGAGACAATGTTGACGCCGACCTTCTCTCTCGCTCTGTCTCCACCCCAGCTCCACAGACGGACACTGACTGTGTGGAAAAGGACATTGTCCAAATGCTACACACACCCCTCCAGGCCACTGTCTCTCTGCAGGAGCTGAGGGCAGCCTTCGAACAGGACCCTGTCCTCTCCCAGCTCCGCAGCTACTTCCAGAACGGCTGGCCTCACAAGGTCCCAGAGGAGCTGGCTGCGTTCGCCCGAGTCAGACAGGAGCTCTCCTGCTGGAACGACACCTGCGTGGCACGTGGGTTTTGCACAGTGGTCCCAGCTGCTCTCCGTGCACGTGTTTTGAATATGGCGCATGAAGGCCACCTGGGCATTGTGAAACTGAAACAGCGCTGCCAAGACCTGGTGTGGTGGCCGGGGATAGACAGAGATATTGAGGCTCTGGTGAAGGACTGTTCTGCCTGCCTTGTGAGTGGCAAGACTGGCCACCAGGCTCCCCCACCCCTGCAACCTCTCGCCTGGCCCTCTCAGCCCTGGGAACACCTGCAGTTGGACATTTGTGGTGAGATCCATGGAGTTCCCCACCACCAACGCTTCATGGTGGTCGCCTTCGATCTACACTCAAAATGGCCTGAACTCACCACTTCCGGCACTGTGACCTCACAGATCATCATCGACTTCCTGGACTCTCTTTTCTCTCGCAGGGGGCCTCCCAAAGACAATCACCACTGACAACGGCCCTCAGCTGGTCACTGCTGAGTTCACTGCTTATCTCAAAAGCAAGGGCATCTGTCATATACGCACTGCGTACTACCACCCCCAGGCCAATGGCGGCGTTGAACGTTTTCACCAGTCACTGAAGAACGGCCTCAGAGCACACATGGCCCAAGGGTGCTCTTTCACGCAGGCCATCCGTCACACTCTGCTGCACTATCGGGCCACACAGCACTCGACCACAGGCATCTCCCCAGCCTCTCTCATGCTAGGCCGGGAACTGTGCATGCCCCTTGACAGGCTCCGCCCCTCCACACCCCAGGCACCTCCCTCTGGGGGTCAGAGCCTCAGTCACTCGTCAGCAGACGCGGATGAAGCAACGGTTTGACCAGTCAAAACGAACCAGGGTGCCAGACATCAATATGTCAGACTGGGTCAGGGTCCGCAGGCCCCACAGGGACAATAAAATGGTGTCATACTGGTCCTCTCCTCTCCAAGTCACCCGTCAGCTGGGCCCAGCCACTTACCTCCTCAGCGATGGCACTCGGTGGCACTCCAGTCGTCTACGGAAGGTGTCAGCTCCGCCACACACAGCTGGTGACACAACCTTAGCCATTCCCTTAGCATGGCGAGACGCCCCGGGGCTTCATGCAGCTCCTACATGGGCCCCAGACATTCCTGGGCCTCAGCTTCCCCTGCCTTCTCCCTCCCCACCTCGGCCTGCCCAGCCTCAGGCCGCCCCGCAACCTGTTCACACACGTTTACGCCCTGGCCACCTAGAGGACTTTGTGTCAACCTTTCATGTTTGAAATCCTGCCGGGGGGGGGGGGTGTTATGTCTGCACACATCGACAGTGCTGCATTGGATTTGGTGCTGTTCTATTGTGCTGGGATCGATTGGTGATGCCTGCAGGCTCTGGGATGTTTGATCGGGTCTGCCTGTGATGCTGTGTCAGTCTAAATAAAGAATGCAACAGAGAGGTTGTGTCGAGCGACAGCGCTGTGTCCTGACGTGATTTCTAAATACAATAGTAACCACAACAAGTGGTCCTCTATTCGTAGGGAATATTTATGTTTGGCTGTTCTGATGCCCTTTTTGAGGTTGGATCTGGCTGCGCTGTAGGCCTCAGCAGCTGCCGGACCTCACTGGTCATCCAGGGTTTCTGGTTTGGAAAGGTGCGGACTGATTTTTTTGTTGTGACACTCTCAGTGCAAAAGTTAACGTAGGCTAGTATGGCAGATGTCTGTTCATTAATGTCTATACGGGAGCCATGGGTAGCTGAATGTGCAAAAATACTCCAGTCTGTGTTTTCAAAACAGTCCTGGAGTTCTGAGACTGCTCCTTCTGGCCGGACAGTGATTGTCTTTACTGCTGGCTTGACCCGTTTTATTAGGGGTTTGTTGGCTGGGGCCAGGAACAGGCAGAGGTGGTCAGAATGCCCCAAGTGGGGGCAGGGAGTAGCTTTGTATGAGTCCTTGATGTTTGTAGAGATGGTCCAGGGTGTTTTGTCCACTAGTGGGGCAGGAGACATGCTGATGGAATTTGGGCAATACAGCCCTGAGGTTAGCCTGATTAAAGTCACCACCAATGATAAAGGCATTGTCCGGGTGTTGGGTCTGTTGTCTGCTGATGGCACATTGTAGCTGCTTAAGTGCTACCTTAGCATTAGCATGTGGGGGGATGTATACAGCAGCGATGGTAATGGCCGTTAGCTCCCTGGGCAGGTAAAAAGGCCTGCACTGAATCATAAGGAGCTCGAGATCAGCACAGCAATGCCTTTCAACCATCTTTATATTGTTGCACCAAGAGTTACTGACATAAATACTCAAACCTCCTCCACGGGTCTTGCCGGAGTCCGCTGTCCTGTCGGCACGGAAGGCTGTGCGGCCCGCTAGCTCGACTGCCGAGTTGGCTATGTTGCTGTTGAGCCAAGTCTCCGTAAACATCAGCAGACAGCAGTTCTGCAGCCTTTTCTGAGAGGACAGCCTGAGTCTTATCTCCTCCATTTTGTTAGCTAACGACCGGACATTAGCCATGAAGATGCTGGGGAGGGACACTTTGAAGGGAGCGCTACTTAGCTTAGCATGTAGCCCGCCTCGTTCCCCCCTCTTCTGTTTACGTTGCCGACGGGGGGCAGCGTTTCCACTGCGAGACCGGTGAGCGGATAATACGGATGGGGGAGTTGTCCGTGATGGTGGAGGGAAGTGAGTGATCCGCTCTGAGGTTTAACACGTCCTGACGGCAGTAGAAGAGCGCAGGACGCCATGACAGTCACCGCTACCATCGGGGTTTAACAATAGCAAGTGGACGAGCCCACAGCCGGTTATTAAAACACACACGTGTAGAGCCGAAGGAACGGAGAAGACCGTAGGTTCACACTTTAGCCGTGTAGGCAACTTTCTTTAATCCACGGTAAATCAGAGAGACAACCAAACCACAGCTCGACTGAGCGGGGGTGGCAAGAATCCCCAGAAAACTGGCTGGACAACCATAACTTAACCCTGCGTTAACCTGCCAGGGCAACCATGACTTAACCCTTAGTTCCTGGGTTGAATTCTGTCCCCAATACGTGTCCACCACATGAGCCCCCCCAGAATTCGCCCTAGTAATCGAAGTCAGGCAGGCGCGGGGGGACGACAGGCCGTCCGCGGCGGCTCCGGATAACAGGGGCCGGAGTGTCTCCGGGAGGCATTGACGCGGGCCTGTGGAGGTCGGCCTGAGGAGCAGAAGAGGCAGCTCGGGCCTCCACGGGGGGAGGAGGCGGAGCCGGGGGACGACCGCGACGAGGAGGTTGGGCTAACTCCAACGGCTGCGTCAAGTCCAGGTGTGCGGGTTTAACTCGGTCCACTGAAACATGCTCGGCCGTGCCCCCAAAATCCACCACCAGGTGCTTAGTTCCCCGTTCCAGGACGCGGAAGGGGCCGTCATAAGGGGGTTGCAGAGGGGGGCGGTGTGCGTCGTGACGGATGAACACGTAGTCCGCTGACTGCAGACCTGGGGGCACCTGGGCCACCGGCGCGCCGTGTTGGGCGGTAGGGACGGGTGTGAAAGCTCTGACCCCGTCCAGCAAGGAGGCTCGTTGGTCCACAGCTGACCAGGGACGCGTTGCATTGGGCATGAAATCGCCTGGGACTCGCAGCGGCGTGCCGTACACCAGCTCCGCAGAGGAGGCTTGTAGGTCTTCCTTCGGGGCGGTCCGCAGGCCCAGCATGACCCATGGGAGCTTGTCGACCCAGTTGCAGTCCTTGAGAGTAGCCCGAAGCGCAGTCTTCATGGACCGGTGGAAGCGCTCACATAGGCCGTTCGCCTGAGGGTGGTAGGCGGTAGTGCGATGAAGCTTGACGCCCAGAGCCTCACCCACAGCATTCCATAGCTCTGAGGTAAACTGTGGCCCGCGGTCAGATGAAAGGTCGGAAGGCGTACCGAAACGTGAGACCCACGACCCAATAAAAGCCCGGGCCACATCAGCAGACGTCGTGGATGCCAGGGGAACAGCTTCAGGCCAGCGCGTAGTCCTGTCCACCACAGTGAAGAGGTAGGTGAACCCCTGGGAGGGGGGTAGGGGACCAACCAGGTCGACGTGGACATGGTCAAATCGTCTCTCCGGCACTGCGAAGCGTTCCAGGGGCGCCTTAATGTGGCGGTGTATCTTAGCCCGCTGACAGGCAACACACGAGTCGGCCCACGCTTTCACGTCTCTCTTAAGTCCCTCCCACACAAACTTAGCAGAGGTCAGGCGCACGGATGGCTTACCGCCTGGATGAGAGAGGCCGTGCACAGCTTCAAATACGGGGCGTCTCCAGCTGTGCGGGACGATGGGCCTGGGCTGTCCTGTGGAGACGTCACACAGGAGGGTGACACCTGTGTCGCTGAAAGGAACGTCCTGCAGGCGGAGCCCCGTGTCGGAGGCCCGGAGACGGAGGATGCTCGGGTCCGTGGCCTGGTCAGCGGCCATCTGTGCATAGTCAAGGCCTAGGTGGACCGCTCCAATCACTGCCCTAGAGAGGCAGTCAGCTACCTGGTTAGACTTACCAGCGACGTGCTGGATGTCGGTAGTGAATTCCGAAATGTAGGAGAGTTGTCGCTGCTGGCGAGCGGACCATGGCTCGGCCGTCTTGGACATGGCAAACGTGAGGGGCTTGTGGTCCACGTACGCAGTAAACTCGCGGCCCTCTAGCAGGAAACGGAAATGCCGGACGGCGAGCCATGTAGCCGCGGAAGACTCCCAAAACTCCGGCAGTTTCATTGCAACGGCGTTCGTAGCCATAATGTGTGTGGTTTCAGAAAACTTATCCGAAAACCGACGTCGGGGTCACCAGTGTAGAGCCGAAGGAACGGAGAAGACCGTAGGTTCACACTTTAGCCGTGTAGGCAACTTTCTTTAATCCACGGTAAATCAGAGAGACAACCAAACCACAGCTCGACTGAGCGGGGGTGGCAAGAATCCCCAGAAAACTGGCTGGACAACCATAACTTAACCCTGCGTTAACCTGCCAGGGCAACCATGACTTAACCCTTAGTTCCTGGGTTGAATTCTGTCCCCAATACGTGTCCACCACACACGCACAATATTGAATATTGAAATATTTCCAGACAACAATTTATTATTTTTGATTTGTTTGTTTGTTTTTTTATGTTTTTATATTTGACTGTATTCTGTTTTTGTGTTGATGTTATTGTACTGTTCTGTTTATATCTTTTTGAAAACATAAAAACTTAAGTGAGAAGAAAAACACACACACACGCACGCGCCTCAACCATACCCCAGCGCGCGACAAGAAAATAACGCCTCTGTACAGCGTATCTACCTATGGAACGATAAACTGTTCGTTCTTTGCTGAAAAATAATGTTGATTTACACGTTAAAGTAAAATGATAAAATCGTGAAATCTCTCCCTTTCCGCATTGTATGGCGTTTAACTAGTTTCAAATGCTCCCTCGCGAGGAGGCTTTTCTGCTCGCGCTGATTTTGAGAAACCGTTAAAACACCACGGCATCGTACTTAACGGTGTCAAGAGACGCGCTTCGTAGCCGACGGCACTGCGCATGCTCCGTGGATATCCACGGCAGCTGCGTGGTGCCCGGTGGCCGAGGGAGCTCTCATCGGGCCCCCGTCCGCCACTCACACCGCGCAACCGCTGAGGATAACGATGCTGGTGCGATGTCGACCAACCGGAAGGATTCCTAACCCCCTGTCGGCTTCAAACGCGCGACTTTTCCAGAAATTACACTACTTCTCCAAACTACTAATTGCATGTCATTCATCATTATGGAATGTCTTTGGAGCAAAGTTATCCTTTTCACTCTGGCTATACATTCGTCATTCTGTGAGGGTGACGACGCTTCGTGTGACGGAGCCTTCGATGTTTATTTTGTTCTGGACAGGTGAGGATCACATGTTGGCCTCTGGTTCTGCTTACATTCTGCCCGTATGTGTTCGTGTCGCAGATGTTTTATCCTTCCATAAATCTGAACCCTTTACATCACACGTCTGCCTCCATTTATGGCTCTGTTTAGTACTTTTGCACTGGGTGCGTTTGATCACATGAAGCTCTGTCGCCGTTATGTGTGGGTGTGTTTGATTTAACACCCCGTGCTCTTTCTTTCTAAACGCAGGTCCGGCAGTGTGGCGGGGCACTGGGGAGACATCTACGGCTTTGTGGAGCAGCTCACCAACAGGTTTGTCAGGTAAAATGAAGAAGAGTCTTCTTCCTCTCCTTTTCACTTCCCTCTTCTGTCTTTTTTTTCTTACCCTTTCTCACCCTGTCCATCCTCTCCTATTCTGTCCATCCTCTCCTATTCTGTCCATCCTCTTCTATTCTGTCCATCCTCTTCTATTCTGTTCATCCTCTCCTATTCTGTCCATCCTCTTCTATTCTGTTCATCCTCTCCTATTCTGTCCATCCTCTTCTATTCTGTTCCTCTTCTATTCTGTCCATCCTCTCCTATTCTGTCCATCCTCTTCTATTCTGTCCATCCTCTTCTATTCTGTTCATCCTCTCCTATTCTGTCCATCCTCTTCTATTCTGTTCATCCTCTCCTATTCTGTCCATCCTCTTCTATTCTGTTCCTCTTCTATTCTGTTCATCCTCTTCTATTCTGTGTGATGAGTTAATTATTTGTGAGTCTGTGTGCACAGAAAGTGGACAGTATCGGTCACTTAACCACAATGCAAACAAAGGGAAAGTAGGGCATTTCTATTTTGAGAGAGAGAGAGAAAGAGAGAGAGAGAGAGAGTGTGTGTGTGTGTGTGTGTGTGTTATTTTTAAGCTCAATAGCATGGTTCTAAATATAAACACCAGATCAGCAGCAGATCCTCACAGTGAAGTGTGTTTCCACGGTTAGCGGGTAAAACACGGAGCTCATGCTGGGTGGATCAGGACTTCCATGTCCTGTGTTGTTCACAGGTTGGGACACGGCATTAATACTGCCGACACTGCACTGCTGTTTGTAAATCTAATTTGATTAAGGGGTACAGTTATCTAACACAACATCCACAAGGTTGTGTGTGTGTGTGTGCGTGTGTGTTTATCTTATAGTCCCCGGATGAGGGTGTCCTACATTGTCTTTTCATCCAGAGCTGTCGTCATACTGCCGCTGACAGGAGACAGGTACCATTGTATTTTTTACCTCCATTTTATCCCCCCCCCCCATCTACACGTGTCACCTCTACTGCCCCTCCTTCTTTGCCAGTATGTCCACAACATATTCACAACACTCCCAGGTAACACAGACTGAGCCCCCACTTCTTGTGTCTGTCATCTTAAATGCGGTTGCCTCAGCAAGAAGACATGGACACATCCGGTGTACCTTCTTGTACCCAACTGGTCCTGCACACTTCAGACCATGAAAGTTGTTCAGTTTTACAAGTGGTCCAGATTTTCAGATTATATATCTTTATATATCTTTATTGATGCAAAAAAAAAACCTTTATGTTTAACTTATTTGTGGAAAAAGTCTCTGTGGAATTAGATGGAATAATGTTTGGAGTGTCTGAGGGTGGAGAAGACAGATGATGGCACTGATCACTCTTTTCTTCACAAGGACATGAACTGATCTTACAGTTCTGCTGAAGCAAGCCAACAGATGTTCTCCAGTCCATCCTGTCTGTCCTAGTCTGAGTGATGTTGTTGGGTTTTGTGTTTCCCATTGTGCAGTTCTGAGGTAAAGGAGGGTTTGACTAAGCTGAGCCAGATCAGACCTGCTGGTGAAACCTACATGCATGAAGGAATGAAAGCGGTAGGACCTTCTGTGTGCAACCCCCTGACTCTCTGTGTAATAATGTCACTGCTTGCCAGAAACCCTGTTGTTAAAATTATCACGTGCAGGATAAGCGGTTTGGGTGATGGATGCTGCAGATGAATTACTTCCCTGACTGTTTAAGCCACTTACAAGTGGAAAACTATCCTGATGTTGTTTTGATAAAATGAATTTTCTGTACAAGCTTAGAGAAATCAGTCTACAATGCTGAACATAAATCCAAGTCAAATGGAACCAGCAAAAAACAAATGAAAGCAAGTCCCTCCCAAAGCTTTGACGTCATCAGTGAATGAATACACAGACAGGCATATTTACAATATAATATAATACAATATAATATGATATCATATAATATGATATAGGCCCTGTGATGGCCTGGTGGCCTGTCCAGGGTGTCTCCCTGCCTGCCGCCCAGTGACTGCTGGGATAGGCTCCAGCATCCCCGCAACCCTGAGAGGAGGATAAGTGGTTCAGATAATGGATGGATAATATGATATAATATAATATAATATAATAATATAGTATGAAGACCTCTTTGACTAACATGTTTGGTGTGACTTGCTTATATTCCTGAACACTGACGTGACTGTCAGAGATCCTTCAACCAACTCTTGTATCTTTAAAAGAAATTTCCCTTTAAAAGGTTTCTTTTGCTTTCACATATTGGTTTCATGGCATGGTGGGAATGTGGTTGTGTGTCTGTAATTATGTCTCCATATTAAAACGAAATAATCCAACAGACCAACAGTCTAGCTGCATCTTATGTCCCCTCAAACAGCAAAGGAGCCGATCATTCTGAAACATGGTCACTTCTTCTGACCTTCATCCTAGTTATCTATTCATCCGAACTATCTATTCATCCTAACTATCTATTCATCCTAGTTATCTGTTCATCCTAACTATCTATCCATCCTAGCTATCTATTCATCCTAGCTATATATTAATCCTAACTATCTATTCATCCTAGTTATCTATCTATTCATCCTAGCTATATATTAATCCTAGCTATATATTAATCCTAGCTATCTATTCATCCTAGTTATCTATCTATTCATCCTAGCTATATATTAATCCTAGCTATCTATTCATCCTAGCTATATATTAATCCTAGCTATCTATTCATCCTAGTTATCTATCTATTCATCCTAGCTATATATTAATCCTAGCTATCTATTCATCCTAATCCTAGCTATCTATTCATCCTAGCTATATATTAATCCTAGCTATCTATTCATCCTAGCTATATATTAATCCTAGCTATCTATTCATCCTAGCTATATATTAATCCTAGCTATATATTCATCCTAGCTATATATTAATCCTAGCTATCTATTCATCCTAGTTATCTATCTATTCATCCTAGCTATATATTAATCCTAGCTATCTATTCATCCTAATCCTAGCTATCTATTCATCCTAGCTACACTACCGTTCAAAAGTTTGGGATCACCCAAACAATTTCGTGTTTTCCATGAAAAGTCACACTTATTCACCACCATATGTTGTGAAATGAATAGAAAATAGAGTCAAGACATTGACAAGGTTAGAAATAATGATTTGTATTTGAAATAAGATTTTTTTTACATCAAACTTTGCTTTCGTCAAAGAATCCTCCATTTGCAGCAATTACAGCATTGCAGACCTTTGGCATTCTAGCTGTTAATTTGTTGAGGTAATCTGGAGAAATTGCACCCCACGCGTCCAGAAGCAGCTCCCACAAGTTGGATTGGTTGGATGGGCACTTCTTTGAGCAGATTGAGTTTCTGGAGCATCACATTTGTGGGGTCAATTAAACGCTCAAAATGGCCAGAAAAAGAGAACTTTCATCTGAAACTCGACAGTCTATTCTTGTTCTTAGAAATGAAGGCTATTCCATGCGAGAAATTGCTAAGAAATTGAAGATTTCCTACACCGGTGTGTACTACTCCCTTCAGAGGACAGCACAAACAGGCTCTAACAGGTACTATTTAATGAAGATGCCAGTTGGGGACCTGTGAGGCGTCTGTTTCTCAAACTAGAGACTCTAATGTACTTATCTTCTTGCTCAGTTGTGCAACGCGGCCTCCCACTTCTTTTTCTACTCTGGTTAGAGCCTGTTTGTGCTGTCCTCTGAAGGGAGTAGTACACACCGGTGTAGGAAATCTTCAATTTCTTAGCAATTTCTCGCATGGAATAGCCTTCATTTCTAAGAACAAGAATAGACTGTCGAGTTTCAGATGAAAGTTCTCTTTTTCTGGCCATTTTGAGCGTTTAATTGACCCCACAAATGTGATGCTCCAGAAACTCAATCTGCTCAAAGAAGTGCCCATCCAACCAATCCAACTTGTGGGAGCTGCATCTGGAAGCGTGGGGTGCAATTTCTCCAGATTACCTCAACAAATTAACAGCTAGAATGCCAAAGGTCTGCAATGCTGTAATTGCTGCAAATGGAGGATTCTTTGACGAAAGCAAAGTTTGATGTAAAAAAAATCTTATTTCAAATACAAATCATTATTTCTAACCTTGTCAATGTCTTGACTCTATTTTCTATTCATTTCACAACATATGGTGGTGAATAAGTGTGACTTTTCATGGAAAACACAAAATTGTTTGGGTGATCCCAAACTTTTGAACGGTAGTGTATATATTAATCCTAGCTATCTATTCATCCTAGCTATATATTAATCCTAGCTATCTATTCATCCTAGCTATATATTAATCCTAGCTATATATTCATCCTAGCTATATATTAATCCTAGCTATCTATTCATCCTAGTTATCTATCTATTCATCCTAGCTATATATTAATCCTAGCTATCTATTCATCCTAATCCTAGCTATCTATTCATCCTAGCTATATATTAATCCTAGCTATATATTAATCCTAACTATCTATTCATCCTAGCTATATATTAATCCTAACTATCTATTCATCCTAGCTATATATTAATCCTAGCTATCTATTCATCCTAGCTATATATTAATCCTAACTATCTATTCATCCTAGTTATCTATTCATTCTAGCTATTTATTAACATGAGCAGCAGAAATCACTTCTCATCAGGTAGTTTTACATGGAGGAAAGTAATACTCCTGATGTTATAGATCTGATGATTAGTTTTACCCTGCATGCTTCCAGTGTTGAACAGTGTTACATCACCATGTGTGATGTAAATAATCAGTGAATGGCATTGATTCGATTCCAACATAATTTCTCTGCCTTAAGTTCAAGAAGTTGTCATGTTCCTCCCTTGTACACAGATTGTGTTCTTTATATTTTTGTATTTTTGTCAAATAGGTACTTTTATATTCTGTTCTGATTCTGTGGCTTCTGCCTCTTGAATTCACAGTATATCTATCTATCTATCTATCTATCTATCTATCTATCTATCTATCTATCTATCTATCTGTCTATCTGTCTGTCTGTCTGTCTGTCTGTCTGTCTGTCTGTCTGTCTGTCTGTCTGTCTGTCTGTCTGTCTGTCTGTCTGTCTTTATTTTTTATCTTTTTCTCAGCTTATTTGCTGTGTGCAGGTGTTACAGTGCATGATGTCACATATCTGGCGATGTGAAAACTGAATGTGCAAATCAGAACTGATACAAGATCAGTATCTTCAGTATACGTAGATCAATATGTTCAGTATAGAGCAATATGTTCAGTACAGCTGCTCCCTAGTGGAAAATAGCTCCATCACAGTATAACCACATTATAACCACCTTGTTCAGCCCAGTAAAGCTGCTTGAAGAAGTATTTGTAAGATAAAATATTACCTTTAAATTGCTGTTAGTGTTGAAAATCTCCCCCGTGCCTCGATGAAAATAAAATAAACAAAACTTTGTTCCATAGATTTACTGATTTTCTGACAAGTCGATTGCTAAACACTGTGCTTTCCCACAAAATCTTTATGGGTGCACAGCAGGTGACATGTTTTACATATTTACAGACTAGCATTTATGTGTGTGTTGTATCAATGATATTTAAATTGAAACTAATTACCTTGGCTTTGTTGGTTATACATAAATGAGTGTTATGAAACAGAAATTTGGGAAAGGGTGTGCTGTCTCCTCTACCGCCAATAGGCGGAAAGTCCTGTTATCAGCTTTAAGCTACACAAGACAATAATGTGGAAAACGTATTACCTTGTTCTGTATGATTCTGTTTTTCTTCTTCTCCCTCTTCTTCATCTTCTTCTCCCCCAGGTGTTAGAGCAGATGAGGACTCAGACCTCCAGGTCCTCCAGCATCATCATTGCTCTGACTGATGGCAAACTTGAGATCTACCCATATGAGCTTACTGTGCAAGAGGTAACACACACACACACACACACACACACACACACACACACACACACACACACACACACACACACACACACACACACACACACACACAAACACATAGAAATATGTAGACAAACAGCAGTGGTGATAATGATGATGATGATAAAGACCTGTCATTTCCTCTCCCCGAATGTGTCCTTGCTCTTCAGGCCAACAAAGCTAGGGGGTACGGTGCTACAGTGTACTGTATCGGAGTCATGGACTTTGACCATAAACAGGTAAGATAGGTAACTATCTTGTTTTCATGGTTCCAAAGACGTGTTGAGGGACTATGAGCAAACTTTGAAAAGCCAAAACAGTTCTAATGTGAATCAGGTGGTGTTCGCTGAGATTGTTTAATTGCTTAAGAGCAACTCATAGAAATGCACCTGGGGGTGTGGCGGTCTATTCCGTTGTCTACCAACACGGGGATCTCTGGTTCGAATTACCTCCGGCTTGGTCGGGTGTCCCTACAGACACAACTGACTGTCTGCGAGTGGGAAGCCGGATGTTGGTGTGTCCTTTTCACTGCACTAGCGCCTCCTCTGGTCGGTCGGGGCGCCTGTTCAGGGGGGAGGGGGAACTGGGGGGAATAGCATGAAAAGTTTCAAGTTGTACATATCAAGTTACGTCCACAATTATGAGGATGAGCGGACAGACGGACGGACAGAATTGTGGACGTAACTTGATAGGTACAACTTGCAACTTTTCACCCGTTTGCTGGTAGGTGCAGGTGACAGTTTGCCGACAGTTCTGTGTATGTCGTTGACATTTATCCATGCTAAATCTTGCAGGCATCGCGAAAAATATGCCATGGCCAATAGCACACTCCAACAAACAGGAAACTGGTATGACCGCTGCAGTAGAAACCGGAAGTCAGTGGACTACACTTATGTACAGAGTGGATTCACGGCCATTATGCGTACTGTGTAAACCCAGCCCAAATTTTATGTTTTTGTGTCTCAAGCAACCATAGACAATTAATTTTCAGGATTCATTGTATCCTTGTTGAGTGTTTCTTTGTGCGTTAGTAGCTAGTGGTAGTTAATGATGTGCACAATTTTTGAATGTGTCTGTGTGGTTAAAGTAACTAGGCAAAGTAAAGTTGCACAAATAAAGGAGACATACTCTCAGTTCAAGCTTTAATTTATAATTATCAACACAGTACCTAAAGTGTCACTAAACCATAGATTATTTTAGGGAGTTTGCTGACAAAACCATGTAAAGGTTAAAAACATGGCAGGCTTCTCTTGGTACGCTGTGGTGTAAGCATAGCAGGATAAACACAGCTGCAGATAATAACATTAATAATGGATGGGGGGCGGGCACAGGACCCCTCATGGCTCACTGAGCGTTGAGGACCACTGGGCAGCATTGTGGGGGCCCATGTTGGTGGTAGGCAAGTTTTTTTTTTTTTACACAATTGGAGCCATTGTGGTGGAGTGGTATTTGGAATTATGATCTTTAGAATACTGTCATTTGAAATCCTTCCCAAGGGTGGCTGGCAAAACTAAATGTCTCTTTGCCAGCCTTTTCGCGGCCCCATGTATTATCGTGTAGAATCACTGCTAACATAACACAAGAATAAAATGTAATTAGTTGTCATTGTAAGTAAATAAGTCATTTACTTTGGAAATCTCATCGATCATGGCCAGTCGTGGACTGAAACGGTGCCCTGCTTGGTTTCCTGTGTGTGGTGAGGAAATGAGGACATCCTGCTCTAATTGGCTCGCAGCTGATGTGTTTCCTGTTCTGCTGGCGTTAAGTCGCAATGCAGTTCAGTCATTAGCCAGGTCCACTGCCTGCAGACCAACTGGACTTAACAGCGTTAAGTCAGAGCAGGGCTCAAGCTGCACGTGTTGAGATGGGCTGAGACCCCTCAGAACTTCACTGGAGCCCCTTGCAGTGAATTCACCCTGCAAACATCCTGATCTCAAATACTTTTTTTCTTCTTAGTGTAAGTGGAAAACAAACCAACATACTGAGACTGACCTTGTTGTCTGTTTGATTCTCCACTTTATTTAACGGGGCCCCAAACATCTCCTGCTGAGACACTACAGAAAAGGTCCATCTTAACACGACTCTTATGTTCTGATTGTTTTCTTTAACCTTATTTTCCTTGAACAGTGAAAAAAATGGGTAGTATATATTCAATGTGCAATTTCATTTCAATTTCATTCAGGGAATCAAGTGAAATAATCTCACCCCGCAGCCATTCTAGTCCTTTTCATGTATGTCTCATGGTTTAAGTCATTGTTTTTATACACCATGGTTCATTTAAATTAATTATCTGGTGCATCTTTACTGTTGTGTACTAATGACAAAACCACATTACTTTGTATGGTTTCTTCCATTCGTACTGCTCCTTTAAGACTTATAGATAAACACATAAGAGAATAAACTAAATTGCCATGTTTCCATGTTGTGTGACTGAAACACAACATGAGAAACCGGTTTGGAGGGTCAGCCTAAATCAGGCCCGTTATATCACTCCAACTCAGCTGAGGGGATTTATATTCAGTTTACCTACAAGAAATGATGACGTTCACCTTAAGATCTGACTGATAGAAAGTGTTTCTGGGCGTCTGGGTGGCATGGCGGTCTATTCTCTTACTTACCAACACAGGGATCGCCAGTTCGAATCCCTGTGTTAACCTCCGGCTTGGTTGGGTGTCCCTACAGACACAATTGGCCGTGTCTGTGGGTGGGAAGCCGGATGCGGGTATGTGTCCTGGTCGCTGCACTAGCGCCTCCTCTGGTCAGTCAGGGCACCTGTTCGGGGGGGAAGAGGAACTGGGGGCAATAGCGTAATCCTCCCACGCGCTACGTCCCCCTGATTAAACTCCTCACTGTCAGGTGAAAAGAAGCGGCTGGTGACTCCACATGTATTGGAGGAGGCATGTGGTAGTCTGCAGCCCTCCCTGGATCGGCAGAGGGCACGGAACAGACACCGGGACGGCTCGGAAGAGTGGGGTAATTGACCGGATACAATTGGGGGAAAAAGGGGAGTATGGGGGGCGTGTTTCTCTGAAGAATATTGATATTGCCTTTCAAATATGTCACTGAGGTTGCATCAGCCTTCTGGAAGCTGTTCCCACACAGAATAAGGGAAATGGGTTTTTTTATGTTATTTTTTTATGCATGGTGGTTTGGAGGCAGATTTACAGCCTCTGTCAGAGTCTTGTTGTTGAAACAGTTTCTGTACTTGCTTATTTCCATGTCACTCCTTCACAGCTTGCTGACATTGCGGACAGTGCAGATCAGGTCTTCCCCGTGCGGTCTGGCTTCCACGCCCTCAGAGACATCGTGGACTTGGTAAAGCTCCAGACGGCTCCATTAGCTGAAGAACACTGGTGTGCTCCATTAGCTGAAGAAGACTAGTGTGCTTGCTTCAGCTGAATGGAAGTTCAGTGCGAGTACATGAGGAGCCTGGGGGTGAATTGTTACATCATCTGACCTATTCATTCATTCTAGCAGATTCTGTCACTTCTGCCATTCATGTTTGAATTCACAACAACATGAGATCGCTCAAAAACCAAATGGAGGAAAAACTCACACGCACTGCCTCATGCTGGCTCACTGGATATCTTTTACTGAATCTGCATGTATGAAAAATGTGTATGGAAACACAAACAACCACAAAACGCACGACAGACTAAGACTAGTTTGGTGTAGTTGTTTATTCGCCACACGACAAAGGCCAGGGGAATTTGTTTTTTAAGTGTATAGGAGGTGCACAGAAGAATGATAATAAGGAATAAATGAGGGTGATGGGCGTCCGGATGGTGTGGCAGTCTATTCCGTTGCCTACCAACACAGGGATTGCAGGTTCGAATCTCCGTTACCTCCGGCTTGGTTGGTCGTCCCTACAGACACAATTGGCCGTCTTTGCAGGTGGGAAGCAGGATGTGGGTATGTCTTCGTCGCTGCACTAGCGCCTCCTCTGGTTGGTCGGGGCGCCTGTTGGGGGAGGGGAGGCGAATAGCGTGATCCTCCCATGCGCTACGCCCCCTGGTGAAACTCCTCACTGTCAGATGAAAAGAAGAGGCTGGTGACTCCACATGTATCGGAGGAGGCATGTGGTAGTCTGCAGCCAATACAACTGGGGAGAAAAATAAAACAAAATAAATAGAAGAGGGTGATCTTGCTGAAGGAAACACACTTGTTGAATCACATTTCACAGTTCTGATGAATGTAACGTAGTAGACATGTTTAGAGCTCGTACCGACCCCTGCATGTCTGTAGTAGACACATTTAGAGCTCGTACCGATCCCTGCATGTCTGTAGTAGACATGTTTAGAGCTCGTACGGATCCCTGCATCTCTGTAGTAGACATGTTAAGAGCTCGTACTGATCCCTGCATGTCTGTAGTAGACACGTTTAGAGCTCGTACTGATCCCTGCATGTCTGTAGTAGACATGTTTAGAGCTCGTACGGATCCCAGCATGTCTGTAGTAGACACGTTTAGAGCTCGTACTGATCCCTGCATGTCTGTAGTAGACATGTTTAGAGCTCGTACGGATCCCTGCATGTCTGTAGTAGACATGTTTATAGAGCTCGTGCGAATCCCTGCATGTCTGTAGTAGACATGTTTAGAGCTCGTACTGATCCCTGTATGTCTGTAGTAAACATGTTTAGAGCTCTTACTGATTCCTACATGTCTGTAGTAGACATGTGTAGAGCTTGTACTGATCCCTGTATGTCTGTAGTAGACAGGTTTAGAGCTCGTACGGATCTCTGCATGTCTGTAGTAGACATGTTTAGAGCTCGTGCGGATCCCTGCATGTCTGTAGTAGACATGTTTAGAGTTCGTACTGATCCCTGCATGTCTGTAGTAGACATGTTTAGAGCTCATGCTGATCCCTGCATGTCTGTAGTAGACATGTTTAGAGCTCATGCTGATCCCTGCATGTTTGTAGTAGACATGTTTAGAGCTCGTGCAGATCCCTGTAGTAGACATGTTTAGAGTTCGTACTGATCTCTGTATGTCTGTAGTAAACATGTTTAGAGCTCATACTGATTCCTACATGTCTGTAGTAGACATGTGTAGAGCTCGTACTGATCCCTGTACGTCTTTATAGTCCATGGGCCAGACGATATTTCAGTACACTCAAGGTGGCAAAACTTACTTATAATTTTTGAAAGGATCCATGTCTGTAGATGATATTTTGGTATGATAACCATTCCTGAGTGGCAGCTGTATCACAGTTATCAGCTCATGAAGTTAACCACCCGCTAAACTAAACTGCATTTTAGACGCTGGTGCATATCCTGGTTTAGCCTCATGGTCAGGACATTTTTCAATGTTCTATAATAATGTCTTTGGTATCATTTTAAAGGGGACCTTCTTAGCTTTCATTCAAGCCCTGTTGTGGATATTTCTCACAAATATAGAGGTCACTTGAGCTCTTCAACCCGTCAATAACACACATCTTTCTGCAATGTTCGCCTAAACTATATACTTTCTTTTAGCCCTGTGGCATCTAGGAATATCAGGGACACAAAACACAAAAACTGGAATACTCACAGGACTGTAAAGATTCAGAAAATGTATAATATACCCATACTATTTCATTGTGTGAGGTGATTGTGAGCCTTAAATGAGAACTAGACCAAAGCCAGTTAGGTCACAAACTGGTCTCTATACATTTGTTTAAATACACAATCAAAATACATGATAAAAAGGAATACCATAGTGAGGTAATGAACTATTTTAATATTTTAAACAACATTGACATTTACATATACTTAGTCAATGATACATGTAATCCCATATCATTAGTGGGTATATGTAATGGTAATGGGTAGGGTAATGGGTATATGTGAATATGGTTACATTATTGTTATCAAGCTCTGGGTAACCAAGTCCAGAATCAACATCCTGTGCGTCAATAGAGTACTACCACAGTAATACCATCAGAATCATCACACTGTCATTCATCAAACTGCTCGTTTCTCTCATCATCTGACTCCCCAAGTTCAAAGTCCAGTTCTGGACCATCCTGCTGTTTTTGGTTACTGCAGGCCTGTAACCTGCACATGTCTGTGCATGGAAGTCCATTTGACAGGCACATGCAGCTTGGCATTTTGCATGAATGCACACACTTGCATGTTAGCATTTCCAAGACCACATCTGGTGCAGGTGGGGAGCGCATCCAGTAAATGGCCAGCTTGCCTTCATCGTCTGTCCATCCATACTCAGTAGGGCTTGGCACCACAGGGTTAGCCTGCAGACAGCACTTCCATAGTGCTGCCTGATAGTTGGCTCGTTGAACATGCATAAAGAGACAGTCTCTACATGGTGGCAGCTGGCTGGACTCAACCTCTCCCCTTTTGGTGCAGAAGAGCTGGTAACGCAGTTTGTTCACCTCAGCAGTGCTGCTATTAGCAACATACATCCGACAGGTGAACTGCTCAATTTTCTGGAACAGCTCATCACTCACATTCCATGTCTGTCCCAGTTGACTAAAAGTCTCTTGGCAGGAAGTGTGCTTTCTCACTATCTTCAGGGCATTCAGCTTCCCTCGACCAGCGAATGCACTGACAGTGAAGGCATGTAAGCCAATTAGGCTGTCACAGATGCTGTCTCCAAGTGAACTTGCCAGTTTGGTGATGTCGACAAACCGTGTGCGGTTCTGAGTCCCACACTTCTGGTAGATGGGACAGGTGATGTCCTTCTGGAAGCCAAGACAAAGCACCATGACATCAGTGTCCTCAGCTGTGATGATAACTGACTTTGAGCCCGCATTTGCTGCATGCAATGCATGCAGGAGCAGACGGGTGTCAGCTTCTTCATGTGTGGAGTGCAGTTCTGCTGTCAACTTGTAGCAGGTTTCCTCACAGGTCATGTACAACACCTTGCCATGCAGCATAGCTCTGTATCGTGGGAATTTCCACTCTTCCACCAGAAACTTGATGAGACTGGTCTTGTTGGAGGAACTGCACAGAAATTTTCTCCACTGCTGGACGTGGTGTCCCCCTGCAAGATTCTTGTACTGGAGAGTGATATCTCCACCCCGGTTCAGTCGTTCAGCATCTTTGATCGAAGTCTGGTGATAGACATCAAAAACAACATCAATCCTCCCACTCTGTGCTCCCTCATGGAGGACCTGGGTCAAGGCTGACTCTGCCACCTGTGCAAAGGTTTTGTTGTTGCCATTCATTTTTTGGACCAGGCTCATCCCATCAATGATGGAAGTAGATGGGATTGGGATGTCTTCTGCAGGAGATACATTCTTTTCAAGCTCTCTGGCAAGTGCAGCCTTGTTTGTTTTTCGTAAGGACCCATCAGCATTTGCCAGTGGCCATGGTAGTGGGCCCAATGGGTAGGCAAGGACATCCTTCAGATTCACCTTCCTGCTTTCAGCCACCAGGATCATGTGACTGAAAAGGTTTCTATCTGCCTTCAGAACCACATCCTGTGCTTTCTTTCCATGAGCTTGTTTTGTGCTGACATTGGAGAATGTTTTCAGACTTTGCTTGGTCATCTTGTCGTGGACTTTCACAGGTGGTGGGTCTGCATCTAACCTTGTTTGCTGGAATGCTTGGTAGGCCTCTTCTCCTTTCTCAAGAGCTCTCAAGAGATCTATGGTCACATCAGGTGGAGCCATGTTGCCAGTGGAGAGGCTAACCAAATCAATCTCATCAGGGGACATAGGATTGAGCCTGTTATTCTCCATAAGGTCCATGACAGACTGGACATCTGCTTCATCTCTCTTGATCCTTGGACTCTGTAGATCTGGATGAGACCATTTGCACCTGCCTTGACCTGTCAGGTCTCTCAGCTGTCTGAGGTACATGCTTCTATACTCAGCTGTGAGATAATATTTGGTCACAGCTCCTGGCTTCAAGCTGAATCCCTTTGTCCCTCCAGCTGTTTGGGTGTCTTTGTTCACCGTTTCTTCTATAGCTTGGTCAACAGGGATTCGGCCAAAGGGATTGGTGGAGCCCAGTTGGACTGAGAAGCCTCCTTCCATGAATTCTGTGTACACATCTGGGTGTGTGATGGGCAGCTCAGACATCTGGGCCTAGTAGTAGGGGAGGTAGCGTGCATAATTCATCCTGTCATAAGCAAAGCACCATGGGATCATTGCTCGAATGCTAGCCAAGTGTAGCATCCAGTCTCCCTCTCTGGATGCTCGGATGAGCCCCAACAAGATTTCAACCATGTCCAAATAGGACATCCAGAAGTTCGAGAGGCTGCCGTTTCCACCTCTAAGGAACTCACGGTAGACTTCAAATAGATCCATGATGCGTGTACAAGAGCTGTTCTCGAGGACCTCCTTCAAAGCATGTTGTGAGACTTCTTTCCCAAGGCTGTCAATGGTCTTCAGTGTCTCATTCAGGTGAACCATGTCATTCCTGTGAGTTTCTTCCAACCAGGACAGGAAACCATTCAAGGTCAGTCGCATGAGAGCCTCATACAGGAGCTTGTGTAGTCGCACTGCCCTGTTGTACTTGCGGCCATCCATAACACCAGCAATTGAGCCTTCTGCAATCATGCCAGACTCAATGCAGAGGTCTTTGAGTCCAGCATCTTGGAAACGCTTTCCTATTATTGCCAGCAGTGTGCAGATGGTGTGGAATACCCCAAGCCTAACGATGATATCATGGAACTTGTCATGGTGTTTCCATGTGATCTCGACAGCCTTCGCATACAGGGCTTGGTCAAAGACACAGACAATCTTCCTCAGGCCTAAGCACTGCATGATGCTCAGTGACTGGTTAAGCACCTCGTTGACAGTAGACATTTGTGTCGCTGGAGCATTGATGGTAGGCAGATAGTCTATATTGTCGGGGATGACCGTCATCTCTCCTCGAGTCAGGATGTTGAAGCCTGTCCAGCTGCTGACTGACTGTTCTTCTTGTTGTGACATGCGTGCTAGGACCCAAAGAAGGTTTTTCTCTCTGGCAAGCTTAGTATTGGCTGCAGTATCGGCATCTGACTTTTTGCTTTGTGGTGACCCTACCCGTTGTCCAGCATTGTAAGTTGGTAACATTGGTGGGGGTCCATCAATGCTTCTCTTCTTTGTTTTGGGAACAGTGGGCATGGGTTGGACAGGAAGTGGGTTGACTGGCTTTGCTTGCACAGCAATCCCATTGACTCTGTGAGATGTTCCCTCACCACTGACAGTTTCTTCAAGACGGTAGATATTGTCCCAGGCTAAAGTTGTGAATATGCCAGGATGGATGTTAGCTGGAAGGGCAATGCCACTCCCTGATGATGAGAGTTTCTGGAGACACAGGGCAGTGTTGATCTCTCCCATCTGTGAATAGGACACACTGTGACCAAGTCGGTTGAGGATGTTTATCAACTCTACATTTCCTGTCAACAATTTGACACTGAATGGCAGAACAATGTGCTTGGAAGGCTTGGTATTTCCACATGTCACTGCATATACTATGTCATGGCCAAATGACTGCAGAAGGCACTGCACTCTCTGGGATGCATGATCAGGATCATTTGAGCCTGTGAGTAGAGAGTACAGGAAGATAATGAGCGACTCTGGAATGGTAGGACATTCTGCTTCTGGTTTGACTTCAGGCGGCCAGGTTTGAGGAACATCTTGACTTTTAATGTCTGCTCTCAATTTGATGGCTGCTTTGGCTATAACATCTTGTGCACTGACACTTTTCAGGGTCTGCAGCTCCCTTTTGAGAGACTGATTTTCTTTGGCAAGTTCCCTCATGGACAAGTTATCGGGATAGAGGAGGAATTTTCCTTTCTCATCAGGGAATATCTGCAAGGCTCCAGCAAACTCACTCTCCAGGTTTCGCCTTATGTGCTTCTTGGTTGATTCCTTGACTTGGGCAATGCCTTGGGAGTTCATTGAAGCTACCAGTCTAGAAGAGAGATCAGTCATTGTCATCACTTGAGGATTGCCAAAAAGCTCCATCCTGATGAAGAGGAACAGCTCATTGTATGCCTTATTCACAGCAGCTTCATACTGGGCTGCAGCATCATCATCTTCATTGCTGGCAACCTCTCCTTTGGAAACCTCTTCTTTGGTGTAAAGTCTATAGCATGACCTGTGGTAGTGCCCTTCAGCTGCTACAAGGTCTCTACTCACAATGGCAAGGATTCTGCTGTCCCTTTTCTTTGTGGATGCACTCCTGATCTTTGCATCAGCTCGCAGTTCTCGACACTGCACCAGTACTTCTCTCGTATTCTGTCTCTTGGAATATTTGCTGTTTTTCTGACAAAATATGCACTCTGCATCATAAGTCCTAGATGTACTTGGAGCATGTCGAGCTACTCTCTTAGATTGTTTCTCTTCAGCAGAGACACAACTTTTCTTTTCTTTTGCAAGGAGGCCATCAAGAATTTGCTTCATAGTGAAGATACTGCGACACTTTCTGTGGTAGTAGATTGCTGGAATCTGTCCCTCAGGAATGTCTTTTGCCAGTTTCAAAACTGGTGCATGATTTCGTATCTGAGCTGCCCTGAGCAGAGTTCTCCATGAGTCGACACTTTGTAGTGAAACCAGCTTATCTGTATCATCAGAACAGTGGATAATGCACTCCACCCGTGGGCGCTTTGGTATTGGGTAAAAACTTGCTTGTTCACCAGTGGCCATATTCAGTCAGTTTTCACCTGCCACATACAAACAAATACATGTAACTTAGGTGTATGAACACTACTAAAACAAAGTTTACTTTGCTTCACCAGCGTCATATTACCATTATTTATCTTACATAGCCACAAATAGATACATTACCTAGTTGCTATGCAACAGCTGTATTTTGTCCACATGAGGCCGCTAAAATCAACACAAGATGAAAGTTCCTCGTAGCCACTTTAACTAATCATATTAACATATACATTAAAAGAACATGCTAACATTATGGGAAATTAGCTTACAATCTTCTCCAGAGTGAGACAAGAAGATAGATACCAGTTTCCTCTATATGTGTTTAGTAGAAAGCTATCTGGCTGCACGTTAGCCTAGCTTAGCACAATGAATGGAAGTACACAGTACTGGTTATCCTTGGTTGTTGGCCAACTAAGAACTGTCCCAGAGTTTAAGCTAGGCTAATCAGTACCAGGGGTGTTGAAATGCTATATTTGTAAAAATCTGGGCAAATACACAATCGTGAGAGGCACAGAAACAGGTTTCCTGAAAGAAAAATGAAATAGCTGCTCATTTGGAAAGGTTATCATGTATTATTTTACTTCTGTTAGTGTACCAAATAAAATGGCACCAGTGAAGTTGTGTCACCTTGGGTGATATCGATATCTGGTCTGACCCATGGACTAACTGGCTTTGGTCTAGTTAGTTTCTTAGTAATAATGCCCTTCTAATTTAAGGTTCACAATCACCTCACACAATGAAATAGTATGGGTATATTATACATTTCCTGAATCTTTACAGTCCTGTGAGTATTCCAGTTTTTGTGTTTTGTGTCCCTGATATTCCTAGATGCCACAGGGCTAAAAGAAAGTATATAGTTTAGGCGAACATTGCAGAAAGATGTGTGTTATTGACGGGTTGAAGAGCTCAAGTGACCTCTATATTTGTGAGAAATATCCACAACAGGGCTTGAATGAAAGCTAAGAAGGTCCCCTTTAAAATGATACCAAAGACAATATTATAGAACATTGAAAAATGTCCTGACCATGAGGCTAAACCAGGATA
This sequence comes from Lampris incognitus, assembly GCF_029633865.1. NCBI lineage: Eukaryota > Metazoa > Chordata > Actinopteri > Lampriformes > Lampridae > Lampris > Lampris incognitus. The sequence goes on along the minus strand of NC_079225.1, from coordinate 3,716,038 downwards.
TGCACCAGCGTCTAAAATGCAATTTACTTTAGCGGGTGGTTAACTTCATGAGCTGATAACTGTGATACAGCTGCCACTCAGGAATGGTTATCATACCAAAATATCATCTACAGACATGGATCCTTTCAAAAATTATAAGTAAGTTTTGCCACCTTGAGTGTACCGAAATAGGAAATTTTGAGCTCTGGCCCATGGACTATTAGTAGACATGTTTAGAGCTTGTGCGGATCCCTGCATGTCTATAGTAGACATGTTTAGAGCTCGTACGGATCCCTGTATGTCTGTAGTAGACATGTTTAGAGCTCGTATTGATCCCTGTATGTCTGTAGTGAAATATTAAGACCTCGTTCTGATCCCTGTATGTCTGTCCACACAGATTTTGAAACAGTCGTGCATAGAAGTCTTCAAAATAGAGGTGCCACGTGTTTGTGTGAATGGTAAGTAGGCTGAGTTAAATTTTTCTTTAATTATTATGTGTGCATATTGACACAACACAGAGTTGTGTAATAGTTGCCTTCACTAAGATCTGAATGGCACCATATGGTTGTTAGAACACACTCTACAGCTGCCACAAGGAGAACTAACAACATGGATTCAGCTTTTCCCATGTTAAAACCACAAGAGGCAGTGGATGTTAACGGTTTATTTTAGATTTTCAAAATATAAAAATTACAAATAGGATGAGTTATTTCTTTATCTCGTCCTCTAATGTCAATATTTCCCAGAATCTTTCAGCATCGTAATAAGGGGGCGAGGCTTCAGCAGAGCCAGGAGCTCGGAGGGCGACATACTCTGTACTCTGACTGTCAACCAGAACACATATGGTCAGTACGGTATCTATGGACCATAACCCCATGTCAACAAGCACACTGTCAGTATCTATGGGTCACTGTCAGTAGAGAACATGTGTAGGTATGCTTATGATGTGTACATTAAACATTGTTCAATATATATAGTCTTTATCTGAAATATTTACACCCTTTCTTAGTTTTTTTTTTCCTGTAAATTGGTCTTTGTCTTCTGTAGCTTTTTGTTTTGTTTTTTTTTGGTTGTTGTTGGGTTTTTTTGAACATTTTCCCCCTTTTTCTCCCCAATTGTACTTGGCCAATTACCCCACTCTTCCGAGCCGTCCTGGTCGCTGCTCCACCCCCTCTGCTGATCCGGGGAGGGCTGCAGACTACCACATGCCTCCTCCGATACATGTGGAGTCACCAGCCGCTTCTTTTCACCTGACAGTGAGGAGTTTCACCAGGGGGACGTAGCACGTGGGAGGATCACGCTATTCCCCTCAGTCCCCCCCCCCCGAACAGGTGCCCTGACCGACCAGAGGAGGCGCTAGTGCAGCGACCAGGACACATACCCACGTCCGGCTTCCCACCCGCAGACAGGGGCAACTGTGTTTGTAGGGGTGCCCGACCAAGCCGGAGGTAACACGGGGATTCGAACCGGTGATCTCCATGTTGGTAGGCAGTGGAATAGACCATCATTCTACCCTGACGCTTTTGTTGCTTTTTTAGCCATATTTATTTGTAAAGCCCTGAATCACAATTTAGTCCTAGAGGACTTTGCAGTTACAATCCCACTGTGTACAATGTAGGACACCCTCCATCCTGAGACTATCAGGTTGGGTGTTCTCCATCCCTTATGTATGTGAATGGGTCCAGCATGGCACAGCTGGGGCTGTCCATGCTAACAGAAGTGCAACAGGCACCTTGATGGGTAACAGTAGCCGGGACATGAGATGTGAGTGTCTATGTGTAAGTGGAAAGAGGGTGGTGGACAGAGAGACTATCTGTGGTGCTCCAGTCAAACAGTGGAAGCCTCTTATTGACTCTCCAGAGAACAGAAGGTCCATTCTGTCCTCTTTCTCATCAGTCTATTTACATCACATCACTTACAGGGGGAGAGAGGAACTCGGGGCTTGCACACACTGCTGCATTTTTTCCTCTTGTCTTTCCTTTCATCCTTGTTTTTAATTGTTCATATGACCTACTATATTAAATCGTGTCCTTCAGTTTTATCTGTTATATTTGTGTGCAGTTTATAAGAGTTGACGTGTTTAACATTTTGTGGGTTTCAGTGTGTTAATGTGAGATCACAAGTTGGTGCGTTGCTTTGGTTGAACTTTGCTAATGGAAGTTTTTCTTCACTTTTCTGTTTCCCATCTTACTACTTATCTCTCCGTCCCTAGACCATAAGCCTACAGTGGTTAAGGACGGCTATCTGCTGTGCCCAGCGCCGGTCCTCACTGAGGCTGGACAGTACGTACACACACACACACACACACACACAACACCTTAAGCAAACATCTTGACCTTCCAACCGTAGAATCGCTCCATTCCTCCAACAGAAACAACTGTGTTGCTCACGTGCACATTTTAATGAAGTCATGAGATTCACTTCACTGTGTCCTTGCTGAAACACATCATGACGACTTGATTATAAACGTCTTGTCTCAGGCCCCAGACGGGGGAAATACAGGTCATGTTTCCGTCGAGGTGTTCTTGAAAGAATTTCGAACTCTGAATAGGAAGGAAAGAGGTCCTTGTGCTTGCCTGCAGTATTTACCAGCCAATCAGCGTCCATGATCCACACAGCCGAGAACACCTGGTTCTGTTGTAGACCAGCAACCAGGAACACTTATTTGTCGTTTCATTTCATGCACCTGCGCACAGGAAATGAAACGAAACGTCGTTTCCCCCAGCCCACCGCAGTGCAACACAAGTCAAAAACACATATCCAAACTACAAAAACACACACATCCAAACTACAAAAACAAACATATAAGAACACATCCAAACTAAAAAAAACTACAAGAACACACATATCCAAACTACAAAAAAACTACAACACATATATCCAAACTACAAAAAAATACAAGAACACATTTATCCAAACTACAAAAAAACTACAAAAACACATCTATCCAAACTACAAAAAACTACAGGAACACATATATCCAAACTACAAAAAACTACAAAAACACATATATCCAAACTGCAAAAAAACACATATATCCAAACTACAAAAAAACTACAAGAACACATATATTCAAACTACAAAAAAAAACCCTGCAAAAACACATATCCAACATATCCCAAATAAATAAATAAAAATCACTGTCCAAGAGAGTGAACGCCAGGATGACTGTCGGTACTGCCGGTCTGCATGGGCTAGCAGTTAGCTTAGCCTGCCCCGCATCTGCACCCTGTCAGACCGCCCTCGGTGTTTCCTCCTTGGGTGCAGCTCCAAGAAGGGCCGTGGTCCCTGGGCCCACTGGACGCAGCAGACCAGGCTCCCCCAGCTGATCCAACGCCAGCTCTGCCAGCCCGACACCTTCGACACACCTCCCCGCACTCCACACGACAACACTGAGAACACACTCAACGCTAGGCGAGGCCGCTGCCAGACCACCCTCAATGTTATCGGAACTGCCGGTCTGCATGGGCTAGCAGTTCGCTTAGCCTGTCCCGCTTCCGCGTCCTGTCAGACCGCCCCCAGTGTTACCTCTTCGGGCACAGCTCCAGGCATGGCTGTGGTCCCTGAGCCCACAGGACGCAGCAGACCAAGCTCTCCCAGCCAATCCAGCGCCAGCTCTCCATCAAACAAAGACTTTGATGATGTGGCAGATCTGATGCCCAGCCTTCTGTGGCTCCGACAGTAAATGAGGGCCCACGTGTTGAAACTAAGTTAGATTTAAAACACAGGAGTTTTAAAATCAAATGTCTAAATAAGTGTCGTCCATGTCCCCCCAGCTCTGTCCCAGTGTTAGGTGTGTCTGGTCGAGATGTTTCTCCAGCCAGTCACCTCACCTCACCCACAGTGTGTCTTCCTCATAGGGACTGTTCGTTAGCTCACAACCAACTGATGGAGAGCTGCACCGATTTTTATTTCATAGTCTCGACTTGACAAAAACGTAGATTTTTGCTTATGTGTTTTTGTAGTTTATGTCTTGACTGTTCAATGCTGAATAAGCAGCACTTGATGTCCAAGACAGTTTTCCCCTTCCAGGACAATAACGTTTATCTTATCCTGTTCTTTTCAAAAATGTGCTCACAGTTTGGCCAACACAACCGGAATTTATGTGAGACTTTTTTGACAAGTAATTTTTACACATGAAAAATGAGATGGAGACAAGCTGAAGGACGAGAAGAAGGGAGACGCCAGTAAGACTATTTTTAGACATGTACATTAGTTACAGGAGGCATGGTGGTGCAGTGGTTAGCGCAGTTGCCCCACAGCAAGAAGGTCCTGGGTTCGAGCCCCGGGGTAGTCCAACCTTGGGTGTCGTCCTCTGTGTGGAATTTGCATGTTCTCCCCATGTCCGCTGGGTGTCCTCCCACAGTCCAAAGACACGTAGGTCAGGGGAATCACCTGTACTAAATTGTTCGTGGGTATGAATGTGTGTGCAACTGTAACTTTGTAAGGGCTGCTAGAGCTAGCCTGATAAACTAATGAGAAGAGCTTTATGGCTGACACGTGTTCCACTTATCTGTTTGGTCCAAGAGTGATTCTTCCTTTGCGTTTTAAGTATTTATTTAAACTTGCTTGAAGACATACAATGAAATAATGAATTGCATCCATGAAATAATAACTTTTAACCTGACCTAATACAAGTATACACAAAGCACGAGTACACGTGGGCTATGCACGGTCAAAAAACCGTGTGGTTCCACTCTTCCATTTTAGGCAACTCACTCTTCCGCTTACTTCCTCTTCCGGAGCGCGTTAACCCAGGAACACCCTTCTCCAGTTCTTAAAGTGACATGCACCTATCTAAGACTACACAGCAAACTTAATACATACATAAAGAAAGCAGTTACCTAAAGTATACGATGTGTAAAAAATAAGTATTTAAACTAATTATTCAAATTACTAATTAAAACATTAATTATTAACCATTAGGAGACATTTGGCTCCTACATTACCGGCCTTCAATTGTTCTGATAATGCTAAAGCCTAGAACAATTACCACATCCATAACAAATTCCATATCAAATTCCATGAATACATAAAATGAACAGGCATTTGTATTATCAAACATCTGATGTTACAAAATATGAAAAGGAAGTGCTTGGTAAGCACACAGTCCAATATTTCGCCAGTCAACTTGACAGGTCCGTTTTCTGAAAGAAAAAATAGAAACAGAGAGAGCGAGAGAGAGAGAAACAGAGAGACAGAGACAGAGAGACAGAGGTTTCCAGCACATGGCTCATCATGGGGGCTCAGTCTTTCCCACCTGCCCATTCAGATTCCGTGAGGAGACAGATCTTTGTGATGGGTCTGTCCAAGATGTTGGTCTTTGTCTTTATGCGAACTCTGCGAACAAGCCCCTTCTTGTCTGGAATAGCCTCAATGACTTTTCCTATAATCCATGAATTTCTTGGAGCACAGTCATCCACCGGAAGAACCACATCTCCTTCTGCAAAGTTTCTTGATGCTGTGGGCCATTGTTGCCGCTCCTGGAGTTGAGGTAGGTACTCTTTAATCCATCTCTTCCGAAACAAATCTGACATATATTGCACCTGCCTCCATCTACGCCGTGAGTAGAGATCATCCTTGTCAAATAATCCTGGTGGTAATGATGGTTTCACCTTCAGCAGCAGGAGATGATTGGGCGTCAGTGCCTCCAAGTCATTGGGGTCACTAGATGCCTTTGTGATAGGTCGGCTGTTGATGATCGACTCAACCTCACATAAGACTGTGTGAAGGCTTTCTTCATCAAGGACTTGTTCTCTCACAGTGGAATTCAGCACCTTTCTAACCGATCTTCTTAACCGCTCCCACACTCCACCATGATGAGAAGCTGTAGGAGGGTTAGATGTCCATTTTATCCCATATTGATTAAACAAATGCTGAAATTCAGAGGTGTTCCAGTCAGCAATGGCTGTCTTCAGCTCATGATTAGCCCCAACAAAGTTCATCCCATTATCTGAACGAATCTCTTTCACTTGTCCTCTCCTTGCTATGAAGCGCCGGACTGCGTTTATGCACGAGTCTGTGTCCAATGATGAGGCAAGCTCAGTGTGAACTGTACGAACAGCTAAACAAGTGAATATAACACCATATCTCTATGTGAGGCTTCTTCCACGTTTCACCTCAAATGGTCAAAAATAGTCCACCCCAACTCTGGTGAAGGGTGGATCATCTGGCATCAACCGATCTCGTGGAAGATCAGCCATTAGTTTTTTCCCAACTGTTCCATTAAGCGACTGTATGTAACACAATTTGAGAGAACCTTTCGAATGGTTGTGTTGGCACTAGGGATCCAAAGCCACAGTTTAGAGAGCATATGATTGCAGCCTCCATGTCCAGTTTCCTCATGGATCTGTCGTAGAACTTCATCAACAATGGGAAAGTTTTTAGACAGAGTGACAGGCTGCTTACAACTTTCTGGCATAGCCGCTCGACATAGCCTTCCACCAACTCGCAACAGACCATCTTGAAACACAGGGTTCAGCTTATAAAGTGGCTACTGCATTTCACATTCTGTCCCTTGAGCAAAGCTAAAATCTCATCAGAGAACTTCTCTTTCTGACAGAATTTGATCATGTCCTGACACATTGATATGGCTGCTTCATCTGTAGCAACAGATTTCAGGCAGTCATCCACGTAGAAATTCTGCAACACTGTCTCTATCACTTCAGCTTTGAACCGCCCACTCTGGTCTTCAGCACACTTTCTGGCACAGCTAGGTGAAGACATAGCCCCAAACAAGTGTACAGTCATTTTGTGCTCAGTCAAGGGTTGGTTATAGTCACCACCTGTCCACCAAAGGAATCTGAGTAAATCAGAGTCATCATTAGGCACTCTAACCTGGTGGAATATTGCTTCCACATCTGCCATGATTGCAACGGGTTCTTGTCTGAATCAGATTACAATGCCAATTAGACTACTGGTCAGGTCTGGACCTGGAAGAAGCTGATCATTTAAGGATCTGCCCTTATAGGATGCAGCACAGTCAAACACAACACTCAGTTTCTGTTTCACTGGGTGGTAAATTGCATGGTGCAGTATATACCACACTTTCCCTTCCTTGTTTGTCAATTCTTCATTGGACAACTGCACTGCATAGCCCTTTTGAATAAGCTGCTCCATGAAATCTGTGTATTCCTGTTGAAAGCAGGCATTCCTGATAAACTTCGGCTGTAAGTTGTGTGCTCGCTGTTCAGCTATCTTGCAATTATTTGGAATGTTGACCAAATTTACTTTTTAGAGGTAAAAATATGGTGTAATTACCATCCACCAGTTTAGCTGATTCCATGACCATGTCCATGAATGGACGATCTTCTCCAGACATCTCTACTTCATCATGTTTTCCTCCCTCAGGAAAATCCATCTTGAACTGTTGAAGCCACAGGTTCTCTAAACAGGCCACAGATATACGATTCACTGTTGTCTTCATTGGTTTTCTCATATGTGCATGACTGCATAGTTCCCTTAAGGGCCCATTCACAGTCCAACCTAGTTTGGTTCTTACAGCGTATGGTCCATTACCAACACAGTTCACCACTTCCCACGGCTCCGTAGCTTTGGGTACATTTGCTCCAATGAGCAGCCCAATGTCGGCCTCAATTTGAGGGAGATAGATTTCTTTGAGGTAAGACCACCTTTCAAGATCCTTCTGCTGGGGTATGTTTTCTTTACCTACAGGTATTGACCTTTGCGTGAAGACATCTGGAAGTTCAAGGAACTCGCCGCCTGACAAACTGCTGACCTCCAAGCCAAACACCACGTAAGTGCATATAGATTTCTCTTCATTCATGGTTCTCTGCAGTATGTCGGTCTTCCTTCCAATGAGCTTTAACTTATCCATCAATGCCTTCATACAGAACATGGCAGAGCTCCCTGGGTCCAGAAAAGCATAAGTCTGCACCACCATACTTCCCTTCTTGGCTTTGACTTGGACAGGAACTATTGCGAGTGTGCTTTCATCTTCTCTGGCCCCAGTAAACTCATAACCATCAGACTCTGCACAGACAAATGCACTCAAAACTGTTTGACCTTCACAGTTATCAGTCCTCTTCTTTGGCTCAGCAACCGTGTCCTTTTTCTTAATGTGCAGCAGTGTAGGATGAGCTAAGGAACACACCTGACAACTCACCTTTACTTTACAGGCTTTGCTCATGTGACCATGCTTCACAGTCCTTTGCCTCTCTAGAATTCCAACTTGTCTTTGTGTGGCTTGTCTTTTAGCTTACTATATGACCCTATGGCGTGTTCACCCTTACAGAAGAGACATGTCCTTGCCGTAGGTGTGATGGGATTCGTGTGTTCTGTTTGCACTGCATCTTTTGTTTGATGACCCAATGGTATAGCGCTTGTGGTGAACGACTTCTTGATTCCACTTCTTTTCTGTGTTCTATGATCATCTTGTTTCGTTGTGGATCCTTTAGCAGTTGTGCCATCCTTTATATCGCCAAAGACTGGATGAAGTGCAATTTTGGCCTGTTTGTTTATGAACTCAACCAGATCTTTAAACCTGACTCTCTTGTCACATTGCTCCTGTACACTACACACAACAGCTCTCCACCTTTCACGTAGCTTGTATGGAAGCTTTGCTACGATAGCCTTTAAGTTCACAACATTATCCAGTTCTTCCATGTCACTTCAGTCATGATATTACAGCATGCTGTTAGAAAGAGTAAAAATGCATTTAAAGCTTCTCTATCCTCTGGCTTGATAGTTGTCCAGCTCAAGACCTTGTTCATGTAGGCTACAGCAATCTTGTAATCATTCCCAAAATGCTATTTGAGCAGCTTTTTAGCCCTGCAATAACCTACACCTGACTTCATATGAAGACAACTTTTTATCAACTCTTTAGGTGGATGACTAGTGAATTGCTCTAAGAAGTAGAGACGGTCCTTATAGCTTTCGGTGCGGGATTCTACTCCATGCTCAAAGGCTCTTACAAAAAGATTGTACTCTAAAGGATCACTGCTGAAGATAGGGATGTCTAACGGTGGCAAGGTCATAATTTTTTGCTGCTTCACCATCAACTCTGTAATGCTATTCTGGCGTGTCTGACACTGCAGAGCGTTTCTACTGCATGATCATCTACAATAAAATTACTAAACTGACCTACACTAGTGGGCTGGGGACAAAGTGACCTGAATTCTTCACCCCCGTTTTCTGTGTTGACGATTGGCTCTGCATGTGGTGGTAGAACTCCAGATTCAATAGTCATTCGACATGTAGGACTTACGTGGGATAAGCGCTGAGTTTCAAAATTTTCTAATACTTTGATTTTAGCATCAGATGCAGCAATAGCAGTTAGTAGTTCTAATGCTTCCCTTTTTGCCTTCAACTCAGCTTCCTGACGTTCAAGATCTTGCTTCTGCTTGAGAGCAACAAGCTTTGCAAGTAATGTGGCTCTCTCTACCTCAGCCTTGAAATGCGCTGAAGAAGCACTGGAGGACGCCTTGCTTCCAATGTCTGACCCACGCCTTCCACTCTTAATGCTCAAAGCAAAGGACGCTATTGATACACTGTCTGTAGGCTTTACCTCTGCATCACAGCGTCTAGCTTGCTCTACCCGCTCCTCGACTGCCTTTAGCCACGTTTCCACTTCTTGTATTAATCATCTTATACGACTTATTTTAGACTCGTATGAATTTTGATCTTCAGAGAACTTGACGATTAATTGTTTGATATTATCATTTAGCTTGTTTATTTCCCCAAGCGAATCCTGATAATTCAAACGTAATTTCCTATTCACTGCATTGACGTTAGCATCATCTTCCATTAGCCGCTCCAGCTCATTTGCCTGGTTGGTTAGCTGACCTAGCTTAGCTCTTCTAGACTGTGTTAACCTATGCAGTTTGTCCTCGACAGCCTTTTCCGTCATTTTCTCATTCCTCTTTTGTCGAGGTAGCTCCTCAAACCCTTCTTCCATATTTCCACGTTACTTTGAAACGTCTCCAAATTAAACAACGCTAGCGATAAGTTTTTTACTGCTTACCGTGCTGCCTTTCTTTTTACCGTCGCTCACCAGTGCTTGGGTAATCCTCGTCAGCGAGTTTCCCTGCTGTCCACAATGCCTTGAATCCGTCTCAATCTTCCTTTTCCACTTGGAGCAAGAGGGTTTTTCTGACAAAGATGTAAGGGCTGCTATAGCTATCCTGATAAACTAAATAAAAGAGAAGAGCCTTCAGAGAAATACAGCGAAACAGTGAAACATACAGTGAAATAATGAATTGCATCCATGAAATAATAACTTTTAACCTGACATAATACATGTATACACAAAGCACGAATACATGTAGGCTATGCATGGTCAGAAAAACCATCTGGCTCCACTCTTCCATTTTAGGCAACTCACTCTTCCACTTACTTCCTCTTCTGGAGTGCGTTAACCCAGGAACACCCTTCTCCAGTTCTTAAAGTGACATGCATATATCTTAGACTACACAGCAAACTTAATACATAATAAAGAAAGCAGTTACCTTAAGTATACGATGTGTAAAAAATAAGTATTTAAACTAATTATTCAAATTACTAATTAAAACATTAATTATTAACCATTAGGAGACATTTGGCTCCTACAAACTTTGTCATATTCCTTTTGTAATACGAACATAAATACTCATTTTTTGGAAACGTGTCATAATTGTGCCTATGTACTTCTGGAAACTTCACTGCTGCATGAGACCTGTCTCACTACCTCATGTTTACGTAAGACTTCATGAACATTGTACACAGCGTGCCCTAGTTTCTGCACTGACGTCCCACATAAAACACAAGCCTGACATACATGTTATACTATGACGTTTGACTTAGTCTTTTGTGCAGAGTCTTTATTTTGCTTACATACTTGAGAAAACGTGCTCAGTGGAGTTAACAGATACCGGTTCTGGTTCTGAGTACCACAAGTAAATCTGAACAGCCTGTGATATTTGCAGGTCTCTAGACGTGCTGGTCAGCCTAAACAACGGACAGTCCTACATCTCCAGCCCCGTCACCATGTACGCCACCGAATGTGTGAGTGCCCAACTAGGGGGTGTAAGAACACGTAGCAGGATTTCACATTCAGCCACATGTGCCGTCTGTCCTGTTCACATAAACATAACAACACACATTATTAATAAACTGTGTGTGTGTGTGTGTGTGTGTGTGTGTGTGTGTGTGTGTTCCAGTCAGATGCAACCTGGGTGTTGTGGTTACTGCTGAGTTTGTTCCTGTTACTGACTTTGGGTCTACTGTGGTGGTTCTGGCCTCTCTGCTGCACAGTGGTGAGTCGTGTGTGCGTGTGTGTGCGTGTGTGTGTGTGTGTGTGTAAGTAAGTAGTACTACAGTTTTGTTGGTATCAAAGTAAGAGTGAGGGCAGCAGTTGTAGAAGCAAGAGTAAAAGTTGCGGTGGTTCAGGCGTGCAGGTGGTGTGGCGGTCTATTCCGTTGCCTGCCAACACAGGGATCGCCGGTTCGAATCCCTGTGTTGGTCGGACGTCCCTACAAACACAATTGGCCGTGTCTGCGGGTGGGAAGCCGTATGTGGGTATGTATCCTGGTCACTGCACTGGGGCCCCTGTTCAGGGGGGAGAAGGAACTGGATGGAATAGCTTGATCCTCCCACGCGCTACGTCCCCCTGGTGAAACTGTTCACTGTCAGGTGAAAAGAAGCGGCTGGTAACTCCACATGTATGGGAGGAGGCATGTGGTAGTCTCCAGCCCTCCCCGGATCAGCAGGGGGGGTGGAGTAGCGACCGGGACGGCTTGGAAGAGTGGGGTAATTGGCCGGGTACAATTGGGGAGAAAAAGGGGGAAACCCCCCCCCCAAAAAAGTTGCAGTGGTTGTAGTAGCTGTAGTATAGTAGTATTACAGTAGTAGTAGTAGTAGTAGCAATAGGAATAGTCATAGCTGTAAAGGAGGTTGTAGTAGTGTGTAAGTTGTAGCAGTTGTAGAAGCAGTGGAAGATGAAGTGGATGTGGTAGTAATAAAATTAATAGTAGACGTAGTGGTAGTAGTGTTTGTAGCAGTTATTGTAGTAGGCAATAGTGCATGATAGCACTGCTACCACTATTATATACAGCAGTACATAGTATTGTTGTAGTGGTAGTAACAATAGTAAAAGTAGTAGTTTGTTGTAACATTAGTAGTAGTAGTGGTAGTAGAGATAGAAATAGTATTGGGTGGAGCAGAGGTGGTGGTACAAGTATCAGTAGTGATAGTAACAGTTGCAGTAGTAATAGTTACAGTAATAGTAATATTGTTTTACATGGTTTCCTCCAGGTAATAAGAGACCCACCTCCCTCTCGTCCTCCACCCCCTCGCCCTGTGACGGTGAGTATATTTAATATTTAAGAGTATGTATCTGAAAAAAAGAAACGTCATTCTCAGATGTACACATAGAAGACAGCAGCAGTCTGTTCAGCAGCACCATCTGAAGTGGTGTAGATGTTCCTGTAGAGTTGATGTTATGTTGACGTAGTGTTCATAGTAGTAATAGCAGGGTTACTAGGGCAGGCATTCATGATACCTAACGTGTATCCGTCTTTACTGGATGTAGGAGCCAGAGAAGGAGCCTTTACCCAAACACAGATGGCCTACGGTGGATGCTTCTTACTATGGAGGCAGGGGGGCAGGTGGGATCACACGCATGGAGGTAAAGTTCTGCTCGGTGCTCACTTCATCTTAGTTTGGGTTCATTGGTAGCCCCAAAAGAGGGCACACGAGAACGTTTTCTTTAGGTGCTATGCACCCAAAGAAGAAGTGTTACGTACCTGAAAACAACACTTTAAATGAAAAACAAACTAGAATATCTGACTTTTCTTGTAAAAGAAACTCAATTATTTATTTATTTTTTTTCGACATCTCATTTTCAACTCAAGATGATGTAATGGGGTGATACTTCTTTTTCTGTATACAGTGCTAAAAAGTAAAAAATACCAGTCCCAAAAAGGTAATGTCTGCACGTGTTGAGCTCATTCTCATGTCACGTTGTCGTATACAGCAGCGTTTCTCAACGCAGTCCTCAAGGACCCCCTATCCTGCATATTTTCTTTGCAACCCTGAATAGGTACCTGTTTGTAGTTATTCAACCAATCAGCAATGAATTTTGTCAGACGTCGCACACCTTGCATAATTAAGTGCTGCTAGATGATTGGTCGAGTAAGTACAAGCAGGGCTCCCTATGCAGGGTTACAATGAACATCTGCAGGATAGGGGGTCCTTGAGGACTGGGTTGAGAAACACTGGTATACAGCATTGATGCTGTTGAGCCATCCATTATCCAAACCGCTTATCCTGCTTTCAGGGGCGCGGGGGTGCTGCAGGCTACTGCAGCCTCTTCAGTAGAGCCATCCTGCTCAACAGGACATATCTACTGAAGATGTTGCAGGTTAACGCAGCATCTTTCAGTAGATATGTCCTGTTGTTCCATGAAGACACATTTATGATGAAGACTGTGTCTTGTAATGTAACCCATAACATCAATTCAACATCATGAGTAAATAAAAACTGTCATCTGCTGTTCATAATGTAATATCTCTCACATGCACTTGTTTTTTATGGAAGTGTTGTCATTTTGTCACTAAAGGACTAAAGTTACCTTGCGTTCCTTTAAAAAGAGCTCGTGCTTGATTTTATTTTTCCATCTGTGATTTGTACAACATTTTACAAATTTTGGAACATATGAGAGGACACAACTGTAAGAGCTCCCGGTGTATAACCAGAACACACACACACACACACACACACACACACACACACACACACACACACACACACACACACACACACACACACACACACACACACACACACACACACACACACACACACACATCCTCGCTGATCTGTCCTTGTGGGGAACCCTCATTGACTACAATCATTCCCTGTCCCTTAACCCTACCCTTAACACTTACCCTACCTTTAACACTTTAACACTCCATCCATCCATCCATCCATCCATCCATCCATTATCGAAACTTCTTATCCTGCTCTCAGGGTCATGGGATGCTGGAGCCCTATCCCGGCAGTCTTTGGGCGGCAGGCAGGGAGACATCACAGGGCTGACACACCTAGAGCACCACATTGACTTCACAACTGCGTTTTCCCACAGATGCTTCCTCATGACATCTTATAAAGGATATCCGCCAAAACCAGGTCTCATACTTCTATTCAGACGTCCTTTATTCGTGAGGATATTATTAACATGGCTCGCAGCACAGGCCATGAGACAGGATTACACAAACATTGTAAACTGTCAACCATGATAGCACTTACGTAGCAGAACAGACGCAGACTGTGTTCAGGTCTGATTACATCCACATGTAAACCACTTACAAGTCTGGGAACTAGATTAAGATACACGGTCCAGCCTGAGGTTTGGAACAGGCCACAGATTTAAATGAAGAGGATGAGCCAATAGCAAACACTGTGAATGTGCAACAGATCCAGAGGACGAGACCTCCTCTTTTTTCTCCCAGCACAATCCAAATGTGATGGCCTGACCTTGTCAGCATCCACCCTGGCATTTCCTGTCTCATCCAAGAGAGCATCTCACACTGACCACTTCATCCAACTCTCAAACTGACCACCTTGTCCATCTCTCACGCTGACCGCCTCATCCATCTCTCACACTGACTGCCTCATCCATCTCTCACACTGACCACCTCATCCACCTCTCACACTGACAACTTCATCCATCTCTCACACTGACCACTTCATCCATCTCTCACACTGACCACCTCATCCATCTCTCACACTGACAACTTCATCCATCTCTCACACTGACCGCCTCATCCATCTCTCACACTGACCGCCTCATCCACCTCTCACACTGACCGTATCATCCATCTCTCACACTATCCACCTCATCCATCTCTTACACTGACTGCCTCATCCATCTCTCACACTGACCTTTTCATCCATCTCACACTGACCGCCTCATCCATCTCTCACACTGACCGCCTCATCCTTCTCTCACACTGACCACTACATCCATCTCTCACACTGACCGCTTCATCCATCCCTCACACTGACCACTTCATCCATCTCACACTCTCACACTGACCGCCTCATCCATCTCTCACACTGACCGCCTCATCCATCTCTCAAACTGACCACTTCATCCATCTCTCACACTGACCACCTCATCCCTCTCTCACACTGACCACCTCATCCATCTCTTACACTGACCGCCTCATCCATCTCGCACTGACCACCTCATCCATCTCTCACACTGACCACCTCATCCATTTCTTACACTGACCGCCTCATCCATCTCTCACACTGACCACCTCATCCATCTCGCGCTGACCGCCTAATCCATCTCTCACACTGACCGCCTCATCCATCTCCCACACTGACCGCTTCATCCATCCCTCACACTGACCACTTCATCCATCTCACACTCTCACACTGACCACCTCATCCTCCTCTCACACTGACCGCCTCATCCATCTCTCACACTGACCACCTCATCCATCTCTCAAACTGACCACCTCATCCATCTCTTACACTGACCGCCTCATCCATCTCGCACTGACCGCCTCATCCATCTCTCACACTGACCGCCTCATCCTTCTCTCACACTGACCACCTCGTCCGTCTCTCACACTGACCACCTCATCCTTCTCTCACACTGACCGCCTCATCCATCTCCCACACTGACCGCCTCATCCATCTCTCACACTGACTGCCTCATCCATCTCTCACAGGTCAGTCATCACATCTGATGTGAGGGGGAAAGTTGTAACACACACACATGCGCACATACACACACATACAGATGCACACATACATACACACACGCACGCACACACACACACATATGCACACATACGTACACACAAACTCATACACACACAAACACACACACACACATACACAAACACACACACACACCCCTTGTGAATGTCGTGAAGTCATCCATAGGCCTGTTTCTTCTCTACCTGTCCTATCTACCTGTCCTAACAGGTGTTTCTTCTCTACCTGTCCTAACAGGTGTTTATTCTCTTCCTGTCCTAACAGGTGTTTCCTCCCTACCTGTCCTAACAGGTGTTTCCTCCATACCTGTCCTAGCAGGTGTTTATTCTTTACCTGTCCTCACAGGTGTTTCTTCTCTACCTGTCCTAACAAATGCTTATTCTTTACCGGTCCTAGCAGGTGTTTCTTCTTTACCTGTTCTAATATGTGTTTATTCTCTACCTGTCCTAACAGGTGTTTATTGTCTACCTGTCCTAGCAGGTGTTTCTTCTGTCCTAACAGGTGTTTATTCTCTACCTGTCCTAGCAGGTGTTTCTTCTCTACCTGTCCTAGCAGGTGTTTCTTCTCTACCTGTCCTAGCAGGTGTTTCTTCTCTACCTGTTCTAATATGTGTTTATTGTCTACCTGTCCTTACAGGTATTTATTCTCTACCTGTCCTAGCAGGTGTTTCTTCTGTCCTAACAGGTGTTTATTCTCTACCTGTCCTAGCAGGTGTTTCTTCTGTCCTAACAGGTGTTTATTCTCTACCTGTCCTAGCAGGTGTTTATTCGCTACCTGTCCTAACAGGTGTTTCTTCTCTACCTGTCCTAACAGGTGTTTATTCTCTACCTGTCCTAACAGGTGTTTCCTCCCTACCTGTCCTAACAGGTGTTTCCTCCGTACCTGTCCTAGCAGGTGTTTATTCTTTACCTGTCCTCACAGGTGTTTCTTCTCTACCTGTCCTAACAGATCCTTATTCTTTACCGGTCCTAGCAGGTGTTTCTTCCTTACCTGTTCTAATATGTGTTTATTGTCTACCTGTCCTAGCAGGTGTTTCTTCTGTCCTAACAGGTGTTTATTCTCTACCTGTCCTAACAGGTGTTTATTGTCTACCTGTCCTAGCAGGTGTTACATCTGTCCTAACAGGTGTTTATTCTCTACCTGTCCTAGCAGGTGTTTCTTCTCTACCTGTCCTAACAGGTGTTTATTCTCTACCTGTCCTTACAGGTATTTATTCTCTTCCTGTCCTAACAGGTGTTTCCTCCCTACCTGTCCTAACAGGTGTTTCCTCTGTACCTGTCCTAGCAGGTTTTATTCTTTACCTGTCCTCACAGGTGTTTCTTCTCTACCTGTCCTAACAGGTGCTTATTCTTTACCGGTCCTAGCAGGTGTTTCTTCTTTACCTGTTCTAATATGTGTTTATTGTCTACTTGTCCTAGCAGGTGTTTCTTCTGTCCTAACAGGTGTTTATTCTCTACCTGTCCTAGCAGGTGTTTATTCGCTACCTGTCCTAACAGGTGTTTCTTCTCTACCTGTCATATCTACCTGTCCTAACAGGTGTTTCTTCTCTACCTGTCCTAACAGGTGTTTCTTCTCTACCTGTCATATCTACCTATCCTAACAGGTGTTTCTTCTCTACCTGTCCTAACAGGTGTTTCTCTCTACCTGTCCTAACAGGTGCGTTGGGGTGAGAAGGGTTCCACCGAAGAGGGCGCACGTTTAGAAAAGGCTAAAAATGCAGTGGTAACTATGCCCCTGGAAGTGGAAGAGCCTGTTATACCCAGACCCCCACCGAGACCAGCCCCCATATACAACCACCCACAGCGCTCCACTTGGTACACGCCCATCCAGGTCAGCCGCTGTCCTCAATGGCATGTAGCTGGTTCATGTATTGTGCTTTTCTGCCAATTCTCAAGTTTTTTGAAAAAGAACCACTGAATAGCAACTCCAAATTTTGAAAAAGTACATTTTTGATATCAAAACATAACTAAGAGCTACTGAAGTGGGATTTAATGGCTGGTAAACATTTTCAAACCCTCACCATTTTCTCTTGAAGGTTTTTGGAAAGAAAAAAAATTCTCCTTTTGTCACACCATATCTAGAAGAATTCCCTTTTTTTTTAAAAATCTTATTTATATAAATTTAAATATGCTTTTGGATCCTTTCCTCAAAAATATGTGTTGACTGCTTTCTCAGGGGCGGTGTGATGCGGTGGTGGCCCTACTGAGGAGACAGTACGACCGGGTGGCTATCATGAGACCCCTGCCACAGGACAAGGTATGTAAAATAATAATTTTCCTCTACATTTACCCCAAACCAGCTTTATGGGGCGGCACAGTGGTCCAGTGGTTAGCACTGCTGCCTCACGGCAAGAAGGTCCTGGGTTCGAACCCCAGGCCTTCCCAGAGCCTTTCTGTGTGGAATCTGCATGTTCTCCCCGTGTCTGTGTGGGTTTCCTCCGGGTGCTCCGGTTTCCTCCCAACATCAAAAAGACATGCATGTTAGGGTTAATACTCCTGCCTGTGCCCCTGAGCAAGGCAATGGAAAGAAGAACTGGAGTTGGTCCCCGGGCGCTGCAGCTGCCCACTGCTCCTATACAATAGGATGGTTACATGCAGATGAATTTCCCCACGGGGATTAATGAAAATACAATGTGGAGGATCAAACCCACCAGAAAGGAGACGAGACCGCCTCTCCTTTGACCACACAGCCGTGGGGTCGTTTATAAACAAATATCAAGTAAACAGACTTATATTCTAAAACCACGCCCTCAAGTCTGCCCACAATCCCCCCTGCTAACCCCTGAACCCACTGTCTTAAAGGCACCGTCTCTTCCACATGGTGAATATTTAAGGTCAAAGTTGGTCACTACACATGCCCCCCCCCACCCCCCACAGAATTCACCATGACAAAAAGAGAGAAAAAAAATCAACATGGCGGGGGATGAATAATGTGGCCAAAACGGCTCCTCTTGAAGGGTGTAGGGGCAGGGGGGCGTCCATGCCGAGGGGGCTGGGCCAATTGAACCGGCTTGTTCAAGTCCAGGTGAGTCGGCTTGAGGCGATCCACCGAAACCCGCTCTGGCTTACTGCCCACGTCCACCACAAAGTTCTTAGTCCCCGTCCACCAGGACGCGGAAGGGTCACCAGTGTGGAGGACCACTTCTCCTTTTGACTACACAGCTGTGAGGTTGTTTAGTCCACAAAACAAACTCCAAGTAAACCACGCCCTCAAGTCTACCCACAATCCCCCTGCTTACCCCTGAGTCCACTGTCTTAAAGGGGCCTTCTCTTCCATATGTTGAATATTTAAGGTCAAAGTAGGTCACCACAGCATTATCTTATCTAGCTCAGGTTTAATGGAAAATGTGACTCTTCATGATGTCACATTCAGGAAGTACCGATTGGCCTATTTTGTGAAATGAAACTTGAAAAATGGTCTTTTCCTGTTCAGAGACTGTCCTGTAGTTACTACTGGTACCAGCCATCCTGACATGCTGCTGCAGCCGTAATGCTTCTAATACGCCCGCACACATACTCTCTCTCCCCTGTAGTCTCTTCTTCTTTTTTTTTCTCCTGTAGTCTCTTAGGTTTTCACTTCCCAAGTCGGTGTCGTCATTTGACGCATTATCCTGAGGCGGTGCTGACAGAAGGATTTAGTTTGTGTGCAGGGAATCCGTTTTGTCAGGCAAATCACCACCGTCCGTGTTATTGTTAGGTTACTGAGCCTCGTGCGGTCTTCCTTTAAGTTGCTGGGTGAAACATCATAAAGACAAGGAAATGAATGTTCTGAAGTTAAAATAACATCATCTGATATTGTCAATGAAGTAGTAGCCACGTGCCCGAGAGTTTGAAATGTCTCGTTTTCTGGTGACTTTGGAATCAGGGGGTAAAGGGTATCTCTCTGTACAGGCTGAAACAAAACAAGACCTAAATAAAATACTACTGTGATTATAATAAAAATAATAGAGTACTATTGTAATTATAATAGAAATAATAGAATACTATTGTAATTATAATAAAAATAATAGAATACTATTGTGATTATAACAGAAATAATAGAATAATATTGTAATCATAACAAAAATAATAGAAACCTATTGTAATTATAATAAAAATGAAAGAATGCTATTGTGATTATAGTAGAATACTATTGTAATTATAATAAAAATAATAGAATACTATTGTAATTATAATAAAATAATAGAATACTGTTGTAATTCTAAAAGAAATAATAGAATACTATTGTAATTACAAGAACAACAATGTTGCAGTGCAGACTGAAACAGTTCAAACACCAACAGAGTGTGATTACAAAACTACTTTATATGCTGTACATCATAACATATGGCCAAGGATACCCTTCGAAGAGCTCTACTACTACTACTACTACTACTACTAGTTCTACTGCCACTACCACCACTACTGCTACTACTAGTGCTACTACTACTACCACCACCACTACTACTACTGCCACCACTACTACTACTAGTAGTGCTACTACTACCACTACTACTACTACCACCACTACTACTATTACTACTACTACTGGTGCTACTACTACTACCACCATTACTACTAATACTAGTGCTACTACTACCACCACCACCACTGCTACTACTACTATCACCACTACTACTAATACTAGTGCTTCTTCTACTACTACTACTACTACTACTACTACTACTACTTTTTGCTACTCCTGTTAGGGGGCGCCACAGCGGATCATTCATTTCCATCTCTTCCTGTCCTCTGCATCTTCCTCTGTCACACCAGCCACCTGCATGTCCTCCCTCACCACGTCCATAAACCTCCTCTTTGGCCTTCCTCTTCCCTGGCAGCTCCATATTCAGCGTCCTTCTCCCAATATACCCAGCATCTCTCCTCCACACATGTCCAAACCATCTCAATCTTGTCTCTCCTGCTTTGTCTCCAAACCGGCCAACCTGAGCTGTCCCTCTAATATACTCGTTCCTAATCCTGTCCTTCTTCATCACTCCCAATGAAAATCTTATCATCTTCAACTCTGCCACCTCCAGCTCCGCCTGCTGTCTTTTCATCAGTGCCACTGTTATCTATCTGTTTATTCAGACATCTGTTTATCTATCTGTGTATATAGGAGAAAAATTACAAAGTTACTGTACTACTGTCTGTACTACTACAGTATTCACACCATGCATTATTGACATTATTGACATTGAGAATATTGCACAAGGTATTATGATAATATCTGCAAATAAAGCCAAGCACGTTTTGACATACCTGGAGAGTAGTACTGAGTGATGTTACAGTAGAGTATGCACTAAATAGATGTACTGTGTGTACAGTATACGTGGTTTGGTTATATTTTTCTATTGCACCACATATGACTTTGTGGTATCTGTTCTTGTTCTGTTCAGGGTCGCTGCATCAACTTCACCAGAGTTCAGAGCCACTGAGACTCCAATCAACAAGGGGGAGAAGAGCGGGGGGGGGGGGCAGAGAGGGAGAGAGAACATGCAAAAGACAATGAGAGACGATGAGAGAGACGAAAAGAGAAAACGAAAGGGAGAAAAGAAGATTGCCTGAGTATTTAAAGCTGTAATCAGTAACTTTTTTTTTCATTAACAAGACATAATTTTACCTGTTTGACATGTGGTGATGATGTGGTTGTGTTGGACAGGTAATCACATGTGACATGTGGTGACGATGTGGTTGTGTTGGACAGGTAATCACATATGACATGTGGTGACGATATGGTTTTGTTGGATAGGTAATCACATGTGACATGTGGTGATGATGTGGTTGTGTTGGATAGGTAATCACATGTGTCACGTGGTGACGATGTGGTTGTGTTGGATAGGTAATCACATGTGACATGTGGTGATGATGTGGTTGTGTTGGATAGGTAATCACATGTGTCATGTGGTGACGATGTGGTTGTGTTGGACAGGTAATCACATGTGATAGCTGAGCAGTGTTGTGTGATGGGTGGGTGCAGGAGGAAGAGAGAAACAGACCTGGTGACACTGTGTGGGCCTGCAGATGTGTTGTGTGTCTGTGTGTGTGTCTTCAGCTCAGCTGCGAACTCTCTGTGTTCTCGTAGAACTGGGCCCTCACACCGAAGCCAACACAGGCAGTCTAATGTAAACTACATCAGCTCATACTGGATCACTGTTCTAGAGTAATATTGATCGTCTTGGCCACATTGGCATCATGTTTCTTTTTTTCCTGCTGTTCCTGGTTCGTTCTAGCACATACAGTGCATCTGGAAAGTATTCACACCCCTTCACTTTCCCCATATTTTGTTATGTTACAGCCTTATTCCAAAATGGATTAAATCCCTTTTTGTTCTCATCAATCTACACAAAATACCCCATAATGACAAAGTGAAAAGGTTTTGTGGAAATTTTTGCAAATTTATTAAAAATAAAAAACTGAAATATTGCATGAACATAAGTATTCACAGCCTTTACTCAGTACTTGGTTGAGGCACCCTTGGCAGCGATTACAGCCTCAAGTCTTCTTGGGTATGAAGCTACAAGCTTGGCACACCTATATTTGGGGTATTTCTCCCATTCATCTCTGCAGATCCTCTCGAGCTCTGTAAGTTTAGATGGGGAGCGTCGCTGCACAGCTATTTTCAGATCTTTCCAGAGACGTTCAATGGGGTTCAAGTCTGGGCTCTGTCTGGGCCACTCAAGGACATTCAGAGACTTGTCCCAAAGCCACTCCTTCGTTGTCTTGGCTGTGTGCTTAGGGTCATTGTCGTGTTGAAAGGTAAACCTTCGCCCCAGTCTGAGGTCCTGAGCGCTCTGGAGCAGGTTTTCATCAAGGATCTCTCTGTACTTTGCTCCATTCATCTTTCCCTCGATCCTGACTAGTCTCCCAGTTCCTGCTGCTGAAAAACATCCCCACAGCATGATGCTGCCACCACCATGCTTCACTGTAGGGATGGTATTAGCAAGGTGATGAGAGGTGCCTGGTTTCCTCCAGATGTGACGTTTGGCATTCAGGCCAAAGAGTTCAATCTTGGTTTCATCAGACCAGAGAATCTTGTTTCTCATGGTCTGAGAGTCCTTTAGGTGCTTTCTGGCAAACTCCAAGCGGGCTGTCATGTGCCTTTTACTGAGCAGAGGCTTCTGTCTGGCCACTCTACCATAAAGGCCTGATTGGTGGAGTGCTGCAGAGATGGTTGTCCTTCTGGAAGGTTCTCCCATCTCCACAGAGGAACACTGGAGCTCTGTCAGAGTGACCATCGGGTTCTTGGTCACCTCCCTGACCAAGGCCCTTCTCCTCCGATTGCTCAGTTTGGCTGGGCGGCCAGCTCTAGGAAGAGTCCTGGTGGATCCAAACTTCTTCCATTTACAAATGATGGAGACCACTGTGCTCTTCGGGACCTTCAAAGCTGTAGAAATTTTTTGTACAATTCCCCACATCTGTGCCTCGATACAATCCTGTCTCGGAGGTCCACAGACAATTCCTTTGACTTCATGGCTTGGTTTCTGCTCTGACATGCACTGTCAACAGTGGGACCTTATATAGACAGGTGTGTGCCTTTCCAAATCATGTCCGATCAATTGAATTTACTACAGGTGGACTCCAATCAAGATGTAGAAACATCTCAAGGATGATCAGTGGAAACAGGATGAACCTGAGCTCAATTTTGAGTGTCATAGCAAAGGGTGTGAATACTTATGTACATGCAATATTTCAGTTTTTTATTTTTAATAAATTTCCAAAAAATTTTACAAAACCTTTTTCACTTTGTTATTATGGGGTACTGTGTGTAGATTGATGAGAAAAAAAAAGAATTTAATCCATTTTGGAATAAGGCTGTAACATAACAAAATGTGGGGAAAGTTAAGGAGTGTGAATACTTTCCGGATGCACTGTATGTGTTTGTCTCTGCACCAGTGTTCGTTCAACGTGGTCAGACATCTTTTGCATTGGTATATTGAGACTGGCGAGCATCTCCAACCATGCTAAGATGCCAAGTTGTATTCTGTAACCTGATTCCGCGGCCCACATGGATAAAATAACTACTTATTAACGGAGAAACGTTCCACTACTGGGACAACACAGAGCGAACTTTTACTTACGTGTTCGTATATGATCCGTGCACAACAGATGGGTGATATATGTTGTGTTTGCACTGGATCAGGCACGTTGGGGTGTAGGGGGTCAGTCAGAAAGACCATCCTTCAAACAGACTGCCCACGTTTAATCTCCACGAAGTGCCCTTGAACAAGACACTGAATCTTTGCCGGCTCTGAGCATGCTGTGCTGTAGCTGACCTTCACCCCTACACCCTGTGTGTGTGAGTGCGAGTGTGTGTGTGGGGGCGGGGGGGATGTCAACTGAATGTATAATTTCTGTATAAGGACAAATGAAGACAATCTTATTATAATCACTTGGCCCTGAGTTGCTGTGGCCCTAGTTACTGGCCGTACTTCAGAAGGATTACCTTTACTGTCTTATTATACCTCCATGCACCTTGTGGCACTTCAGCAGCCCTGCCAAGCCAGCAACTGCTCTCAGCTTTTCAAATGTTCCGCATTTTAAGCTTATTTTCACTTCTGTTTTGATACTATTTAAACACTTTGATATATTTTAACTCTTTTGCAAAAAAAGTAACCACAGCAATGAATGGATCCAGAAACAAAATGTATTAAACCGTCTTGACAGTTGTCAAATTATTTGTCTGTTTTCAAGTGGACTGATGTTCATCACAATTACTTATGCAACGGCAAGAAGAAGCGAGGCCTTAATGAGTCGCTCAGATTTTTGTAAAGCATTAATTAATTTGCAGTTCTGTAGTTTCAGTTAGAAGTATTTTATATTACATCCTAAAGTCCTTATGAATTTTAAAAATGAGATGTGTGTAAACTTTGCATGGTTACAAGCACATTCAGTCGACTCTGTGCATAACTGTAGTCCACTGACTTCCGTTTTCTACTGCAGCGGTCACACCAGTTTCCTGTTTGTTGCCCAGGTAGCAAAACTGCTGTGGTCTGGACCCGGCCCACATACCGCGTGGAATGATGGTACTTGGGCGGTCCGTTCCTGCCAGATCTGGGCCAGAACCAAGCCATAGCAATGCCACATGTGCCACATATTTGCCAAAGGTGGCCCATATTTGTTTTGTGATATTTGGGCCATATTCACCATTTACCACACGGGCCACTTAAGGGTCACATCCACATTACATGTTGCCGAGAGCACCGCATCTTTGCCAAAAAAGGCCCACATTTTTTTTTTGCATATTTGGGTCGTATTTACTGTTATACATGTGGGCCACTTCAGCCTCACATCCATTTTGTCCGGGCCAGAAGAAGGCCATCGGTGCCACATCATTGCCTGAAGTGGCCCACATCCGAATGCTATCTGGGTGGCACATCCTATTGACAATGGCATATTTTTCGCGATGCCTTCAAGATTTACCATGGATAAATGTCAACGACACTCACAGAATTGTCGACAATTATTAGGCTCCTCATCCTCATAATTGTGGACATAACTGATATGTACAACTTCAGACGTTTCACCCATTTGCTGGTAGGTGCAGGTGAAAGTTTGTCGACGGTTCTGTGCACGTCGTTGACATTTATCCATGGTAAATCTTGCAGATATTGCGAAAAATATGCCATTGTCAATAGCACACGCCAACAAACAGGAAACTGGTATGACCACTGCAGTAGAAACCGGAAGTCAGTGGACTACAGTTATACACAGAGCCGATAGGGGAATTACAAGGTAACAAAGAAGCTGACAAATATGCAAATTGCTTTAAAAGTAGAGAATTCAAATTAGTGTTCTTATTACAAAGGTAGGCCTACACGTTATGACCAAAATAATAATCATAATCATAATTGTAATATATTCTCTATATTATCTGGATGTATCTTATACTGCTAATATATCCATAACAGTGATTTGAGCCGAAGACCAATTCCCAACGTCTTGTCCTCTTTACTGTAACTCTCCGACTGTCGCAGCAGTCAACATCCGGGGTATATGAGAGCCTAGCTTAACCACCACTAGGTAGCGCTGTTGGTCTACTACACTCCTCCCCCTTAAACTATGAAGTTCCCCTAGTAAAATATTATCACTCTAAAACATGCTGATATGGCAAATTACTTTCAGCATCTTTTACTTGGTCATTACTGGTTACACAACCCACTTCGACCCACATTTGCCCATTTACATATCAGTCTCAGGAACTCTTTCACATTTTTTTCTGAACAGGAGTTGAACAATTTAGTCTCTCAGGAACTCTTTCAATCAGGAACTCGGCTGATCTTACAAAGACAGTCGTTTTGGAGGTGCCCTCTCTCTCTGAGGGTATCGGCGCTCAACCACCTCAGGGGAAGTGGATGCTCGGTGAGGAGGCGACACGGCCTTGCCCACCGAACCTCGTAAGGGTGTTGCAAGCTTCTCCGGAGCCTGCATCCTTGGAACGGGTGTATCTTCAGGTGAGTACGGGCTAGCACCTATGGCTCCAGGTGTGCCCCCCCCCCCCCAATCCGCAACTGCAGGGTAGGTGTTGCTGATACCCATCTGGTCATCCTGAAACTGAAATGCCTCAGGAGGACTGGAGGGTCGGTCGAACAGCAGATGGTCAATGTGGACTGAACGTCGGTTCACTCCATTCCACACCAGGTAGGTGACTGGTCCGAGTCTCTTTTCCACTGTCCCTTTCGTCCACCTCTCCTTTCCTCCACGGAAGTTTCGGATCAGTACTGAGTCCCCCTCTGACAGATGTCTCAGCTTCGAGGCGGGTTGGTCATGACAGTCCTTCTGCTTTTGTTGTTTGTCCCCCACCACTCGAGCGAGGTCTGGCTTCAGCAGGCTGAACCTGGTCCTAGGCTGACGTTTGAGGAACAGTTCTGCTGGTGTGCAACCTGTAACGCTGTGTGGTGTGGTCCTGTATGACAACAGGAAGTTGGCGAGCCTGTGTTTTACTGTAATAGTGACGTTTTGTTTCTTCTCATCGAGCAGCTGTTTCAGAAGTGAAGCTTTCACCGTCTGGACTGCTCTCTCTTCGGCACCATTAGAAGCAGGATGGTAAGCTGGCACCAAGGTCTGCTTAATGCCGTTGCTTTTCAGGAATGTTTTGTACTCCAGCGAGGTGAATTGTGGACCGTTGTCCGAGACGATCTCCTCAGGAAGACCGTAGGACGAAAAGATGCTCCGCAGCACTTCGATCGTTTTGGCGACGGTAGTTGTTGCCATGGGGATCACCTCAAGCCATTTTGAATGACTGTCTACTAACACTAGGAAATGTTGCTGATCCTTCTCTGCAAAGTCAATATATAGCCTCTGCCAAACTCTCGTAGGCCACTGCCAGCAGTGTAGTGGTGCTACTGCTGGTAGTTTCCTCACACTCTGACAAGCATCACATTGCTGCACTGCACGTTCGATATCACTGTCCAACTGAGGCCACCATAAATAGCCCCTCGCCAAACTTTTCATCCTGCACCCTCCGGGGTGCCCTTGGTGTAGGTCGTACAGTAGTCGTTCTCTGTGTGCTGGTGGGATGATAATTCGAATTCCCCACAGAATGCATCCTTGTTCCACAGACAGTTCATTCCTTCGGTTGAAGTACGGTTTCAGTGTGTCATCGTTGATGTAACTCGGCCATCCAGACCGGGTCAGTTCCAGTACCTTGCATAGGACTGGGTCCTTGAGAGTGCTCTGTGCAATCTCTGTAGCCTGCATGGGTAGCTCATCTACTAATGAGAAATAAAAGATGCTGTTCTCCTCCGCTGTGTTGTCCTTTTCTTTCCCCGGCAGTCTAGATAACGCATCCGCATTTGCATTGTCCGCTGACGTTCTGTACTCTATACTGCAGTCATAAGCCATAAGCCTCAGTGCCCATCTCTGCATACGCAAAGCGGCTAGTGTAGGGATTTCTGACTTGGGTCCTAAGATGGCAAGGAGGGGTTTGTGGTCAGTTATTAAACTGAATTTGCGGCCATGGAGATATTTATGAAATTTGGTCACGCCAAATATTATGGCCAACGCCTCCTTCTCTATCTGACTATATTTACTCTCTGCCTCTGTCAACGTACGTGACGCAAAGGCGATTGGTTTCTCGTCCCCATTTTCCATTATGTGTGACATTACCGCACCTATCCCATAAGGGGATGCGTCACAAGCTAATCTCAGTGGTTTCTGCGTGTCGTAGTGTACTACTACTGAGCTTTTCACTAACCGTTCTTTGGCAGCCTTGAATGCTGCTGCACACTCTGGTGTCCATTTCCATTCGACTTCCTTCTTCAGGAGTTAGTGTAGTGGCTGCAATATGGTCGACAGATCTTTCATGAAACGGCCATAATAGTTTAACAGTCCTAGGAATGACCGTAGCTCTGTGACGTTTGTGGGCTGGGGTGCATTTACGATGGCGGCAACCTTTGTCTCAGTGGGGTGAAGTCCCTCTTTATCTATCAGATGCCCCAGGTACTCTACTTTCTCCTGCATAAAGTCACATTTTGCTCTTTTCACTCTTACCCCGTTGCTCTCCAGTCGGCTCAAAACCTCATCTAGGTTCCTCAGGTGCTCCTCTTTTGTTCTGCCTGTGACTAGTATGTCATCGAGGAAGCAGGTCACATGCTCTAAGCCTTGTAGTATCTGGTCCATCACATTCTGGAACATAGAAGGTGCACTCGACACTCCATATGAAAGTCTGTGATAAACATAGTGGGTATTTATTGTTAAATACTTCTCTGAGTCCTTCTCTAACTCAAGCTGTTTGTAGGCATGTGAGAGATCTAATTTGCTAAAGAGAGTGCCCCCGGCCAGTGTGGCGAAGAGATCCTCGGCGTTCGGTAGTGGATAGGTCTCCTCTTCCACACTCTGATTAACCGTGACTTTATAGTCTCCATAGATACGAATTGACTTGTCTGATTTGGGTACAACTACTATCGGGGCAGCCCACTGACTATGGTCTATCTTTGAGATAATACCAGCTTTTTCCAGCCTATCTAGCTCTTTTTCAACTGCGTCTTTTAGTGCGTATGGCACTGGTCTTGCCTTTCTGAAGACAGGTTTTGTATCTGGCTTCACTTTGATATTTGCCTTAAATTCACGAACAGTGCCAGGCTCCTCAGCAAATACTGCTTTGTGTCTCTGTAACACTGCCTCTACATCTGTTATCACTGCCCCCTGCTGGTGTAACTGAGAATATGCTTACCCAGTCTAGTTTAAAATTGGCCAGCCAGTTACAGCCAAAGAGGGCTGGTCTGTCACCTTTCACAATCACAAGAGGTAAATCTCCACTCTGGTTGTCATATTTCGCATTGACAGTCACTTGGCCCATCAAGGGAATGTTCTCACCGGAAAAGGTTGACAGACGCACTTTACTTTCTTTCAGTGGCAGGTGTGAGAGATGTTCCTTGTACACTATCTCAGATACCAGGGTTACAGCAGCTCCTGTGTCAAGCTGCATGTCTACAGGGTTTCCTTCTAACTTAATATTGACCTTAATGTCCTTTTTTCCATTACCAACTGTATTCGTGGAGTACACTGTATTCATCGGATACACACCAAACAGTTCATCCTCATTTCCATCTCCTCTCTCACTTGGACTGTGGTCTTCAGCCACATACTGTGTATGTCCCTGTCTATTTTTAGTTTCACACATTCTTGCTATGTGCCCTACCTTGGAACACTTGTGGCATGTCTCGGTTTTATACCTACATACTTGAGCTGCATGGTTGTTACCTCCACATCGGTGACAGGGTTTGTGCGTTTCTGTTCTCTGTGGTCTAGAGTTGTCACTGGCAGGTTGCTTGCTTTTCCACTCGCTGGTGAACGACTTGCTTCTCCACAGAGAAGCAAGTAGTCTATCTTATTCACAGTTGTCTATCTTATTCACAGTTGCAGCTCCGCTTGGTTTGTTGGCAAACTCCAGCGTATTCTTTGACGCCATTTCCATAGATAAGGCCAGCTCACATGCTTTTGCAAAAGTCAGATTGTGTTCTGCGAGCAACTTTCTCTGAATAGCCTCCACCTTTAAACCACTAACAAATCGGTCTCTCAGTGCTTCATTTAAATGCTGACCGAATTCACAATGTGTGGACAAGTGCTTTAAAGCAACCACATAATCACACACTGACTCATTTTCTAGTTGGTTTCTTTTCTGAAATCTAAAACGTTCAGCTATGATTAGTGGCTTGGGTTTATAATGGGATGCTAGTTTCCCGCTCAGTACTGTATACGTGAGGCTACTCGGTTTGTCTGGTATGCAGAGATTCTTTAGTAGGCCATAGGCTTCTGCGCCTATCACAGACAGGAAAACATTGGCCTTCTTACCGTCCTCCACCTCATTAACGATCATCCATTGCTCCAATCTTTCAAGGTACGACTCGAAGTCCTCTTTACCTTCCTTGCATTCAGCAATATTGCCGATGAAATGCGCCATGCTTGTGCTTGGCTTGGCTAGCTAGCCTTTTCTTGCTAGCTGGCTGGAAGCTAGCTTGTAGCGTCACGTTGCTTCGTCCGCTTTTATTAACTACCGGGATTACCTTCTCACATTAAAGGTATCCCATCCGTCGTCGCCACTGTAATATATTCTCTATATTATCTGGATGTATCTTATACTGCTAATATATCCATAACAGTGATTTGAGCCGGAGACCAATTCCCAACGTCTTGTCCTCTTTATTGTAGCTCTCCGACTGTCGCAGCAGTTAACATCCGGGGTATATGAGAGCCTAGCTTAACCACCACTAGGTAGCGCTGTTGGTCTACTACAATAATCATAATAATAACATGTCATTTGCCCAGAATCAATCCAAAAGTGGGTCTGTATGACCCGGAGAGGGAAAATTAGACTGTGATTACAAGAATAAGACAGTAAGATAAGACAGCAAGCTGTCCTCGATTAAAAGTTAGACTGATGGCTCTTATGATGTTTGTGGAGAGAAAGAAACTGTGAACCATGTAATGACAAGCTGCTGTACATTTGTCAGAAGAAGAGGTTTTTGAGTCCAAATTGTGAGAAGGGGGTAAACAATATGGTTTGTATAGAATTTCTAAAAAGGGGACACATATATTTTCTTCGTCTTGCAGCTACACACCAGAACACACACACACACACACGCATGCACGCACGCACGCATGCAGGGAGTGGTGGCTTAAGAAATGTTCCGTCTGCATTTTTCCCACCCTGCTGTCCTTCCTCCAGGAGCAGTGGGCGGCCCTTTCCTTCGGCCCCGGGGACCAGTTCCAGGTGGACATCCGTGTCGTGGTCAGGAATGGTGTTCTGAATAGTTCTGCTTGTTTTTATTGGACATCTTGGAGGAAACCCATGTGAGCACGGGGAGAACATGCAAACTCCACACAGAAAGGCCGCTAGTAGAGAGATGACACACCTGAGCACGGGGAAAATATGCAAAGTACAGACAGACAGCCGGTGCACACCAACAGGCGGGAATCGAACCCAGGACCTTCTTCCTGTGAGGCAACAGTGCAAGCAATGTACCACCGAGAATAGATATATTTACATATATAAATTTTTTAAGTGTTCTTTCTAGTAAGTATTTTTGTGAAATTGACTTTCCGGACTGCCTTCCAGATCAGTGGGTGGCGGTAGTGTACCTTTCGAGCACTTTGCAAACAATGAAAAAGAAGGAACAAGAAACACGCGCTCGCCCCCCCTTTTTTTCTTTTTTTGGGAGGGGAGGGAATAGTTTAACTAAAGGACGTTCTGAGCCACGCTCCATACCAGCTGGTGGCGGTAATGCAGCAATTCGTTTGTTTGCCAATCGCCAGTAAACACTTCAAAACGAGGAAGAAGACGACGCGTCACACCGACTGTCGTCCAGTAACCAGCTGTCTTGACCTTGTCTGCAGTGTGAACAACTAGGAGGTTGGTGGATTTAGCAACAACATTTCCCTCAAAAATCAAGGTACTTTTTCGTGTGAACCAGCAATTCTTTCATTGTGATATTTAGAAAGAAAAATCAATTATCCTGCTGCTAGACGTTCCCTTTACATATGTTTGCAGGGCCCGCTGGCTGCCTGCAGAGGCTAGTCTGCTCATTGTGAACAGGCGGACAACGCTAGCAGACACTAGCTAATGCGTCTGAGCTAACTAGCAACGCTAGCAGACACTAGCTAATGCGTCTGAGCTAACTGGCAACGCTAGCAGACACTAGCTAATGCGTCTGAGCTAACAGGCAACGCTAGCAGACACTAGATAATGCGTCTGAGCTAACAGGCAACGCTAGCAGACACTAGCTAATGCGTCTGAGCTAACAGGCAACGCTAGCAGACACTAGCTAATGCGTCTGAGCTAACTAGCAACGCTAGCAGACACTAGCTAATGCGTCTGAGCTAACAGGCAACTCTAGCAGACACTAGCTAATGCGTCTGAGCTAACTAGCAACGCTAGCAGACACTAGCTAATGTGTCTGAGCTAACTAGGTTACTCGGCGTGCCGGCTAAAGGACATTAATGTGAGAAGCCCCCCATCGGCTGTTCGTCTGCTTCATGTGGTTGTTTCACTTGTTAAATATGGGGGCTTTAATTCCGTTAGCCGGTAACCTTGGCTAATGCTAGGGCGCTAACGTCAGTTGGGTCGAACCACGACCGAGCCTGCAGTCCGCTCAGGTGTAAGCTCCGTTTTTCAAAGGAATCAACACAAGTGGTGGGGTGATGCTCTCACTAGGAGAGTAACTCACCATTATGGATCAAATTCTCATTAACGTCACGTTTCATCTTCAGTACTGATGCTAAGAACGCTAGAAATAACCTCTAACATTTGTCTCGTGTATGTACCATTACAGTCAGTTTTCACAAAATATTACCCAACGCAGGGCAGCACGGTGGCGCAGTGGTTATACTTTTTGGCAAATTCCATATACATAGAACGAAATGGACCAATAGAAAACCAAACTTGACCTTATCTCTAATTGATATTAACCTCTATTACAATTCTCTAGTCAAGCTGAAAAATAGAAACGCAACAAAGACCTGAAGAATATTTGAAACATAAAATGATCGACTAATGCCACTGAAATATTAATCTGTGCACCTGAATATATTTGGGTTTTTTTTCCTCCTACGTATTATTTTGCTTCTATTGATTGTAAAAAGCGTCTTGCACAATCCCTTTTTATTTTTCTATAACTGATTTCCCTGGCAATCTCTCCTCGTTTTATTCTTTAAACTTATGTATATGTTACTGTTGTTTGACTGAATGTTATCAATAAGGTTTTGAGGGAAAAAAAGGTGCTGGCTTCAAGCCCTGGGGTAGTCCAACCTTGGGGGTCGTCCCGGGTCGTCCTCTGTGTGGAGTTTGCATGTTCTCCCCATGTCTGTGTGGGTTTCCTCCGGGCCCACAGTCCAAAAAGATGTACGTCAGGTGAAGCGGCCGACTAAATTACCCCTAGGTCTGTATGTGTGTGTGTGTGTGTGTGTGTGTGTGTGTGTGTGTGTGTGTGTGTGTGTGTGTGTGTGGACCCTGTGATGGCATGGCGGCCTGTCCAGGGTGTCTCCCTGCCTGCCACCGAATGACTGCTGGGATAGGCTCCAGCATCCCCGCGACCCTGAGCAGGATAAGCGGGTTGGATAACGGATACAAAGCACACAGGATAATAGATAGTGAAGAAAAACAACTGTTTATTTAAAGAAAAGATCAGCCGTATATTTAACATTAACTTCATTTGAGAGTACCGTAGATCCAACTGAAACATTACTTCAACGCTTCACCAACAGATGGCTGGACGCATGTTTGCAAACTGGTGGTCCAAGATGTCCCCATACTACACGCAGGCGTACCAGGAGATGTGGCCGGGCATCGCTATCATGGCATTACTGTACTACAAAATATCTTATGGGGGTGAGTCCAAATGAACTGAACTATCTGGCTAAAGCGTCGTCATGTTGTCTAGTGAATTATTCAGTAATCTCTTCCATAGCACCCAGAAATTGATGCTGGACACAGACGTCTGTTTTAATGTTGATTAGTGGTTTAGGCCTCGACTGCTTTCCAAGGATTAGCTAGCTTAATCTCAGGTGAATAAAAAGTCAGGTCAACTGTTAGATTTTTCAACATACAACTGTCCTAAAATAGTAGCGTAGCGATCTGTTCCGTTGCCTACCAACACGGGGATCGCCGGTTCGAATCCCCGTGTTACCTCTGGCTTGATTGGGCGTCCCTACAGACACAATTGGCCGTGTCTGTGGGTGGGAAGCCGTATGTGGGTATGTGTCCTGGTCGCTGCACTAGTGCCTCCTCTGGTCGGTCGGGGCGCCTGTTCGGGGGGGAGGGGGAACTGGGGGGAATAGCGTGAGCATCGCACGCGCTATGTCCCCCTGGTGAAACTCCTCACTGTCAGGTGAAAAGAAGCGGCTGGAGACTCCACATGTATCGGAGGAGACATGGTAGTCTGCAGCCCTCCCTGCATCTGCAGAGGGGGTGGAGCAGCGACAGGGACGGCTCAGAAGAGTGGGGTGATTGGCCAAGTACAAGCAGGGAGAAAAAAAGAAGTGGTCTCCATGCTTGTCTTGCTTCTTTTATTAATAGTCTCTACTACTCTACTGTTGGCTGCTCCCGTTAGGGGTTGCCACAGTGGATCATCCGTTTCCATCTCTTCCTGTCCTCTGCATCTTCCTCTGTCATGCCAGCCACCTGCATGTCCTCCCTCACCACATCCATAAACCTCCTCTTTGGCCTTCCTCTTCTCCTCTTCCCTGGCAGCTCCATATTCAGCATCCTTCTCCCTATATACCCGGCATCTCTCCTACACACATGTCCAAACCATCTTAATCTTGTCTCTCTTGCTTTGTCTCCAAACCGTCCAACCTGAGCTGTCTCTCTAATGTACTCGTTCCTAATCCTGTCCTTCTTCATCACTCCAATATGCTTAAATATAAAATATGCTTTTTCCTTAATCGTGGGAGAGTGTTAATAGTGGGAGGGTGTTAATAGTGGAAGAGTGTTAATCATGGGAGAGTGTTAATAGTGGGAGGGTGGTGTTTTTAAGACTGGAGAGATGTATTGCATCAGAACCTCATGGATTTTGTCCTGGTGTTGAGTTTATAGTAAAGTGTCCCCGAATCTAAACCATCATGTGCGTCTGTCCAGTACAGGAGAGTAAACGTGAAACACTCGACATCCCAAATAAATCTTGTCAGTGTTGGTCTGCTCAGTCGTGTCGTGTGTTCTCACTGCAGATTCACCTTGTTGACTTGATGCTGCATCTGGTCCTGGAGCTGGTTAATGATGAGTCTCTGACATTTTTTTTGATGCATTTTTCTTTTCTTCTCACAGGAAAGAAAGCTGTGAAGAGCAGTAAGTAGCCACCATGTGTCCTTTGATATTAATGCAGGAATCATAAAAACTACTCACTGAGGTTGTTCTGCTGCTTCAGGTGCCAAGTAAAAACGACCTTTTAAATGAAGGAAACATTTTAAAATGCTCAACTGGTTTGACTTGTTGTAGATGTTTGATCAGCTTCTGACCCGTCCTCTCTTCCAGAGCCGGCCCACTGAGCTTGGCACCATGCTGACCGCACCCCCTTCGCTGTGAAATATTGTCCCACATGCTACAGTCACATCCCACGCCTGTTCTGATATATTCCTTTGTATGGAACAAATAAAGTTTATTATTGTGGAAACTTTGTCATCTTAGTGTTGTGTAGCTGCTTTCCACCAATACATCATTATTCTCCAAGTAACACTTTTGTACTTTAATTTGAATATACAGTTCATCCGGAAAGTATTCACACCCCTTCACTTTCCCCACATTTTTATGTTACAGCCTTATTCCAAAATGGATTAAATCCCTTTTTTTTCTCATCAATCTACACACAATACCCCATAACGACAAAGCGAAAAAGGTTTTGTAGAATTTTTTGCAAATTTATTAAAAATAAAAAACCGAAATATTGCATGTACATAAGTATTCAAACCCTTTACTCAGTACTTGGTTGAGGCACCCTTGGCAGCGATTACAGCCTCAAGTCTTCTTGGGTATGAAGCTACAAGCTTGGCACACCTATATTTGGGGTATTTCTCCCATTCTTCTCTGCAGATCCTCTCCAGCTCTGTAAGGTTAGATGGGGAGCGTCGCTGAACAGCTATTTTCAGGTCTTTCCAGAGATGTTCAATGGGGTTCAAGTCTGGGCTCTGGCTGGGCCACTCAAGGACATCCACAGACTTGTCCCGAAGCCACTCCTTCGTTGTCTTGGCTGTGTGCTTAGGGTCGTTGTCGTGTTGAAAGGTAAACCTTCGCCCCAGTCTGAGGTCCTGAGCGCTCTGGAGCAGGTTTTCATCAAGGATCTCTCTGTACTTTGCTCAATTCATCTTTCCCTCAATCCTGACTAGTCTCCCAGTTCCTGCCGCTGAAAAACATCCCCACGGCATGATGCTCTCACCACCATGCTTCACTGTAGGGATGGTATTAGCAAGGTGAGGAGAGGTGCCTGGTTTCCTCCAGACGTGACGTTTGGCATTCAGGCCAGGTTCCATCTTGGTTTCATCAGACCAGACAATCTTGTTTCTCATGGTCTGAGAGTCCTTTAGGTGCTTTCTGGCA
Source organism: Lampris incognitus (assembly GCF_029633865.1). Classification (NCBI taxonomy): domain Eukaryota; kingdom Metazoa; phylum Chordata; class Actinopteri; order Lampriformes; family Lampridae; genus Lampris; species Lampris incognitus. The sequence goes on along the minus strand of NC_079225.1, from coordinate 3,679,825 downwards.
AACTCCAAGCGGGCTGTCATGTGCCTTTTACTGAGCAGAGGCTTTCATCTGGCCACACTACCATAAAGGCCTGATTGGTGGAGTGCTGCAGAGATGGTTGTCCTTCTGGAAGGTTCTCCCATCTCCACAGAGGAAAGCTGGAGCTCTGTCAGAGTGACCATCGGGTTCTTGGTCACCTCCCTGACCAAGGCCCTTCTCCCCCGATTGCTCAGTTTGGCTGGGCGGCCAGCTCTAGGAAGAGTCCTGGTGGATCCAAACTTCTTCCATTTACAAATGATGGAGACCACTGTGCTCTTCGGGACCTTCAAAGCTGTAGACATTTTTTGTACCCTTCCCCAGATCTGTGCCTCGATACGATCCTGTCTCAGAGGTCCACAGACAATTCCTTTGACTTCATGGCTTGGTTTCTGCTCTGACATGCACTGTCAACAGTGGGACCTTATATAGACAGGTGTGTGCCTTTCCAAATCATGTCCAATCAATTGAATTTACTACTGGTGGACTCCAATCAAGATGTAGAAACATCTCAAGGATGATCAGTGGAAACAGGATGAACCTGAGCTCAATTTTGAGTGTCATAGCAAAGGGTGTGAATACTTATGTACACGCAATATTTCAGTTTTTTATTTTTAATACATTTGCAAAAATTTCTACAAAACCTTTTTCGCTTTGTCATTATGGGGTATTGTGTGTAGATTGATGAAAAGAAAAAAGGAATTTAATCCATTTTGGAATAAGGCTGTAACATAACAAAATGTGGGGAAAGTTAAGGGGTGTCAATACTTTCCGGATGCAATGTATATATATATATATATATATATATATATATATATATATACACACTCATTTTGCCCCTTCGCGTATTATTACAGTCTTCAGAACTGACAGCTGCCTCCTGTAGAGTCCAGGTCACTTTCCCGTGTTTACTTAAGCATTTCTTAGTGTAAAGTAAATTCAAGGATTTTTTTTTAAAGCTGCACTCAAACTTCTACTCATTGCAATTTCATCTCCCATAACATTTGCAAGTTAAATCGCAACACAATCTTGCATGAGATGGGGCCGTGCCTATAGTCCCCGGGTCCTATATTCCCCGGGTCCTATGTTCCCCGATCAGGGAACATAGGACCCTTTCGAAAAAAAAGGGTCCCGTATTCCCCGTTTTCCCCTAAGAAGGTCCTATAATCCCCGTTGCAATAGACACCGGGGAACATAGAACCCTCTTTTGGAAAAAAGGTCCTATATTCCCCGCTGTTTCCAGGGGAACATAGGACCTTTTTCCAAATAAAGGGTCCTATATTCCCCGCTATTGCCAATCGAGGAGCAAACCGGGGAACTTAGAACCCTTTTTGCAAATTATTTCCTTAACGGGTCCAAAATAATAAAAACTGGGGTCATGGCTGAGATGTAGGCTACGACAATCTATTCCTCCGCTGATTAAATTAGGCCGTATTACCATTGTTGGCTGTTGTATATCGCAGGCCACCTTGAGTGCGTATCCAAATTCGGCCTATAGAGGAGGCTGTAATTTGCTTTATTGTTATTTCTTACCAATATTTACTGCTGTAGGCCTAGTTAGTTGGCTCTCCGGCTCAGCATGGACAGTCGGCAATCAACGCAAGTGTGTCTTGCAGTAGGCCCGCCTACCAGTATAACCAGTAGCCATTTCCACCTTCGCTCAAAGTTCAATTTGCACAGCACTGGACACTTCAGCCACTTTCTTGTTACTTTGCAGTTCGTTCTCCATATTAAATCACTTGGCAGACTTTCTTTCAAAAAGACTTTAATGATGAACTTTTTAGGCAGAGAACTTAGACCAGGACTTGGAATTTAGGACCAGCACAAAGTATCCATCAATGGGGGCCGCCTACCTTACACAATAGGCTAATTGCCTAATAATAATAATATGTGCTTCTCAAAAAACTAAAGGCTTGTGGAGGTGCTAAACCAAAAACATGAATCAAAGATGAACATCAAAGGATGTAAGGTAACACTCACCAAATGGTAAAAAAATAACAGAGGCAGTCCTCTATTTCACCATTTTATTGTTTGGCATCAGTCATTAAGGTTTCTGAAGAAGACCACCCGGCCAAGTTATTGACTGATGCCAAACAATGAAATGGTAAAATAGAGAATTGTGTCTTTTTTTTCATTTGATGAGTGCTACCTTACATCCTTTGATGTTCTTCTTCAATAATAATAATAATAATAATAATAGCCTAATTATAAAAGAGGCCTAATAACAAATAACAATTACAGGCATAATACTATCAATAGTAACACTGATAATAGGCTATTAATAACAAAATGCTTCTAGTAAAAGCTTGGCTGAAAAAGGGTTGGTCTATGGCAGAAGCCCCCCAGAAAAGGCATGGTCTAAAACAAAAATCTCCAAGGCCTAACTAGCCTAACGTTAAGGCTTTTTTCTTCTTCAAAAAAGCAAAATGAGTAGTCCTAGCCCATTAGGCTACTCAACAAAGAGGGGCTAAAACCTCTACTCAGCCTATCTGAAAATGTGATGGCTTACAGCCCTCCAATATGATTCCAAATCTCTGTGACCAGCATCCAGTTGACCCTTGAGCCGCAGGAGACGGGCCTCCAACCTCCTCCACTTGGGCTTCCGCCTTGGGGGAGCATCTCCTCGCTCCGCCATCTCCAGCCTTTCCTCTGCCAGGGTTTGCTGGTCCTTAATGTGGCGCAGAAACATCCAAAGGGATGGGTGGCGCACTTGGACCGCATCATTTAGAGTGCGATGATAAGCTACAAAAACAAAAACAAGAGGTTAATCATGTAAACTGTTAAAGAAATGTGAATATGCTGAACATGTTGACAGTGGCTTGATAAACATGAATGCATAATACAGCTTTAGGAGTGTAGGCCTTTGTGTGATGTAGACCTCCAAAAATTATGCTGGATTGTGTTAAACTAATTTTTAAAATGAAAGTTAAACACATAGCCTATGGTGAATTCCACAGCTAATTGATGGAAACAATGTAGATTCATCAAGCTTTAAGAGTATCCAAAGCAATGGTTGACTGTGAGTCCTACACCGATGCTATATTATTTTTTTAAATAATGATACAAATAATCGACTAAAACAGTATAGCCTAATTTACACAACCATAATCATACAATTGGCCTACGTTATCATAGCCTGCACGCTTCTGTGGTGTCGCATGAAAATGTTAAGCGTGTTATGGGCCACACATCAAAAATAAAGTCTGTTCGCTGATTATTCAATAAATCAGAAAATAAGTCTTAGTCACTTACACTCAACGTGGTTGTTGGTCCTTTGCTCCATGTTGCGTGCATAGACGTTCCACATTGGATGTGGGAAGAGGGCTCCATCGTGGACGTATGTGTTCCCGACATACTGCAGGAAGTCATGCAGCTCTGGATGGTCCCGCTGGACGCGCCTCGTGTCTGGGTGGTGAACGAGCAGGGCGAAGTTGCCTTGAACTGTGTCCAGTGGTAGGCGGCCGAGTGCCATCGCCTTGCGGATGACTGCTGCCAACTGAAGGTCATCCCGGAATGCAGTAGTCAGTCCAAGTCTTTGCACCCTCTTCCACAGGGCTTGACTGAAATGGAAGTAGCATCCACTCACTTGTGCCCTTTGAAGTTCTGTTTCCAGCGCATTGATAAGCGCCTGTTCAAAGTCGCATATGACCTTTTGAGGTGCCCAGTGGTGCTGCGTAATCCTCCTGGTTTCCCGTTTGATGCAATCGAGCACCTGCCGGTAGTGCCCAATTGTGCGCTGGCCCATCAGCGCACGCACAAGAGGGATAACGAAGCCATGCATGTTTCCAAGTACTGTAAAAACTTGGCTGAAGGGGCGGGGGCACGTTCTGAACGTTGCATCCGTATGCTTCCACAGCCTCGCAGCTTCCTGATGTTTCCCTCTGTGGCAAACACAGCGATAGCCCACTCGTTGTCTTGGTGCAGGAGGAACTGTTCCCTGTCCCATGTTTCAGCCCATGCACCTTCGATGACGACATCCTCAAGTGTAGCTGGAATCGGGGGTGTGACTGCTGCGCGTGCTCTGGCCATAACAGTCCTTACAGACTGGAATCCTTGTGGTGGTGGTCTGTCGCCGCCACCTTGGATTTGACGTTGCCGATGCTGCAGGACCCTTTGCGCATTATAGATCCTTCTGATTGGGACTTTTGGCTCCCTCGCAACTTCTGCAATCACCCCCTGTCGGAATTCTGCACAGTGCACCATTTCTCCGTCAGGGGGATGCACGTGTTCCCCAACATCGTGCACAATAATGTTAGCATCCACGACCTCCACTTCAAATCTATTTGTGATCAGTGGCACTCTACAGTTTCACCTCCAGCACCTCCATCTAATGGTGTCTTGATTGGTGCGGTGCTTCTGATATCTGAAGTTCTCATGTACCAATACTTTGCCCCCTCGATCACCATCCATAACTATCGCCATTGTTTGTCTTCTTGTAGGCTAGTAAGCACATGACAGTGAGTCCACGAGTTATCGCCGATAACAACCGATTGTTGCAAATTGTTGCAAGTTGGCGGGCGGTTTAGACATTGGTGAATTTTGATCATGTGGTTTAGAACGCCAGGAAACTTGCGTGCAGATGACCACACATCTACGACAAGTTTTAAATATTTCCAAACTCGAAATCATGTGTGCATTTGGCTATTTATTAATTATTTTTCGAGCAATATGTGTTTTGTGATTCAGCTTTAGCGTTGTTGATTAGCCTTTCATTCATATTTTGTCAAAAAGGCGTATTCATTAGCCTAGGCCCATGTCCCGTTATTTCTGTAGCATACAGCATCTTAGAATATTAAGAGACCAGGCAGATATTGATATTATTTTATTGTTATTACCATGCTATATTAGCCTACTTTATAATTATAAATATTTCAATTATCCAATTTTTAGCATTTCTAATATAAGGCTATATTGTTATTATTATTATCATCATCATCATCATCATTATTATTATTATTATTAGTATTAGGCTATTATTATTATTATGTCATTATTATTATGTTATTATTATTATTATTATTATTATCAATACAATTATGATGCTTAAAGGGCCTTACTGAGCAGATGGTTTCTATCTAATATCTGTCAGATGCTTTTCCCAATAAGCTGGTGTGGTTATAATGGGAACGACGGCTTTCTAGCGAACATAGAAGAAGTGGGTCGGAATTGGCCTATCGTCGATATCAGCCAGTTTACGCAGGAGTCTATCCTTGGTACAATGCACTAGACCTCTGGGAGATGGACTGCTGAGGACGGAACACAACATGTATACTCAGCTCCCAGCACTTCTCGCACAATGTGCTACTCATACGCTGAGTTGGCGGCACCCGGGATCGAACTCACGACCTTGCGATCCATAGGCGAGAGCTCTACCGACTGAGCTATGCCCGGGTACAATTGCCCAAGGAGCACAGGCTTACTATATGACATTCAGACACAGACGAGCCAGCTCACCTACTCGGCGAGGCGCATTTTCCTCGATAAATGACACATTTCACGCATAAATATCAGAGAACTACCGGGGTGGGTTATGCGCCCAAATATAGGCTATAGCCTAATAAGTTGAAATTGGTGTAGTGTCGAAAGTTTCCACATACTTTAGCCAACCTGGACTTTGTGAATTCGTTTTTGTGATATAAAAATAGAAATCGTATGATTCATTGTCTTCTTAATAATCTGCCCTAAATAATGCATTATTGAAAATGCACTTTTTGCGCCAAACAGCGTCAAACCTGCTGACCGGGGAACATAGGACCTTTCTTTATAAAAAGGGTCCTATGTTCCCCGGGTGCCCTAGGGGAACATAGGACCCTTTTTATAAAGAAAGGTCCCATGTTTCCCTGCACATACAAAACGGGGAACATAGGACCCTTTTGGGGAAAAGTGGGGAATATAGGGCCCTCTGTATACAAAAAGGTCCGATATTCCCCGGTCTCATACAAAGCGGGGAACATAGGACCCGGGGACTATAGGACCCGGGGACTATAGGGAGGACCCCCATGAGATAGGGGGCACCATATTTGTAAATTATACTCACAAAATTCACTGCACTGCATTCACCCGTTTTCTAACATGATGTGCGGAGAAGCTCAGACAACCCTGCGTTCGGGTACGGCTTCACATTACAGCCCTGCGTCTGGGTACCGCTTCACATTACAGCCCTGCGTCTGGGTACCGCTTCACATTACAGCCCTGCGTCTGGGTACCGCTTCACATTACAGCCCTGCGTCTGGGTACGGCTTCACATTACAGCCCTGCGTCTGGGTACGGCTTCACATTACAGCCCTGCGTCTGGGTACCGCTTCACATTACAGCCCTGCGTCTGGGTACCGCTTCACATTACAGCCCTGCGTCTGGGTACCGCTTCACATTACGGCCCTGCGTCTGGGTACCGCTTCACATTACGGCCCTGCGTCTGGGTACCGCTTCACATTACGGCCCTGCGTCTGGGTACCGCTTCACATTACAGCCCTGCGTTCGGGTACCGCTTCACATTACAGCCCTGCGTCTCCATGGTGGTCCTCCATGGTCGTACGGTGGCCTGGCAGTGGAAAACACTACAACCGTTAAGAAAACAACAAGAATGCCGATTTACCTGGCGTTTTCTCACCGTTTTTGTTTTGTCAGTGTGTTTAGTCACTTCTTCTGTTTTTCACCTCTGGGCCACCGCGTGTGTGAGCTCATGGGAGTGCAGGAATGAGGAGACGGAGAGATCGAGTCGAGTCAATCCCGTTTACTCGCCACACAAAACACCGATACAGCACAATCTCTCATGGCAACCAGCTGACCAACCGCTAGGCTGCTGCTGACAACATGGCTCCACCCCGGAAACTCTAAGCAGTGCCTACGTCAGCACTCTGAATGTCTGCCTTAAAGGGGCAGCAGCCCCTGCTGAATCTACCCTCAACTGTGTATCACCACAAGCTTCCACAGGACCAAACTTGGACAATTCAATGCCACTCGCTCGCCAGCTGTGATCCTCCCAATCAGCTCCTGCAGAAGCTCTGCAGGAGCTGGAGAGACGGCACGCTTATCAGCCTTTACAGGATTAAAATACATTTAAACTGGGCCTCCGGGTGGCGTGGCGGTCTATTCCGCTGCCTGCCTACCAACACGGGGATCGCCGGTTCGACTCCCCGTATTACCTCCGGCTTGGTCGGGCATCCCTACAGACACAATTGGCCGTGTCTGCGGGTAGGACGCCGGATGTGGGTATGTGTCCTGGCCGCTGCACTAGCGCCTCCTCTGGTCGGTCGGTCGGTCGGTGCATCTGTTCGGGGGACTGGGGGGGAATAACGATGATCCTCCCACGTCCTACGTCCCCCTGACGAAACTCCTGTTAGGTGAAAAGAAGAAGTAGTCTGCAGCCCTCCCCGCATCGGCAGACGGGGTGGAGCAGCGACCGGGACGTCTCGGAAGAGTGGGGTAACTGGTCAAGTACAAATCGGGGGGGGGGGCATTTAAATTAAACCACTTAGTATGACAGCTACTATAGCAGAGCTGGGAGGACTGATACTTGTCAAACAATGAGGTTTAAATAACGACTAGATTTTACTAGACACACAAAACGGACTCTATTCACATAAGTGCACCACCCACATCAGCTTGCAGTCCATTCCCATGTGTTATTATGAAGTATGGCTGAGTGAAGGTAAGATGTTCAGAGTAGGATGCTTTGTTCTTTACATTCTTTATTTATCACCCTCTTCCCCGTAGCCAGTCTCCCCGGAGCAAAACAACACAAAAATAAAATGTCACCTTTACATGATTACACAAAACCAGTGCAGAAACGCCAGTGGTCATCATATTCCACAACTTTCCTAGACAACACACATATAACATGGTACGTGGGACACAAGGATGTGGCCAAGAGATCTTCTGTCCACTGTCAGTCACTCGACCCAGTATGTTCCAGTACAGAGGCAGAACTTCACACGACACCATTCAGTACCTTGGTTTTACACACTGGTCTGGTCTTAACAGGGTTCGTAAAAACAAACTTCTCGACTAAGATGGACTTCGCAGGAGCTGGGATGGCAAGCTGGTGGTGCTATGTCACCGATGCCCCCCCCCCCCCCCCCCCGTGTGCTTCAGATGAAGGACAACTTGATTATTACATCAAGTTTTAAGTAGTCTCGAGGCAAAAGTAGATTTACTTTGAGTCACCTTATGAACAACAATGTGTTTTGACAGCTTATAGGATTTATTTTTAATTTCTTTTGTATTTTCCTCCCTTTCCTCCCCAATTGTACTTGGCCAAATTACCCCACTCTTCCGAGCCATCCCGGTCTCTGCTCCACCCCCTCTGCCGATCCAGGGAGGGCTGCAGACTACCACATGCCTCCTCTGATACATGTGGAGTCACCAGCCGCTTCTTTTCACCTGACAGTGAGGAGTTTCACCAGGGGGACATAGCACGTGGGAGGATCACGCTATTCCCCGCAGTTCCCCTCCCCCCTGAACAGGTGCCCTGACCGACCAGAGGAGGCGCTAGTGCAGCGACCAGGACACATACCCACATCCGGCTTCCCTCCTGCAGACACGGCCAATTGTGTCTGTAGGGATGCCCAGCCAAGCCGGAGGTAACATGGGGATTCGAACCGGAGATCCCCATGTTGGTAGGCAACGGAACAAACCGCCACGCCACCCGGACGCCTGTCAGTATTAATATTAATGAGCTGTCAGAGGGAGGAAGTCGTTCCCTCGTCATGTAGTTCAGAACAGGCCTTGGCAGTAAGTCTTACTTTACTCTGAACTGGCTGCGAAACCCCCCAAATAACATGACTACACAATAACATGACTACACAATAAGCAGAACAATCAACATATTCAGAGATCAATGGGAAGCTGGAGCAAGGGATGCTGAAGAGGGCCTGCCCTAAAGGAAAATCACCTAACTGATGAGGATGAGGAAGAGTAAAATATATTTACATCAGCTTTATACAAGAGCATTTATAAATACACTTTTCAGGTTTAAATTAGAAAAATAAATGAAAATCTAGCTCAGCAAACTACATCTATTCTCATTTCCCCATGCCGGTCTGATTACGAGGCCTGTGTATTTGGTGAAAGACAGCAAAATATGGATCAAAAGGCACAGCAATGAATAACGTTATTTATCCCTGCACAAGTCCAGCCACAACCGCTCATCCCCATGGCAACAGTCGTTAAAAATAAATTATACAGTTCCAATAGAAGCACATTCCATCATCAAAATTCCCATATTCCAACGGCATCCAAACAGCTTCACTGTTTTACATTTCTTAAATAAATTAAGGCTCGCGAGGGGGGGGGGGTCAAAATATGTTGTCAAAAAAAAGAAAGAAAAAAAAAGCACCCTGATTATTTTCATTTCCTCCTCTCAAAATACATACGCACACAAAATACAAATACATACCCTGTACATCCCCGCGGTACACGTTTAGTGTGATCACATGACCTACGTACATGGTCTCTAACAACGGTGTTAGTGGGACCGTACTGCGCAGTGCTTTGTGTGTTACTACCGATAGTGTTTCCTTAAAAACATGCTTTCCTATGTGTCATGTCAAATGTTGTACACAAACCAGCCCCCCTGCATAGACGTGTACACACACACACACACACACACACACACACACACACACACACACACACACACACACACACACACACACACACACACACACACACACACCCTCCAAAAGGCCACAGAGCCGCTCTTCTCATACCAGCGGCTCAGCAGGACAGAGACGCCCTTGTGCCCGCACGCTACACATACACCAAGTCCCTCCCCACTGCTCCGGGACTACCGCCCCCCCCCTCCTCCTGCTCCACGTCCTCCTGTGCCGGGCCCTCCGAGTCCGGCTCATCCCCGTTGTAGCCTTCATACTCGATCGGCTTGGGACAGCTGTACGGGTGGCCGTTGTCGTCGAAGAAACGGCGGAACGTGAACTCATAGAAGGCGTGCTCGGGGTGCTTGCCATTGCGAAACCAGCCGTTGAGGGTGTCGTTGTGGTTCCCCTCCCCCTCGTTGTCGCTGCTCCACAGTTTGTCTGGGTCCACCGGATCAAAGTTGGAGGTGTCTGTGCAGTGGGCGATGGTGGGGATGTATGGTGCAACCTGCTGCCGAAGATCGCTGGAGAAGTCGATGGTCTTGAAGAAAGGCTGGGCCTTTATCTCGTCCGCCCCGTCTTTGCCGAGTCTGTCCTCGGGACCGCGGCACAATTTGACGATGAGATCCGACGCCTCCGGGCTCAGCTTGGCTTGAGGGGGGATGTACAGCGTGCTCTGCCAGTTTATCACCTGGGTAACAACAGTGAAGTGGATCGGCATTAGGATAGGCATGCCAGAATGTTAAGCAGGTGCACAAGAATACCTCTGGAAATAGTCAACACACCTTCAGCTGGGTTTCAAGGGGTGTGGTTGCTAAGAACGGAGGCTGCCCAACAACCATCTCATAGAGGATGACGCCAACGCTCCACCAGTCACACAGCTGGGTGTACCCTTGGAGAGATTAAAGAAGCCCATTTCACATTAAACATTAAAGTCTGCAACATAAAACAGGGGGCAGTTAAGGTCTGAACGTTTTGCAGTGAAGAAGTACTTCAGCATCTGTGTAGAAAGTACTATGAACTTCTCACATGGGTAACTGGTACTACGTCTGAGTACTCTGCCTGCTTTTCATTTCAGTGATCGAGTCTTCCCATCAAATTCAGACAGGTATGGACCACTAGAAATAAACACCAGTTTGGCCCTAGCCCCCCCCCCCCCCCCAACTACCCTGGAGTGAACTGGCTTGGCACTGCTACAGATGATGGCGCCCTCAAGTGTCATGATGAGGACTAACTAACACCTCTGATGCTAAGCTACTCAACAGATAACACCCAGGCTTCAACCCGTGCTCGGACGTTTCTCTTGCATTACCGTACCTGTCCGGAGCAGCACCTCCGGGGCGATGTAGTTTGGTGTCCCAACAAGGGAGTGGGCCAAACAGCGCTGGTGCTGCCTTGCTTTCCTTCTCTCCAGAGGCTTGAGCCGGTCCCCGCAGCGGCAGCTGGCTGGGTCTTCCCATTCTTTACTGAAGTCCATACTGTCCTGTCTGACATGGTCCCCTGAACATAAGACACAGCTGAAGTCAAGCTTTTTTTCTTTGTAGGACCCCCCCCCCCCCTTGTACTTTGCCAATTGCCCCACTCTTCCGAGCCGTCCCAGTCACTGCTCCGCCCCCTCTGCAGATCCGGGGAGGGCTGCAGACTACCACATGCCTCCTCCGATACATGTGGAGTCATCAGCCGCTTCTTTTCACCTGACAGTGAGGAGTTTCACCAGGGGGACGTAGCGCGTGGGCGGATCATGCTATTCCCCCCAGTTCCCCCTCCCCCCGAACAGGCACCCCGACCGACCAGAGGAGGCGCTAGTGCAGCGACAAGGACACATGCCCACATCCGGCTTCCCACCCACAGACATGGCCAATTGTGTCTGTAGGGACGCCCCACGAAGCCGCAGGTAACACAGGGATTTGAACCAGCGATCGCCATGTTGCTAGGCAACAAAATCGACCGCCACGCCACCCAGATGCCCTGAAGTCAGGCTTTGTAATGCCAAACTGGTGATCTAGTTAAGTGATTTTACTGAGACAAGTCTTTTACATCAGGTCCACTATGTGCTGCTCTGTGCATTAAGTAGGTCCAGTTCTTGTTACTGAAGGCTGTTACTTTATGGGGTCTTGAACTTCTCGTGCACACTGAAGACTCAAGCAAATGGGATGAAACTACCCAGGCCTAGGTTAAAACTTCAAGTTAGTTGTACGAGTGACTTACACACCATGTGAAACATGGGCCACGTTTAAACATTTTAACATTTCAACATACATACTTGTCACAATTACTGAATTAGAAAAACAGAAGTTGATCCTGACCGCTTTGGTAGTACTTCGAGTCATGTGTCCAGCGGAAGCCGGTGCAGAGGCCAAAGTCAGTGAGCTTGATATGTCCGTCTCGGTCGATGAGGATATTGTCGGGCTTAATGTCCCTGTGGATGAAGCCCATCTTGTGAACGCTCTCCACTGCACATGTGAGCTCGGCAATGTAGAACTGGGCCAGCTCCTCTTTGAAGATGCCCAGCCTGATCAGCAGGCTCATCATGTCCCCGCCCGGGATGTAGTCCATGACGAAGTACAGGTTGTCCTTGTCTTGGAACGAGTAGTAGAGACGCACCACCCACTCGTTGTCTGCCTCAGCCAGGATGTCCCTCTCGGCCTTGACGTGGGCCACCTGGTTTCTCAGCAGCACGTCCTTCTTGCGGAGCGTCTTCATGGCGTACAGCGCCCTGGTATCCTCTTTCCGGGCTAGGCAAACCTCGCCGAAGGCTCCGATACCCAACGTCTTGATCCGCTTGAACATCGACTTATCCATCTTGGCTCGTTTCAGCCGGATGTAGTTGGACTCTTTCTGACACAGCATCATGCGCATCTGTTCCTGCGCATCTAAAGACAGACCCACCTGGACACCGGACACAGAGATTAGGGCAACTTCACATCATTCTTCATCTCAGAAAGGCTACGATGCTCAATAAAATCTAAATATATATTGCTTAAGGTTAAAATAACGACTGAAATAATCAACCATTAAAAAGACAATTAATGCTACTGGTGCAGAATGCAGTGAGTGTGGGACATGATAACAGATGGAGGTGAGTTTTCTCAAGAGGTTATCAGTTGTGTTAGAACATCGCAATAATGCACAAGCAGTGGTTGGATCAGTAAGGTGAATGGCATGGAGTAGCATGCATTTCCTTCAGCCACTGCCACCAACATGTTGTCAGGAGTGTATGTATGCATCCATCCATCCATCCATTATCCAAACCGCTTATCCTGCTCTCAGGGTCACAGGGATCCTACAGCCTATCCCAGCAGTCATTAGGCAGCAGGTGGGGAGACACCCTGGGCAGGCCGCCAGACCATCTCTCACTCACACTCACACACACACACACACACTCACACACGAAACCCACGCAGACACGGGGAGAACATGCACACTCGACACAGAGGACGACCCGGGACAACCCCCAAGGTTGGACTACCCCGGGGCTCGAACCCAGGACAGGAGTGTATGTAGTGCAGTCAAAACACAAGGGCCAGTCTCTCAACAACTGCTTACTTTGGTGACTGATGTATGTGGCCTACTCAGGTACAGCAAAGAGGAAATACCTTTACCTGCTACGTCAGCTGTTAGTGACAGTGAGGAAAGGAAAAGAAGAGAAAACAGCTAAGAACAGGAGACAATAGAAGACTGAAATGGTAGAAAGTCATCTTTTACAAAAAGGTTTTAAACACAGAGATTAAAAGGGAAGAAAGATTCTGAAAGAGAAGATGAAAAGGTAGACTATTTAAGACTTTCATCTTAATTTAGCCTACAACCCTTTTCACAGATCGAAAGATGAGCTGAAGGGATGAAACTAACCCAGAGAGCTTCCAGTTGGCTTACTGGTATTTTTTCTTGTATGCGGCTCATTGTATTATTTCTGGGTTGTACAATAGCCTCTCCACAACACCGTCACCCCATCCCAACCCTTGTAGGGGCTCTTGATCAGCTGTTGCTGTCAAGGTGCTGTTGCTTAGCAACAGGATAACTGCTTATAAGTAGGGCTGTCACAATTATTAATAACCGCCTGACCGCCATTATTTGAGCTGACCGCCATCATTTTGCATAATGGTTAGAATCGGTTCCATTCGTTTGTACAAAACAGCTGGATGACACTAACAGGCATGTCATGTTTCCATTACTACCCCCACATCGTTCTCCATCATTAGTTGTTTGACTGGAGCTCTTTTAATGATGTCATCTTGTTGCAACCCTGGCACATGAGTGGTGAGTTAGCACCAACAAACTGTTTATCTTGAGACGCTCACTCTAGAATATTCTATAATATTGGACGACTGCAATTCAACGAGCATCTGTTTGACATTAACAACATGGACATAGTTGCAAAAGCCAGATGAAACAGGAGAGCCTAAATAATTTGGAAGAGGCCATTTGTTGGATTTGCAGCAAAAAGGTGTTGGTCAAAAGCGCTAATACCCCACATTTAAAAAACCATCTATGGATCCACCCCCCCCACCCAATTAGCCGAATTTGGAAAGACAGCCACCGCCACAGCAACTGGCTGCTCCTGAAGCTTTCGGACGAGTGTCTAAATATGAACGTTACAGTACCAGATGTTAGCAACAGCGCAATGCGGTATAAAGCCAGAGAAATGCAGCCGTTCAATATGGTTGAAAAACCAGCATTTAAATAAATGCTGCAAAAGTTGGCCAAGTACAACTGGGGAGAAAAAGTGGGGGAGTCCCCCCAAAAAAGACAATTAAATCGTTCAATCGCGATTATTTGTATGAAAATGAATCGTCAACTAAGATTTCATGATGGAGACAGCCCTACACAACACTTGCTGTGGACATATTATTTGAAAGTGAAAAGCATAGTCACAATATGCACTGCCACCCAATGTACAGCTCAATGTACAGCTCAGAAGCTGTCTTGAAATGTACATGGATCTTGACATTATTACGCTGACTTGCCAGCTGGTGAGCAGCCACAGCAATCGACCATTAATTGTGGTGCTTTTTCTCCTTGGCTCTCGTCATTGTGTTACATTACATTACACAACACGACACCAGGTTTCCCCAGGAAGCACCCCTTGAGAGAACTTCTTGGAAGAGGGAGGTTGGGAGGTGGACTGGGAATAATGGGCAGAGAAGGGTTTTATTTTTATTTTTTTTGGATTTCTTCCCCCTTTTTCTCCCCAATTGTATCTGGCCAATTACCCCACTCTGCCGAGGCGTCCCGGTTGCTGCTCCACCCCCTCTGCCGATCCAGGGAGGGCTGCAGACTACCACATGCCTCCCCCGATACATGTGGAGTCACCAGCCGCTTCTTTTCACCTGACAGTGAGTAGTTTCAACAGGGGGACGTAGCGCGTGGGAGGATCACGCTATTCCCCCTCCCCCCTGAACAGGCACCCCGACTGACCAGAGGAGGTGCTAGTACAGTGACCAGGACACATACCCACATCCGGCTTCCCACCCGCAGACACGGCCAATTGTGTCTGTAGGGACGCCCGACTAAGCCAAGAGGTAAGACAGGGATTCGAACCACTGATCCCCATGTTGGTAGGCAACGGACTAGACCGCTATGCAACCTGGACACCCTCTTTTTGGTTTAACCCATATTCACTTGTGCTGGTGGGGGAGATAACGTGGGGGGTGACCTACATAGTACACCAAAGGAACAAAGTTTAAAATAATCACAAAACTTTCTGACATCTTAACTTAACCCCTCTTGACCAATTGACCACTGGTCACTGTCTGATTACACCGTCACCTAACTCCACCATGCTGTCATCTACTCTTAGCAGTGATTAAATGGCTAACAACGGCTGTTTTACACACCATGGCTGTCATTTCATCATGGGCAAAACTGAACCACAAGTGATTTTTCCCCCGAAAACTGTCAAATGTTTTAAAACTACAAATAAACAAATGTCAAAATGTCTAAGTAATCCTTTTAACAACACAGAATATATCATTTTTTTATCCGACAATGTCAGAAAAGCCTAACTACAGGAACTAAAGTTAATCCTATGACTGATTTCTCACCCTCTGCATTTCACTCTCAAGTTGTTTTCTCCTACGGATCCGCTGCTGATGGTTCTTCAGAATATTCTCCACGTGTTGCTCCATGAAAAACTTGAACGCCTGGGAAGAGTACAGCGGCAGTCTAGAGGATTCCCCTCTCCGCTCCTCATCTTTTTTGTTGCGGCGCACAGGAACAGGGGATGTCGTGATCTGTTTCCTCTCTTTCTCTGTCCCTGCAGCACTCTCAGTACCTTCTGCCACTTTGTCGCCAGAGCTGCTGCAGCAGCAACCCTCCTCATCCTCCTCCTCTCTCCCAGAGCTAGGCTTACTGGCTCCTGGATCGTAGGCTGTGGGATTTGTTGCAGCAGCCTGCTGGAGTAAGTGCTTAGGGTAAGGGGGAGGAGGGCCCTGGTAGCTGGGTGCCTCTGCTACAGGAACCTGAGGCAGAGGCGTTGGAGGCTCTGGGTAATTATTTACAGCTGGAGAAGGTGGGGGCTGCTGGATCCATGGAGGGTGTGTGGGAGCAACAGCGGTGTGCAACTCAGGCTTCTGGACACGCATGCTTTTGACAGGTTGTAGGATAGGGGCCTGTGTGATGGCAGTGACTGTCGTAGCAGAGGGCTGGGAACTAGCCGGGTGGGATGGTCTGTTGCACAGCTGGTGGCTGTTGAAAGAATTTGAGCGCACAGGCATGTTGTGCTGCCATGAGGTTGACAGGTCTTGGTTATTGTTGTTAGCTGGTGAAGACTGGGGCTGGACAGGGGCCAGTTGGCCCTGGGGCCAGGACTGAGGAGAACCCAAGTTGTACATGTCTAGGTTGTGGCTGTTTCTGTTGGGTACCATCAGAGACTGAGGAAGGTTGCTACCATTAAGGTAGGAGGGAGACGATGCAGGCCCTCCAGCCTGCTGGTCAGTGGGGCTATGTCTGCTACTCTGGTTAACTGGGTATGGGGGAGGGGGCTGTCTGCTACTCCCAGCCATGTAGTCTTGCTGTGAGGAGCCATTCTGAGACCAGCCAGAGGGAAAAGTGAACTTATTCCCCCCAGAACTCTGCATTATGATAGGCTGGCGGCCCATTGGCACCGGGCTGATCCCACGCGGGTTTTGGGATGCTGGGGCTTGGTAACTATCAGGCCATGCTCCTTGAGGTACCGGAGAAATACGAGGTACTAGGTAATCCATGTTGCCAGAGAAGCGCTTGGTTGATGGGTTGCCTTCCCAGGTGGGTGGAGGGGGGGTAGCACCACGGTTTGGCGGAGGTGTAACACTACGCACCTGAGGTGGCAGAGGAGCATTTACTCTCTGGCTGTTACCAGGGTGACCCTGGGGGAAGGTAGGTGGCGCACGTGCCGCCAGATCTCCCTGGGGTCCAGGACTGTCGGAGCGGTACATTATTCCCTCCACCATGAGGGGACCATGTCTCTGTGTCAGAGACTCCTTAGAACCCTTCCAGCTTTGTCTCCTCTGCACAGGCTGCGTGATATGAGCAGCACCTGCACACAAGTGTAGAAGAAAAAAAAACAGTCAAAGCAGCAGAAATGGCGATTTATAAACACTGGCTACAACCAACATTATAAAAGCACGCCATACACAAATTCTTAACCATCAACATGAATGCAGTCCTGCCACGGGGAAGTGATGCAGTGCCTCACTGCCTTTGTCAGAATGTATTGTCATTCCACTGACAAAGGTCTTAATCCTGCAACAATGGCAAGATTTCACAAGCAAGCCTATATAAAAGGGGGAGAAAGCCAGCAGCTGGTCCCAGTGGACCATTTACCTACCTGGGGCTTTTATGCTTGCGTTGATGGGGCGGGCAGCAGCAGCAGCCATCTGTTCTCTTAGCGGGTCCTGATAGCTCATCTTACTAATGTACTCTATAGCTGCTTCCATACTGCGACTGTTGGTCTGCTTCAGAGCTCGAATCACCATTTCCTAAAGAATATTTAAAAGGCAAATAAATGAGTGCGGCCACATGTGAGTGTGGTTTAAAGGTCCCACGAAACAGCATTCGGCACACAGTAAACTTCTGCAGTTTGTGTTTATCTGAATGAAACAGAATGGCTCGTGGCAGTTTATGAGAAAGGAGTTTGATTTGACAAACAGCCAATAATGCTTTTTAGAGGCATTTCTGGAGGAATCTGGACCCTGATATGCCATTAGCTAGTTTCAGTTTGGTCGTAGAAGATCAGTCATTTCCTCTCTATCTCCCATTCATAGGAAATTGTTAGTGTACACCTGCAAGTGCAGGATGAAGTAGCTAAAAATGATTGTAGACCTAACTAGTCAGGAAGAGAAAAACATCCTCATGAACAGAAATGAAACGATTTTTGTGTCAGTTTCTAGAACATGGTGTCAGATATGTGTAAATCAAATATATAAGAGGTAAAGAGAATGAAAATACATTTTTCATTACCTGGGACATTTAAAAACTAATAGAAAAAATGTTTGCGCGATAGTCTACATGCTTTTGTGGGAAAAGTTAAACATTTTGTTTAACCCCCCCCCCCCCAACATGAACCACAAAAAGCCTATCTATGTAAAGAAACACTCAAGCTTATTTGCTTTATAGGGATGGTTTGGTTTCTAGGGTTTTTACTATGTGTCCTACTTAAACAGTCAGGCAAACTTGCGGATCGCTTTTTTCTCCGTGTGCATTTTGAAGGTGGTGAGGTTAGCCTAGCTTAGCTCCATGTCTGGATGTCTACTGGGATTATTAGCAGCCCCTCTCAAAACAAGGGGAAGGCCCCTTTTCCAAAGCTGATCATTATGCAAAATCCTAAAAATCAGTTTAAATATTTCAACTATTTTTCCATAACACACACATCCGTCTTCTTCTAGGATGGAAGACGATGCAGTCTTGTTCTATAGCAGGGGGGTGACAGATATGTGTGTTACTGACAAAAACAGTTCAAAACTATAATTTCATTTCTAGGGTTTTGCATATACTTGTGAAAATAGTTTAAAAAAAAGTTGGGGCGTCCTGGTGGCGTGGCGGTCTATTCCGTTGCCTATCAACACGGGGATCGCCGGATCAAATCACCGCGTTACCTCCGGCTTGGTTGGGCGTCCCTACAGACACAATTGGCCGTGTCTGCGGGTGGGAAGCCAGACGTGGGTGTGTCCTGGTCGCTGCACTAGCGCCTCCTCTGGTCGGTCAGGGTACCTGTTGGGGGGAACTGGGGGGAACAGCGTGATCCTCCCATGCGCTACATCTCCCTGGCAGAACTCGTCACTGCCAGGTGAAAAGAAGCGGCTGATGACTCCTCATGTATCGGAGGAGACATGTACTAGTCTGCAGCCCTCCCCGGATCAGCAGACGGGGTGGAGCAACGACCAGGACGGCTCGGAAGAGTGGGGTAACTGGCCGGATAAAATTGGGCAGAAAAAGGGAGAAAAAAATCCCCCCCCCCCTAAAAAAAAAGTACACCAGGCTAGCAAAAAAAAGTATCAGTGATCAACTTTAGAAAAGGTGCATTTCCCTTCTTTTGACAGGAGTTGCTAATGATCCAACAGATATTCATCAACTAAACTAAGCAAGGCTTAACTCACCATTCAATGTACCTTCAAACTCACACCGACATTAAAACAATATCCACAAGTTTGTCTTGACTCTACGTCTTTTTCTTTCAGCTTGTTCCCTGTTTCTCAGGGGTCGCCACAGCAGATTTTACAGTTTCCATTGGTACCCTGTGAGGGCACAGCACCAATGGCGACCGTTGTTAACCTGGGCCTTGACCGATCCGGTACGGTCTTGTCAATCTGCATAAAGATTTGTCGGATGCCCTTCCTGACACAACCACTAACACTGTGGACGAGTCTTGTCTATGGATGGGATTTGTCTGAGTCTACATAAAGAACACAAATTAAAAAGCATAGAAACTGAGCTATACCTTTAAAGTAACTGGTACAAAAAGTCAAAGTTCTTGCCAGCTAAGAAATCTCTTGTACAATGTCTGTTCCAGTTTATCATACCCCTTTGCATGAATTTAATAATCCATACATTTCTCTCCTTGACACCTGCAAACAGTGCACCACACCATGATAGTTTATAACTAAGACTTGTTTAGGATGACATTGCTCATTAATCTTTGAAATCAGCTTGTCTCACATTAAAGCAAACACAGATGTATCCCTTGTCTCACCTCTTCAAACCCCGCGGAAATGAGCTCCAGCATCATCTGTTTATTAACCTCAGTTGTCCGACTTGGAGCACTGGGCTCATTGGCAAATGGCAGCAGCGACTTACGAATCTCCTGCAAAGCCTTGTGGTAGGGGTGTTTGGGGTTGCTACTGCGCCCCTGTTGCCGAGGGTCTTCGGACAGCAATTTTCCAGCACCCCCCATATCCAGTTTGGGTGGGTCAGAAGGCCTGGACAAGTTCCGAAGGCTCTCGCGGATTTCCTGGAGCATGTGTTGGCTGTTGCCACTGTAGTTGCTGGCGGGGAATGTTTTGGGTCTCATCTGCCTGTATCCTTCGGATTTCTCCCCTCTCTTCATGTAAGAACATGTATGTTGACGGCAAAACAGATAAACAAGGCAGCACACAGTACTGGTTTGCCAGGCGGGTACCAAGGGTTGAAGATGGTGTCAAGATCGACGATGTTAGACTTCACATCTGCATTGTGCTTTTAAAAAGAAAAAGGAAAGCAACTCATAATGACAATGCACACAAGAATGCCAGAGACCAATGGCGTAATAATCAAACTAGTAAACAGAATGGACACATGAAAAGATATGAAGCAACATTACTAAGACCAAGCTGGGCTTGTGATGCACTGGTGAGTCGAAACTGGGTGTTATATTCAATGCAATATTTATTGCATATTTGATATCTACTGGTACTGATCAAGGCATAGTTTCTTCTCCGGTATCAGACTCGGAAGCACCTGGACAGGCCATGGCATTGACCGGGTGCAGATGCGGAGGCAGCGCCTCCCCACTTACTAAACAGTCAAGTGCATAAGTAATCTGGGACGTTAAGGAAGCCAAACTTAAGTGGCAAATATATTTGTGCTATCTGCGTAAACATCCACCTGTTCTTGCAGAATGCGGATCACAGAGAGAAGTTGTCTGCGGCGCACTGGTGCCACTTCGGCCTGCGTCTAATCAAAAGGCATCCATTTGCTGTTAGGCGACCCGGCTAGCGAGCTAACTCAACAACAGGCTGTCAATTAGCGTTAGCTTATCGGTTTGCTAGCTCGGAAAACAAACGTTAATGTTTTGCCTGACGTCTCAACTTACCCGTGAGTGAAGGCGCCGCTTTCCTCGCCACTCGTATTAGCTTGAACATAAACGACAGACTCGTCACCGGAGGGCCGATGAAGACGCAGTTTATACAGTAGAGTTTCCTTAATGTGGCGAGCTAGCGTTACGTTAGCAGCTCCCGGCCGTGCTGAATTCCTGGGATGTCTGACAAATGTTGCGACAGCGTTAAAGGTACCACAACAAAACCCTATTCTTCTTCTGGTTGCTCCGGGATTTCACAATAAAGCCCCCCCCCGGCCCAAAACCATCTCTGAAATGTGGGGGGGGGGGTTCTGCATAACGAAAACTGCTACTGTAAATTCAATGATTTATTGATAAATGAATGCACAAATGAATGAATTAAAAAAGAATGACAAACAAGCGTTACACTAACGAGAGATCGTATGTTAACTGCGTTTGCTCCGAACACTAGCCAGACTACAAACACGGAACTTCCGGTGACCGAATTTTAGGAAACTTCTGCGCCGAACTCAGATTTAAACCACTCGTCACTGTCACACGCGCCCAATTAAGACCCAAAGGCTTGAACATTTCCATGCAAAACCTTGCCAAGCTTTATAGATTAAATCACAACAATTTGTAAAAAAAAAAAAAAAAAAAAAAAAAAACTAAAACAAAACCTTAATAAAAAAGTATTTTGAAAAACACCGAAATAAGCTCCAGAGTAAACACAGTGTTAGTGTATGCTGACAGTGGGGGCCAAATTCATTAACGGCTAAAAACGTACGGCCAGCCTAAAGCTCGCCCCCCCCCCACCCCCAAGTCATAAAAAAGGGATGAAGTCAACATTTCAGGGCAAGAGCTTTCATAAAATATGCAGTAGCTGCTTTGTCTCGTCATTGAGAGAGCGGAGGTCCCTCGTGCAACTCGACATAATTCATGTGTCCTTGCGTTTGACCCTCGAGGACTTTTCATTTGAAATACCACAGCGCTGCGAAATCAAACCGGAAGCAATTGAAAGTGCTGACAACTCGCCTCGGAGGTTCCAGGATGTAATAATCGCCATATCAGAAAAATACTGACCCCAGATCAGACTTATTTTCCCAAATCGACTCTTTTATGGAAACTAAGTTCTCCAGAAGTCTTAGCAGAGGAAGTTTGGTCAGACCTTAATAATGTCCTCATTCCAAATACAATAAAAGAAGTTCACATGAAGGTATCACATAGATACTACCCTTGCAATGAATTATTGCATAGATTTAAAGAAGATATTCATTATGCTCTTTGTGCAAAACAGAAATTCAATATATTTCTCACTTGTTCTATAAATGTACTTGCTCTCAAGGGCTCTGGGTTGAAGTTGCTCAGTTGATGTTTTTAAGCTTTAAAAGATTGACACCAATTTTAGAAGACATGGTCTTGTTTCTGATCTGTAGCACAGACTCACAGTCCATTAACAATGTGTCTTGTCAATCTGTCTTGTCTGCAAATATCACATACATGAGGCTAAAGTGCTTCAGATCACACCTCATATCCGGTTGTGTTGTGCTGAACTACAACATGTCTTTGACTCTGTTTCTAACAACGAACAAAAGAAGCTATGAAGACTTCTCAAATAATAGGGAAAATACTTGGTAATAAAAATATATGAATTGCATAATATCTATATTTAAGCTTGCAGCTCCCTTGTACAGTCTGATGTTGACAGTATTATTTTTTGTTTTTTCTTTTAATATATTTGATGCTGATGTCTTATGTAGATGTTAAAATTGACCAGTTCTCTACGTGTTAAACTGACTGATGTATTTCTCTGTATAATGTCTTGAAATGTGTTCAGTTACTGCTGGGATAGGCTCCAGCATCCCGCGACCCTACCTAGGATAAGCGGCTTGGATAATGAATGGATGGATGGATAAAAAAAGTTCCAGGATGTGGTGATTTTTTTCCCCCGTCGGCCTCCGTGAGCCACAACCTCTTCGCTGGAACTGCTCACCCTGTACCATATGAAGTGTAGACTTCATAATGGTATGCTTTCCATTATCTAGTTTAAACGTTAGTGCTACACTTCTCACACGTGAGGAGGTGGGTAGATATACCACACAGGCAGTGTGTGGATAAGATTATATTAATATGCATCCAAAAATAATTGATAGACAATGATAACCCAAGTTCTGACACTGTTCAAAATATAATTGATATACACATTTTAAGTGCGCAAATGCTTCATCTATTCCCCTTAAAATGTATTTACTGAGGGGCATCCCCATTAACACAACGCTTTGGGCATCCCTGTGGCTGAGGCGAGGGAAAACAAGGAGACGAAAAGTGCCCAAAATACTGTCGCACTGGACAGAAAGATTAAAAAGTGTGAACAATCTTGAGCAGTTGACTATCACAGAATGCTTCACTGGCTTATGGTACTTTTCTGATGAGTTTTTTTTTATTATTTCAAAACGAGGATGTAAATGGACATTTTTTAAATGTTTTCACCCGCAGTTCTAAAGAGCTGAGTGATTAACCTTCTGACAAGTCACCATAGCAACATTCAGTCACATCCGAAGGTCAGACATGGCCCACGACTTGCACCGCAACTAAATATGCAAGTAAAATGTGCATGAAGTTATACTATAAACAAACATGAAATAAAAGTCCATTTCATCTGCATATAACGGAACATCATAGTCCCACTTCACTTCAGATGTTACACAACATTTCTGCTGCTACAACTGTGATGAAGAGCAAATCTGTGTGTTTCCAGCACCTGTATTTCAACAAGTATTGGGTGTATTTTCATTGCATATTTACATGTTTTCTAAACAGGGACTTGTCTGTTAACGAAAATAGCCTCTCCATCCGTGCCACAGACAAGGCACTGTCCCAGCACGTCCAAGCTGTTCACAGACAACGTGTGGCTGGGGAGCATATGAGTCGTCTCCAGGTTGCCTTTACTGGAGTCTCCGCTGAGCCAGGCGCTGACGAGGGGCCGATTCCCACCAGCCGGGGCCACGGCGCTGCGAGACATGATGCTGCTGTTCCTGCCACCTGGTAACACAACAACAAATACCTTCTCTGTAAACAACAACAACAACATAGCTACTAAACCAGTCAGGATTAGGATACTAAGTCAGTGGTTTTCAAACTATGGGTCGTGGCCAGGTGGGTCCCGGGATGAGACAGAAAATAAGAAAGCATATTTATTTTCCCCACTTAAGAAATGGGAACGGATGATCCGCTGTGGCGACCCCTAACGGGAGCAGCCGAAAGTAGTAGTAGCAGTTTATTTTCCCCACTTGTGATCAAATATGTTTTATTATTCAAATAACAAAAAGAAAGAGAACATTTACTTTATGATACCTTTTGAGTCAATATAAACACCCAGGCCCTTGTGAAAAAGGCCCAACAATGCCTGCATTTCCTGAGGAGGCTGAGGAGCGCCCGTCTATCCCCCAAAATTCTCACCAACTTCTACCACTGCACCACAGAGAGCATCCTGACCATCTGCATCTCAGTGTGGTACGGCAACTGCACCTCAGTAGACCAGAAAGCTCTGCAGCGGGTCGTCAAGGCGGCCCAGCATATCACCGGTACCCAGCTCCCAGCCATAAAAGACATTTATCACAAACGCTGCCTTCGAAGGGGTCTGAGCATCAGCAGAGATCCCACTCACCCCAACCATGGACTGTTCTCCCCCCCCCCCGTGCTCTGGGAGGCGCTACAGGAGCCTCAGAGCCCGCACTACCAGGCTCAAAAACAGCTTCTTTCCACAAGCTGTTGTCCACCTGAACCTGGCTACCCACTGAATGTCTGTAGATATTTTTAAATATTTTGCACTCTTGCCCTTTCTTTTTTTTTTTTTAACTTATTTTAGCTTTTGTTCTTCATGTGTGTATATCTTATACTGTGTTTGCTGTGTTTGTCTGTGTCTGTCTTGCACTGTTTGGTGAAGCCAAAGCCCTCATTTCATTTTTAACATGTGCCTGCTCATTGTCAATTATTCCAGAATATCACTTAAGTTAATATTTCATGTTGACATGCCTTGTCCCCGCCTGCCGCCCAGTGACTGCTGGGATAGGCTCCAGCATCCCTGCGGATGCATCGTCCGTTTCATTTGAGCATCAGTAGGCCATGACTGAAAAGGGGAATACTGAAGCAAATAACAAGATGGGCCTATATTGTTACTTAGCTTGCGTTTGCTTATTTTACTGCATAAAATATTTGGTGGGTCCCCAGTCAAAAAGTTATCTCCACCGGTGGGTCACAGCATGAAAAGTATGGGAGCCCCTGGTATATTAACAGTATTAGTGGCAGTATATGTGTTTCTTTCAACATTCAGAAGCTTACAAAAGACAACCAAGAGGAGAAATGGTGTTTGATATTTCAATCCTGGCAAAATTCCATTTCAGGTCCAAAATGCTGTTCCGGCATGCTATCGCGTCTTCTTCCTGTACCACTTGCCTTGTAGGAAGGAGGACAGGTCTGAATGTGAAGACGACTCCCAGTGCAGCAACGAGCCATCCTCTGAACATGTGAACAGGTGGTCTGGGTTGGTTGGGTGAAAGTGGACCTCCCACACTGGCCAGGGGAAAAACAAAACAAAACAAAACAAAAGTTTAGGAAAACAAACCCACAACCAAGCAGGTTTACAAAAGCATGACATGTTTAGGTTTCACAACACGACACATTGTAGGTCATGTGAACGTACTCTCAGCAGAGTGCGCCTCCATTACTGAGAAAAGTGTGCTGCCTTGTCTGACGTCCCAGACAGACAGCATGCCATCCTGCCCTCCCGTCACCACCACGTGCTGCTGGTTGGGGTGGGTGGCCACACAGTGCAGAGGGACTCTTTCGCCACTCCTGGTCAGCACAGAGAATTGTTACAACTGGTTATCTCTTCAAAATACAAAGTCATCGTCATGACAACGGGTACCCACAGATCAAAGAACGGTTAAATTAATAAACATATGTTTAATTGGCTCAACTCCTTTAATTTACAAAACTTTATATCACTGACTCTTCTCTGTCAAGTTGTGAAGAAAAGAAATACTGTCATACATTGATTATATAGCCGCTTACACAATGCAGACAAACGACTTCCTTCGATCGTGACTTCGTTGACAAGGGCATGATTACACACCCTCAACTCAAAAAAAAAAAAAAAAACACATGAAATCACTGGGGTAAATTAAAGAAACTAAACAGTTAAGTCTGCATCCCCTCCCCCTTTTCTCCCCAGTTGTACTTGGCTAATTACCCCACTCTTCCGAGCCACCCTGGCCACTGCTCCACCCCCTCTGCCGATCCGGGGAGGGCTGCAGACTACCACACGCCTCCTCCCATACATGTGGAGTCACCAGCCGCTTCTTTTCACCTGACAGTGAGGAGTTTCCCCAAGCGGACGTAGCGTGTGGGAGGATCACGCTATTCCCCCCAGTCCCCCCCCCCCCCGACAGGTGCCTTGACCAACCGGAGGCGGCGCTAGTGCAACAATCACGACATATACCCACATCAGGCTTCCCACCCGCAGACACGGCCAACTGTGTCTGTAGGGACGCCCGACCAAGCCGGAGGTAACACGGGGATTCGAACTGGCGATCCTCGTGTTGGCAGGCAATGGAATAGACCGCCACGCTACCCAGATGTCTTTTCATTTTTATGTAGAAATTTCAGAAGCAAGTCTGACAGGCACCCCAGCTGTGATTAAGAACAATCGTTCCTTAACAGTACAGTCATTGCTTGATATTCACCTTGATTGATTTGGTTACACAATGATAGACGTTCACGGCTGGATTATTTGTGGCTTCGCTAACTGGGTTAATTTAAAAGGTAACTAACCCTAGACCATTTTAGTGAGTTTGCTGACATCTACAGGTTAAAAACAATGTAAAGGTTAAAAACATGGAAGGCTGCGAAACTTGTCACTGTCAGGTAAAAAGAAGCGGCTGGTGACTCCACATGTATCGGAGGAGGCATGTGATAGTCTGCAGCCCTCCCCAGATAAGCAAAGGGGGTGGAGCAGAGACTGGGACGGCTCGGAAGAGTGGGGTAATTGGCCAAGTACAATTGGGGAGAAACTAACTAACTAAATAAATAAATAAAACATGGCAGGCTGGTATTGGTACCCTGTGATGTTAGCATAGCAGGATAAACACAGATACCAATACAAAATGTTTAAGAGTCATATGAGGTCACATTAAAAGTCTTGGAACCGGACACGTTTTACAGGGGGGAAAAAAAAGAGACAACCTTCACATCTTATTTTCTGAGAAATAAATTCTTACGAGGAAAAAATCTGCGATGGTGTATTGCTCTGTTGTCTGAAATCCCACAGCTTGAGCTGACCGATGGAGTTCACTGTCAAAATCTCTGTGGTCCTCAGGAAAGCCGCAGCATGAATGGTGCTGCTATCAGCATTTTCTGACAAATATAATGTCGACCAGTAAAGCATGTTGATGAATATGTATGCACAAAATTATCATTGTCTCATCACTGATGTTTAATTGTAGATGTATTTTAATTCCTCACACCTATGACACGGACGACTCCCTCTTGGTCAGCTCTGAATAGGACTATCCTCCCATCTTCTCCAACTGAGACAACCTCAGGACTGTTACACACAACTCCTGTGCAGGGGGCATTGTCAGAAGGGTAGCGATGTGCCCTCGCCCAACACTGGGAAACCGAGATTGTCTGCAGTGAAAAGAAAGGTGTCAATTTGTAAAACTGCACTGAAAAGAAATAGGGCCAGAAAAATAGAAAAGTCATTGCCGCTCATTTGCTAATATTCTCCTCCATTGTAACTACTCCCCACAACTCTGGTACTATACATTATCTGTCCAATCCGGATTCTGCCAGACAATTTCCACCAGCACAACTACAAACATGCTTGGCCTTTACACTTTAAGCAGGATTAATATTCAAGCTCCAAACAGGAATTTGCAAAGCAAATGGGTACCTCGTTGTTTTGGTGATGGTGGTAGATGGTCACTGCTCCGGTTGATGATGCTGTGACAATTCTGTCTTGATCCAAAAACTATGACCAAATAAAACACAAAACCAGACCAAAACAACCTGAGCAGACATGTCCTCCAATAAGGGCTTGTTGAAGCGGAGGACCCCCATACACACAGGGGATCTAGCTCTGAGTGAATATATATGTTGACTGTATACGAGTTCAGATCATCCTAGAACCACCAGCATCAGTAATCACTGTGCAGCCAATTTGATTAAATGTCTCTACGACAATGGTAAATTGAACAGGGGTATGTACTTTTTTTTTTTTTTTGCACATGACAAAAGGTATTTCTATCCAATTTAGGGGTGCTTAAAATGTGTAATTGGTATCAGGACATAGTATATCAAGCATTGTTCACAGTGATGGCAGACATTGATGGAAAGACAAGGTGTGCTATAGCCTACAAATAAACGTGGGCTCTTTTGATATTTACAACAAATTGTTTTCACTTCAGGAGTGTGATTGTCAGCATTTTACACGGAGGCTTTAGGGATCAACCAATAGAACAAATGCAAGAGCAAAGATTTCTAAAAAAAAATGTTCCGAGTTTTCTCCATTTAAGTTGAAGCAATTTCTGTTCATCTCCTTGAATGACTGCAGACAACAGTGTAGTGTTAAGACATAAACCAGGACAGGTAATAATAAAGCAGTCTTCTATAGACGTCTACATCTGCACCAAGCATCACAGTCACAATATAGTATCTATATATGTAGTTACAAAAACAACAGCAACAATAATGATAGATTAACGCCGCTGGTGGAGACTAAGACACATGGTGGGATTGCAATGTAACGAAAAATATCGATATCACCCAATATGACTGTAGAAATAATCGATTATTGGACATCAGCAAAAAAAAATATATATATGTCCTTATTTAATGAATGTAACGACACCAGAGAAATTGGAAACAAAATGAAGTCTGAATTGTAGGTCAAAATGCATGGGTTAGTGTATTTAGAAGTTAGAGCTGCCCCCTATGCTCGCTCCGTCTTCCATAAGCATCATACCTGAAGATCCAGCACATCCCCATCATGCTTGTGTTCACATAACAACTGAGGTTCTCCTTCAAATTCCGCTTCCATGCCAGCGATCCCATAATCTCCTATGGACCAAAGGGAAACCTTGTTCTCCTGCCAGGGGGGGAACAGCAGTGAAGATCATTATTACCCATGTCGTTCGCTATTACATGCGGAGACGGTAGCAGCCCGCAAGCGACCAGCAAACCAAGCATGGTCACAAGAGCCAACATCTCACTTAAGCTTTTTTCACATGCTGGATAACGAATTTACATTAATCTAACTACCCACCTCGTTGTCCCATGATCCAGTAGCAAAGACTTCTGGTTGTTGTAAAGAAGACGATGAAACTGGCCTCCACCGGGTTTTACTGATTTTCTGAGACACGTATTTTGCATTCGTGCTCTCCATTGATACACACACTCGTTCACGTGCACGGGGAAGTGTTTTTCAGAATTAGCTTAGCATGCGTACAAGCCGAATTGCAAAATCAGCCGCCACTGCCCAGGTACGGTAGCCCGGTCAAGTCAAATAACCAATTTGTTTTCGGGACTTGCGCTCCCCCTAGCGGTTATGATGCGAAAGCGAAATACTATGAGAATGGTATTTATTTGCTTGTGCAGTTCACGTAAACGTAACCTCAGACTGAAATCATTCCTATCGGAAAGCTCATCAAAATGACGCTTCACGGTTTTTGAAGGGAAACCATAAAGGCGATCAACCAGTAAGCTTTGGATGTCCCGTGACGTATCCGCCGCTCCATCTGTTCTGGATGTTGCCCGTTTCTTAGGCAGAACGGTCGGCGCAGGCGCGGCACTGACAGCTGCTGTGTACTTGCTCCGCAAAGTGTGTTTAATAATGGCCTGGAAATCTGGAGGAGCCAGCCACGCAGAGCTCGTCAACAATCTCCGCAGTAAGTCCAATTATTATGTACAGAGAATGTGAGCGGCGTGTTGATTTACACATCTATATTTGTCCACAGCGTACCGTATTTGGAGGCTTGCTAGTCGAAATGCAGACGCGTTAGCTAATGGTTGCTAAGCTATGTAGCGTCACTGCGTTTGACCTGGCGCTATCACACCCCACCCCTTTTCCTAAGCCACGGCCACATTCACCATCAGTTGCTTCTATACACAGCTTGCAGAAGGTGATAGCGGTCCAGTTACTCTATTATTCCGGCTTGTTGGTTCACGGATCATATATGTGCTGCGACCGCTGTGTGTTGGTTTAGCACGCTCGCTAGCGCCACTTATAGAGGTGCGTCACTCCGACGCGTTGGTTAGCGTTAGCAGCGTTGCTAGCTGCCCTGCCCACATTCATTGATAGCCATCTTAGTCAATGCAACGTTGACTTAACATGAAAGATCATAAACTGAAATTAGCACAACTGGGTCGCCAGTTTCACTTTTTATGTTGGTGACACTTTGCAGATGCCAGTATGCTGTGTCTCGCTGCTACATTTATTTTAATCAAAGGACAACTGTTGCAGGAGTCTGACACTGAGTAAATCTCTGTGTTCTGGTCAACAACAAAAAAGCTCTGCTCAGTCTTATTAACCGAGATGATGGATAAAGAATTGTAAAATACATAATGTGTTGAATGTGTCTGTTTAATATTTGCGTTGCTTGTCTTCTGAGGACTGGTGTGCTAAGTCATTTTCAGCAGCACAATATCTGCTAGGCTCTGGCCTATTTATATTCTGTGCTGTCCAGCAAAGCGTTGCAAGTTAGTCGCAAGCGTTTTGCCAAAAGCTTTTTGTGTTGTGGACCGTGGCCAGTGATGCTCCGCTGCCTTGGAGAGAATGTGAAAGTAGCGGAACAGTTGTATACTTGGCCGTTCTCTTCCTTTGGCAGGAGGCGTTCCTTGATGAAGGATGAATTTGCATTATGCACTTTATGATGTATCTCGCAAGAAAATGCTTTAATGATGAAGCATTCCATGTGGTGAGAGGCTCGCTCACTCAGTTTTATTAGGCCGAGTCCTGTGCCTTGGTTAAAAAGGATGAAACATTAAAGTACATTTTGCCTGCATTGTATTGTTTCTCATTCCAACAATAACATTTAGCGCCCCCTTATGTTATATATAAATGCATCAGTGCACACTCTTAATTTGATATCTGTGATGGGTTCCTACCATCATTGTGGATATGGGCTCATATCAATGCAAAACCAATATGACTTGAGACCAGATTTTCTCAGGGGTTTTGGTTATCGTAGTGTCATGATTCAGGTTTAAGCTGCTCTAGGTTTGCTAAATCTCACTGGCCCGAATCTGACCCAGTCAGGATGGATCTGTGGGAGGCGATGGATCGTTTTATTGTTTACGCTCTTAAATTCTTGTTAATTTCTCCAGAGTGGCCAAGAGCAATTTGTCTTTTCCCGATGAAGGCAGCATTACATTAAAGTGATACATTTTTCTAACCTTAGTCCCTTTTATCAGAGTGAAATTAACAATGAATGAATGCCTCTACCTGCTTGGTCATCAAAGCCACATTACTAACTAATGAGTGTTTAACATTTTACTTGTGTGTAAATATCTGAGGAAAACACTGATATTCCTCTTCAAAATATCACATATCAAGATATTCAGTAAAAAATACTCTTATGTTTGATTTTTTTTCATTATTGCCCAGCTCTATTTCAGTGTTGGGTTTTAGCATTATTATTATTTTTCTTAATCAACCACCCTATTACAGTATAGTACGAGAGAGAGAGAGAGAGAGAGAGAGAGAGAGAGAGAGAGAGAGAGAGAGAGAGAGACGCTTTGTTATACTTCCAGAGGTAGCTGGCCAGTCCCTTGTGTTGATGGTGCACTACTGCTAAATCAAACCTTTGGAAACATTCATTCATTCATTCATTCATCTTCAGCCGCTTCTCCAGGGTAAGGTCGCAGTGGCAGCAAGCTAAGTAGGGCACTCCAGACGTCCCTTGCCCCAGCAATGCCTTCCAGCTCGGGGATCCCAAGGCGTTCCCAGGCCAAATTGGACATGTAGTCCCTCCAGCGAGTTCTGAGTCTACTCCGGGGTCTCCTCCCAGTTGGCCATGCCTGGTAAACCACCAAAGGAAGGCACTCAGGAGGCATCCTAATCAGATGCCTGAACCACCTCAGCCGGCTCATTTCGATGTGAAGAAGCAGCGGCTCTACTCCGAGCTCCCTCCGGATGTCCAAGCTCCTCACCCTATCTCTAAGGCTGAGCCCAGACACCCTATGGTGGAAACTCATTTCAGCCGCTTGTATCCGTGATCTCATCCTTTTGGTCACTACCCAAAGCTCATGACCATAGGTGAGGGTTGGAATGAAGATTGACTGGTAAATTGAGAACTTTGCCTTCCAGCTCAGCTTCCTCTTCACCTAAATGGTCCAGTACAACGTCCGTATTACTGCTGATGCAGCACCAGTCTGCCTGTCAATCCGCTCCATCCTACCCTCACTCATGAACAAGACCCCGAGATACTCCTTCACTTGAGGCAACAACTCATCCCCAACCTGGAGGGAGCAATCCACCAATTTCCGGTAGAGAACCATGGCCTCAGACTTGAAGGTGCTGACTCTCATCCCAGACATTTCACACTCAGCTGCAAACTACCCCACTGCACGCTGGAGGTCGCGTTCTGATGAAGCCAACAAAACCACATCATCTGCGAAGAGCAGAGATGCAATTCTGAGGTTCCCAAAATGGACATACTCCTCACCTTGGCTGCACCTTGAGATCCTGTCCATGAATATCACAAACAATCAGAGACAGGGGACAACCTTGGCGGAGCCCGATACCCACTGAAAATGTGTTTGAAATTGTGCTGAGAATGCGTACACAGCTCTCACTTTGGTTATACAAGGACCGGATGGCTTGTAGCAACTGACCTGGTAACCCAAACTCCCACAGTACCCCCCACAGAGTGCCCCGGGGTACACGGTCGTAAGCCTTTTCCAGGTCCACAAAACGCATGTAGACTGGCTCGTCAAACTCCCATGCCCCCCTCAGCACTTCCGCAAAGGTAAAGAGTTGGTCTGTTGTTCCACGGCCAGCACGGAATCCGCACTGTTCCTCCTGGATCCGAGGTTCGACAATCAGTCGGAGCCTCCTTTCCAGCACCCTAGGGTGGACTTTCCTAGGGAGGCTGAGCAATGTGATGCCCCGATAATTGACCTTTCGCAAAGTACCGCCCCAGAACGGTGCTTGTCCAATCCTACCTTAGCAACGGTCCGTCAAGCTTTCAAACACACAACAAAATGCTGAAACGGTGTGCCTATGGGATCTGCAAATCGGATACTAGATATCTGAAAAGTTTGGAGGGGGTGTAATTTTCTTTCCCTTCCCGAAACCCAGAATGCAAGAAGTGCAATGTCGGCAATAGATTTCGCAGTATAGCAGAACCCATGGCCAGCTTAATCCATCCAAAATCAACAAAAATACCTGTCTGCTCCAAGCTAAGCTTGCTACTAGCTATTATTGATAGCTAATACAGCTAACGTATTATTACTGTTACTTTTACCCACACAATGCGCTGATTTCTTCCTTCATGTTTTGGTGTTTTCCGGCTACTTCCTGGATAGTTCTGAAATGCTTGACGGGCATAGCAATAGTAACTAAGGGGGGCGGGACTTTGCGAAAGGTCAATTGGAGCACACCCTCCGGTCCCCTTTTTTAAATATAGGAACCACTACCCCAGTCTGCCACTCCACAGGTACTATCCCAGACCTCCACATGACACTAAAGAGGCGTGTCAACTAAGACAGCCCAACAATGTCCAGAGCCTTCAGCATCTCAGGGTGAATCTCATCCATACCTGGCGCCTTGCCACCGAGGAGCTTTTTAACTACCTCAGAGATCTCTGCCAGGGATATTGGTGGGGCTTCCCCTGAGTCTTCAGACTCTACCTGTTCCACTGAGGATGTTAGCTGGGTTCAGGAGTTCCTCAAAGTGTTCTTTCCACTGCTCAACAACATCTCCAGTTCGGATCAACAGTTCCCCTCCCCGGCTGAACACAGCCTGAGTCAAGCCCTGCTTCCCCTTCCCGAGTCGCCGAATGGTTGCCAGAACTTCCTTGAGGCCAATGGAAAGTCCTCCTCCATAGCCTTGCCGAACTTCTCCCACACCCGAGTTTTTGCTTCCGCGACTGCCGAAGCGGCAGCCCTTCTGGCCTCCCGGTACCTGTCTGCTGCTTCAGGAGACCTCTGGATCAATGGACCAACCAAGTCTGAAAGACTTACTTCTTCAGCCTGACAGCTTCCCTCACCGCTGGTGTCCACCAGCGGGTTCTTAGGTTGCCGCCTCGACAGGCACCGATGACCTTATGACCACAGTACCTTCCTGCCACATCTGCTATAAAGGCTTTGAACATGGCCCACTCAGACTCCATCCATGTCCCCAGCCTCCCTCAGGATACACGAGAACTTCTTCCTGAGGTGGGAGTTGAAGACCTCATGGACAGGGGCCTACGCCAGACGTTCCCAGTCCACCCTCACTACACGTTTGGGTTTTCCAGGTCTGTCTGGCAGCCTTCCCCACCATCTGATCCAACTCACCACCAGGTGGTGATCAGTTGACAGCTGTGCTCCTCTCTGCCACCTGAGTGTCCAAAATATATGGCCTTTGGAAACACTGTATTTGAAAGTTGGCCGTTCAGAATATATATATATATATAGAGAGAGAGAGAGAGAGAGAGAGAGAGAGAGAGAGAGAGAGAGAGAGAGAGAGAGAGAGAGAGAGAGAGAGAGAGAGAGAGAGAGAGAGAGAGAGAGAGAGAGAGAGAGAGAGAGAGAGAGAGAGAGAGAGAGAGAGAGAGAGAGAGAGAGAGAGAGATCTTGCTTTCAGCCTGCTCTTCCATGGAGGGTACTTTTGGTGACCTGTGTTCTTTCCTGTACCTTATCCTGTACCCAAACATCTCCAGGATTACGGTTGCAGTGGCATATATAAGCATGTTGGTCTCCCTTATTGTGACAGTCGAGATATTGTGTAAGGCTGCGTAAAATCAGGGTCTCAACCTGACCGGCTAACACGGGAGAACAATACTGATCATGAAGGATCCCCACAAGGGTACAACACTTTCATACTACTGGCCGATAACCTGCCTCTCCACAGCATGGAAGATCCTGTTAGGCATCGTAGCAGCTAAGGTGAACGGGC
This sequence comes from Lampris incognitus, assembly GCF_029633865.1. Taxonomy (NCBI): domain Eukaryota; kingdom Metazoa; phylum Chordata; class Actinopteri; order Lampriformes; family Lampridae; genus Lampris; species Lampris incognitus. Next base: position 3,644,832 of record NC_079225.1, on the reverse strand, counting down.
ACACGAGTTAATACATGAGCAAAACTCAAGGACAAGGAATTGGGAACAACACCATAGGGTCAAAGCATCAGCTACTGGTTGACAGAGCAGTCACCCAAGACTAAGACCAGACAGATCAACCTGAGCACAGCCTGGGTTGACTACAAGAAAGCCTATGATTCAGTGCCCCATACATGGTTACTGGAGTGCTTGTCACTATACAAAGCCAACAGGACACTTAACAGCCTTTGAGAACTCAATGCAGCAGTAGAGAGCAACACTAATTGGCCAACTCAAAGACGATCACACAGGTAACCATCAAATGTGGCATATACCAAGGTGATGGACTATCCCTGCTGCTGTTCTGCATAGGCCTGAACCCCCTCCCTCATTCAGAGCATAACAAAGAGTGGATATGGTACAGGTTCATAAGTGGAGTTACCATCAGCCTGCTCCTATACATGGATGACATCAAGCTGTATGCCAGGAATGAGCGAGACATAGTGTTACTGATCCACCTCACCAGGATCTACGGCAACGACATCAGGATATCATTCGGAATGGAAAATGCAGTCGAGTTGTGGAAAGAAGAGGAAAGGTGGTGATGACTGAAGGGGTTGAATTACCAGATGGAAGGATAACAGACATACAGCACACACACACACACATATATATACAACACAGATACAGGACATTTTTTTTAATACATTGTAATACAGGCCTGTTTCGTGCGTCGCACACAATGTATTAAAAAAAAATTTTTCCTGTATCTTTGTTGATATTCCGCTCCTCATTAGTTGAGCACTTATAACACCATTGACGGTTTTGGAAAAAAAACGCTATATATACACACACACACACACACACACACACACACACGCTGATTAGCCAAAACATTAAAACCACTGACAGGTGAGTGATTAACATTGATCATCACGTTACAATGGCGTCTGTCAAGGGGTTGGATATATTAGGCAGCAAGTGAACAGTCAGTTCTTGAAGTTGATGTGTTGGAAGCAGGAAAAATAGGTATGCTTAAGGATCTGAGTGACTTTGACAAGGGCCAAATTGTGATGGCTAAACGAATGGGTCAGAGCATCTCCAAAATGGCAGGTCTTGTGGGTGTTCCCGGTATGTAGTGGTCAGTACCTACCAAAAGTTGTCCAAGGAAGCACAACCAGTGAACCGGCAACAGGGTCATATAACCCTGACCCAAGGCTCATTGATGCGCGTGGGGAGCGAAGGCTAGCCTGTCTGGTCCGACCCCACAGAAGACCTATTGTAGCCCAGACTGCTGAAAAGGTTCATGCTGGCTATGATAAGACAGGTGTCAGAACACACAGTGCGTCACAACTTGCTGCGTATGGGGCTGTGTAGCCACAGACCAGTCAGAGTGCCCATGATGACCCCTGTCCACCACCGAAAGCACCTACAATGGGCATATGAGCATCAGAACTTGACCACGGAGCAATGGAATAAGGTGGCCTGGTCTGATGAATCATGTTTTCTTTTACATCATGTGGACAGCAGCGTGCGAGTGCATCATTTACCTGGGGACGAGATGGTACCAGGGTGCACTAGAAGAAGAAGACAAGCCGGCAGAGGCAGTGTGATGCTCTGGACAATGTTCTGCTGGGAAACCTTGGGTCCGGGCATTCATGTGGATGTTAATTTGACACGTGCCACCTACGTAAACATTGTTGCAGATCAGGTACAACCCTTCATGACGGTGGTACTCCCTGATGGCAGTGGCCTCTTTCAGCAGGATAATGCAACTTACTACACTGCAAAAACTGTTTAGGAATGGTTTGAGGAACATGGCAAAGAATTCAAGATGTTACCCTGTCCCCCAAATTCCCCCTATGTCAATCTGATCGAGCATCTGTGGGATGTGCTGGAAAAACAAGTCCGATCCATGGAGGTCCCATCTCATAACTTACAGGACTTAAAGGATCTGCTGCTAACGTCTTGGTGCCAGATACCAGAGGACACCTTCAGAGGTGTTGTGGAGTCCATGCCTCTACGGGTCAGAGCTGTTTTGGCGGCACAAGGGGGACCTACACAATAATAAGCAGTTGGTTTTAATGTTTTGGGTGATTGGTGTGTAGCCTCTTTGTTGTACTTCCATGGTGGATGGCCAATCTCCTGTCTTGATGGTGCAGTACTGCTAAATCAAACCTTGGGAAACACTATGGTTGACATTTAGCCCTTTAGACTCTAACAGAACTGACCCAAGATTAGTGTAAACTGGGTTTAAGCAGTTCTCACGTAGTGTGCATGCAAGTTCTTGACCTATTGTTTTTATTGGCTAGTGCTCTATTCTCCTAACTGTTCAGCACTTGAGTGTAGTTGTTCAGGCCATAGTACAAATTCCTGAACTGGCATGTATTTCAAAACCAAGATTACCTCATATAAAATGACAAAACCATTTTCTTGCTAAAGATTTAGGTTTGGAAGAATTAAAAAGCTTCTTCAAATAGTCCAAAAAAATATTGTGAACATGTTCTTTTGGAGCCTTACAAAATGATAACTTGTCCTTGCTTGGCTTACTCAAAGGATGGTAGTGTTGAATCACAAGAGAAAAAGAGAATGTTTGGAGCTGTGCATTGATATAAAATAGCATTTTGAAATGCTATATTTACTGCAGAATATGCAAGTAGGTGTCCATCTGGACGACCGTCTCTGTCTGTAATGGATCTGGCCAGAGACGACCTGGGCGGTGCATAGCTTTTAGGGCAAGCTGAGTTTGTAATGAGAGCAGCACCGGCTGTCATTGGCACTTTCTGCTGTTTATGTCTACTGCCAGCGTTGTATAGGATTACACTGAATACAGTGCCGCTTATGTCTTTCTGCGTTTGTGCATACGTGTCATGGATTTGTGTTGCAGCATTTCCTTAAGCACTGTCTTCTGCATTCACAGAAAATGGGATCATTAAGTCGGACAAGGTCTATGAAGTCATGCTGGCCACAGATCGAGCCCATTTCTCCAGATGCAACCCTTACATGGACTCTCCGCAGTCAATAGGTATGTGTGATTCCTCATACCCTGCAGTACAGTAAAAATACAGTAAGAGACGCTGTGAGATAAATTAACCTGTTTTTTTTGTGCCTCTCTTTTCACCAGGCTATCAAGCGACTATCAGTGCCCCGCACATGGTACGATAAAAGCATCTCAGACACATTTAAACCCTATGAACTCCCCCTCCCCCTACAATACACACACAGTCTTTACTAGGGGTGGGGCAAAATGTCGATGCGGCAATGCATCACGATACTTCCTCGCGCGATGCATAATCGATTCACTGGCGTCAGAGATCGATGTTTTTGTTAAAACATGCAAGCGTTTAAATGGATTCCTCCGCCTGTTACCATTTATCTTACCAAAGTCACTACTTCAAGACACCTTGTGGTGGCGCTAATCAAATGAACGCGGGTAAAATACGTGAACGGAAGAAGCGTGCGTGCGACCCGTGCGTGAAGAAGCCCGCTCAAATGGCTGATAGTGGGAGAGAAAAGACAATCAGAGACGCACTTTTCGACTGCTGGTGACGTAATCACCGCTCAGAGGAGTGCACTCACTTCTGAGCATGTTGATCAGCTGCTGTCCCTGAAGAAGAACATGCAAGTTTAGTAACTGAAACGCGTCCGCGTTTACATAAAACAAGTTCGTAAGCGCTGAACTGTGTCCAGGTTTACATAAAGAAATGCTCGTTCTGCTTGTTATGCACTGCAGCATGTATTTTTGCATTCATTTTGTTTTATTATTTTTTTTGTATTCTGTAAAGTACCTAATTTGCACAGAACTGTTCTGCTTTCTGGCAGTTTAGCCTTTTGTTTTATTTTATTCGTCATTCTGTGAAACTGACACTGAGTGAATATGCAGTGAATAAAGACTAATAATTCCTGTTTTTTGCCTTTCTAGTGGTATTTTTTCTTCAGTTACATAGATATCGTGATGTATCATAGATTAATTAAGTCGCAGTGCATCGAGAATCGCAGATTTAATCGTAATCGTGGGCAAAGTATCGTGACAGTATCGTAATCGTGAGCTGAGCGTATCATCCCACCCCTAGTCTTTACACTCCTAATATTCCTGCACCAAGCCAAACCGTCCCTTGCTTTTAGTAGATTAGGAAGAACCACATTTCACATGAATGTAGTTTTTTGTTTGATTGTTGGTGGGTTAGTTTAAGCACTTCGTCGTAGCCGTTAAGTCTCGTCAACATACTCTGAAGTGGCGAGAGCTGCTGACTTTGGTTTCTGTGGGGCGTAGAGAGGCAGCTAGCTGCATCGGGTATCTCTTGTGTCAGTGGTATCTGGTAATGGACAGAGAATGCTTTTCTGGTGATATTTTTGTGTCGGTCTCTGCCCAGCACGCCTATGCCCTGGAGCTCCTGCATGACCAGCTGTATGACGGGGCCAAAGCCCTGGACGTGGGCTCCGGCAGTGGGATCCTCTCCGCGTGCTTTGCACGAATGGTGAGCCACACATGACGGGTAAACAAATACAATTTTTTTCCCTTGGAGGCAGTTCCTGTTTATGATTAATTTGACTGTTTGATTAATTTCTGTTTCAACCAATCAGAATATAATTATCCAACGTTTTTTATTTCAGTGCTTTTCTTTTCTTTATTTGTTTTGTTTTTTTTTTGCCGTTTTTTTGCCGTTTTGTTTGTGGAACTGAGCACCACCCCTGCTTCATGTTTTACAGGTGGGTCCCAAAGGGAAGGTGATCGGAATTGATCACATCAAAGAGCTGGTAGATGACTCGATAAACAACGTGAAGAAAGATGACCCGGGTTTGATAACATCGGGCCGTGTGAAGCTGTTAGGTAAGGCGGGGTCAGTGGGAAGTGAGACACATTTGATATCCGGCAGACTTGCTAAATAATTGAGATGTGTATGCCCGATTTCATCTTCGCTGCAGTCTTGCAGCGGCAGTCTCAGAGGCCAAGGGAAAGCTGGTTTAGTGTGTGTCCTTGTTCCGCCTCCTACTGACTGCTCATTAGCTTGTTGTGCGTGGCTAGCCCAGCGATAAGCCTGGCACTATGTGAGTGACAGCTGCCGCTTGTTTTTGTTTCAGTGGGAGACGGGCGAATGGGCTACATGGAGGAGGCGCCTTATGACGCCATCCACGTTGGTGCGGCAGCACCCACAGTACCCCAAGCGGTGAGTCTGCACAGCACAGCTGTGAACATTGCCAATGTTGTTGATCAACGCTACATTGGCTCATGAAGTAGAAAAAACCCAGAAAAATCTAACCCTTATAAAGGAGGAAGATATAATATAATTTTGCATTTTTAAACAGAAAATTACTCATTGTACTGATTTTATTTCCGCTGCCCTGCTGCTTGACAGCCTGTTTGGTTCAAGATGGTGTTCACATGTCACTTCCCTTGTTCTTCCTGTCTCAGCTCCTGGACCAGCTGAAGCCAGGTGGTCGCCTGATCCTGCCTGTGGGCCCAGCTGGCGGGAACCAGATGCTGGAGCAGTACGACAAGATGGATGATGGCAGCACCAAAATGAAGCCCTTGATGGGAGTGATTTATGTGCCTTTAACAGACAAAGACAAGCAGTGGTCCAGGTGGAAGTGACTTCCTTCTCCCTCTCCTCCCTCTCTCTCCTTCTCACAGTGGCAAAGGTGAAACGGTGTGGCTTGGAGCAGAGAATGGATCACAAGGGCTGTCTTTGCTGCTTGTTGACATTTTTTGCTTCTACCATACCAGGCCGACTAGCTGCATGCTTATTTCATCTGTTTATAACTCCAAAATCACAAACCATTCTAATTAATCCAGCTCAACAAAATCAAATCGAAGGTTTAGAGCTGCACCTGGAGGAGAGTCAGGTAATCAGTTACTAATTGATAATTGGTAAGTTGTCATGGCGAATGTTGTGTGGTTTGCATTTGGCTTTAATACTTTGGTCTGATGACCTTTCAAGGAGGTAAATAAATAAGCATGCCTTTTTTTTAGGAGTTCCAAACCATTTTTTTGAGGAACTGTTTACCCACTAGAGTTAATGAAAACCCTTTACTACACCCTGTTCTGTTTCTGTTTCATGTTAAAGTGTTATTCATAAATCCAAAGACCTTACGGTGCTTTGGATTTAGTCTGGTAAGATCTCAGCAGGTTGCATGGGTATTGGCCCAATAATGACCTTCCATTTGCATGACAGGGCGGTTGTATGACTCCCCTTTTTCCCCCATGCCTTTTTGAACATGTCCACCTCTTGTCTCTTACAGGGATGAACTTTGAAGAGGAAGATGGTTGATGTCCAACATTTCAGTTTGAACCTGGATTAAAAACTAGAACGGGATTCCGATGCCAGTTGGAATTCTCTGAACGCATAACAAACTACAGTGTACTTGTTTTAGAGCTCTAACAGTGGATTAGAGTGTCGTGATGATGAAACTGCCCCCAGAGGGAAGGGGGGAAAACAAAAGACTGCTTGAAGTTGAGCACAGAAAAAGTGGAGAGGGGGGGATAATGCTTTGTTTTCTTCACCATGCATCTTCGGTTATGTATGTTTTCAGTTGCCGGAGTTTTGGTTGGTTTGTTGTGGCTTCAGTTACTGCATTGCAATCCACCATTTCTATAGTCGTGTTTCAGCTCCAGCGGAGCTGGTTGGACAATGAGGAGGAGAGTCCCGAGGTTCCAGATAACTCACCCAGTCGCAGACTGTGTCTTCATCTAACTAGAATATAAAAAAGCTTGTGCACCCAGTTGACAGTATTTAGGTACACACGGCAACATAATGGCTGATGCAACACACACATCCTGTTATTTGATGTGCAGCACTTCTAGGCGACACCAGATGTAGATTAAGCAATGCGTTTGAATATTACGGCACATGCCTCCATGCACTCAAGTTGAGTGGAGCACAAATTACTCATGTGTGCACTTACAGGGCTATGCTCTGCACCTGGTGATGTATTGCTTTCCGCCTCCAGTTTTCCCGGCACCTTGTACAGGCTCCTCTGGTGACTTTAAAGAAATGAGAGTCACTGCTTTGCCAAAATAAACTCATAAAGCGAATGTGTCTCATGTTTTCTTAAATTGAACAGAATCCAAAATGAGCCATACTTTATTTTGGGTTATCTGTGATGGACGATTCACACCGTCTGGAATGGCATATACAGAATGGCAAATAAAGAGATGCTTAAGTTTCTATCAGCCTTTTGTCATGAAGTGTCTGGTGTATAGGCTGCAGCCTGCAGGAAAACACCGTGAAATGGAGTTTACTGTATGTAGGCTGTATGAGCAGTCGTGGCACGGGGGCGCAGTGGTTAGCGTGGTTGCCTCACAGCAAGAAGGTCCTGGGTTCGAGCCCCGGGGTAGTCCAGCCTTGGGGGTCGTCCCAGGTCATCCTCTGCGTGGAGTTTGCATGTTCTCCCTGTATCTGTGTGGGTTTCCTCCGGGTGCTCTGGTTTCCTCACAGTCCAAAGACATGTAGGTCAGGTGAATCGGCCGTACTAAATTGCCTGCGTGTGTGTGTGTGTGGGCCCTGTGATTGTGATGGCCTAAAGCCTGTCCAGGGTGTCTCCCCACCTGCTACCCAATGACTGCTGAGATAGGCTCCAGCATGCCCGTGACCCTGAGAGCAGGCTAAGTGGTTTGGATGATGGATGGATGGATGAGCAGTGGAACCAGTACATAAAAATCATCACAAAACACAGAAGATATTTAATTAAAGTTTAATTTCTCACATGAAAGAGATGAGGAATACATCTATGCGTATGCACTTATAGTTTCATATAGGCTAAATTAAAAACAAGCAACATAGATTTAGGCTGGAGAAGAAAATTAATCTGGGAATGGCTCTGAAATCTGATTCCAGGGATTAGTACAGACAGGACTTGCTGCCTGATCTTTTTGATACTGTAAGACTTGCTTCTTGGTAGACCCCGAAACACAAAATACGACACAACAGCGCCGCTCAGTGGCAGGATACAGTAAACGACTGCAGCGTTTTAAGAATACACCCGCGACTGAAGAGATTTGAAATACTAAAATAAAAAAGTGTTGAAGGACGATAAGTAATGATCTGATAAAGTAAAGAGACAGGAGAGAATCTGTTTTATGAGTTCGAGTAGGTCCACCAGAAGAGGGGCAAACCGTCTCACTTTACTGACACATGCTAGAACAAAGCAACGTGTTGGAGCAGGGAAAGCGAGGGGGCAGGCACAGCACAGCTAGCTGCGCTAGCTAGCTGCACAGCCAGCTGGCTGCAGACGTCTGAGTGGATGTGGAGGCGGCGTCTGTCAGCAGCATATTCATCCACCAGTGCTTCATTATGGGACTTCGTGACAGGAAGTTGGGAGCTTTCCAAACCTGAGGACAAGGTAGAGTTATCATGTCTAAACGAGGGCTGCAAAAAAAAAGAGCAGGTGCAAACGATCAAGTGGCCCTTAGTCAGATGGAAACACCGTCCTTTCCTCGCGCTCCCCTTGGAGGGCAAGAAACCTCCCTCCAAGAGTTTTGTTGACTCGACCGTGTTCACCGCCTCTGACTACAGGTACATGCCATTAATGAGGTAATCCGACTCCTCGGTGGTGAGGGGGCGGGCCTTCTTCATCCTGCGGCCAACCAGTTTAAGACGACAGCCAATCATCAAAAGCAGCAATGCAGTGATGATCAGCCCAAGCGCCAATGGAAGGATGGCACCTGCAGAAAACAAACAAACAAAACAAAAAACAAAGGCCATTTGGCTTTAATCACATTCCAGCGTAATAGTATTTCTATTAGTAACACCACTACAACTAGTGATACTTAGAAGTCCATCCATCCATTGTCTGAACCGCTTATCCTGCTCTCAGGGTCGCGGGGATGCGGGAGCCTATCCCAACAGCCATTGGGCAGCAGGCGGGGAGACATCCTGGACAGGCCGCCAGACCATCACACTGGGCCCCACCCGGGCCCCACCCAACCACCACAACCACACACACGGCCGATTCACCTGACCTACATGTCTGGACTGTGGAAGGAAACCGGAGCCCCCGGAGGAAACCCACGCAGACATGGGGACAACATGCAAACTCCACACAGAGGACGACCCGGGACGACCCTCAAGGTTGGACTACCTCGGGGCTCGAACCCAGGACCTTCTTGCTGTGAGGCGACCGTGCTAACCACTGTATACACTGTGCGATCTGGGCCGTATCACACGAAAGACGACTAAACGTGGCGATATCTTTGGTCGTGGCTCCAAAAAGGTGGTCCTACGTCGCATTGTGAGACAGGTCTAAAGACGGCCGTTATTACAGTCTTGTGACCGTAGACAACCTGGGACAAAAGTCTGACAGTGTCAGAAATGTAGCATGACCGTCTCACAACGAGACTGCTGCGACGACCTACGTCTACTGACCAACCAATACAAATGCAGCAGGAAATGACGCACTGATCAACACCACGCAACATCTTTGCTGGCGCTAAACACAAACAGACTGTTAGTACCCGTGACCCAAATGCCATGGAAACGAGCAACAAGACGAACTGCGGCGACTAGTGAAAGGACTCGATTCCTGCTTGGCGTCATGTTGCTCTACCAGCGGCGTAGATTGATGACGCGTGCTGATGCGGCACGCGCGCTGATGACATTTTTATGGACTTGTGTCGTAGCCTGCGATTCAGTAGCGTTATCATCGTACAGTCTACATACATACATACAACCACACTGTAACGTGCATGGATAAGAAGACACGCTGGCCGCTGACTCGCGGGTCTGACCCTTTAGTCGAGCGGTTAGCGATGTCTCCTGCGGTGCGGGCGATACCGGGCGATACGGGTTCGCTTCCCGGCCGCAGCAGTTCCTGTGGTTGCGTTGTCCCCCGAATTCGCTACGATACATACACCACACTTGATGTCGTATCCGTGTTTATTAGCTCCATGTCACACAGTGTGGCTTGCAATTGCTTAAATAGCGCAGTCTGTTGGAGGCTTAAGTCATGCAAAAGCTCTGCAGAACAAGGTCAAAACAAAGGACCAGACCAAAGGATAGGCAAGTGACTTAGTAAGGGTGACCATGACGGGGAAACCACATGCAAACTCCAGCAGAAACAACACACAGCATAAAGCTAGAATCAACACAAATGCTTAAGCTGGTTTGTTCTCAGAGTAGTAAGATTTTCACGGACAAACACACCTGACTCGGGCACTGGATGCCCTCCCTTCACTGGATATGGCTTGGTGATATAGACGTCACTCTCCTGTTGGCTTCGTGAACCAGGTAGCTTAGGTGCAGCTGGCGCAAAAAAAAATGAAAGTAAACTTAAGTCCCAATAGTTTAAGACTTCTGTCTGCTTTTATTTAGTTACTACAGTTTAACTGTTGTAATTCTTGGTTTACCTGTCTCGATCTGTCTGATGGTGGGCGAGGCCACAGTTGCTGCTTTGAAAGCAGGACATAGAATTGTCCTAGTTAATAGTAAAAACTATAAAAATATCATACTGTTACATCTGAGTGTACTGGAGTTCAGGTTAAAAGGAGATGAGCATAAACTCACTTTTTTGCATACATTCGCTGACACAATCAGCCTCCTGGAGGAAGTTGTTGTGGTTGCCCTTGCAGCCCCCATAGAGGAAGTGTTTACATGCTCCTGCTTTTCTGTCATAGTACCAGCGTGGGAAGGCTGCTTTACAAGGCCCGAAATCAGGGGGGGAGACACAGGGACCTGCAGGGACAGAGAATAACACAGGGGTCGAGCCTTCTGAGGAAGAAGGTTTTGACTTGCATTCATCTACTCAGACATTAGGTTGACACTCTTATCCAGGGTGACGTTATACACTGACTGCAAAGTAAACTGACCTACAACTCTTTTGTCTGGCAACAGTACAGAGGTCAAAGTCACTGCGTCTAGATTTTAGATTTAACAAACTTTTCCGGTCTCTGGAATGGTCACGTACGAGATACATGGATGCACTTTTCAGAATTCATGACAAGATTCAAGATGACTTTATTTGTCCTGAGGGAAATGTGTCTTGGACATAAAGGCCGCCACATAAAAAATATGTACATTACAGTGCAGTAACAGGACACAAAGTGAATTCAGATATGTGCAACACCGCCTCCATTTAGGTTAGCGTTTTGGAGAGTCACATCCTTTCCTGTATTTAATAGACCCTGTAGCGTCTACCTGATGGGAGCAGTCCGTATTCTGAATACAGGGCGATTCTCAAACAGCATCTGGAGGCAGGGATGCTCCCTCACCCCCATCACTTCCACCGCTGTGTGGACCAATCTGTTTATTTGTGATTTTAACTTAACTGATATGTTACCAGACCCAGCTGAGATTCCCTAAAGTAATATCCTCTCTATCAAAGCATGATAACATAACATTACCCTCTGTCCAGCCCCAAACACCCTGAGTCTGCACAAAGCGTGGAGTCTCTGGTGGATCCTGGTACATACAGAATTCACATGGACACTCCTAGACAGATGACAATCAATATGTCCACCCAGGTATGTGTAAGAATGAACCTTGGTAATACAAGTGTTATGGATCAGTAGAGGAGAACGATCCCCCAGATGTCCTGGATCAAAAATCATTTCTACTGTTTTCTTAGTGCTTACAATGAGATGCTGGTCATTACACCATTATTCAAACTTTTAGTAACCTCTGAACGAAAGCCAGACATGCCAGTGTCTGTATCCAGAAGTCGCATGATGGCCATGTCATCAACAAACCTGACAACGAAAGTGCTGGGATGACTGCGTGTACAATCATTTGTATATACTGTAAACAGAATGGGAGAGCTACACATCCTAGAGGAAGGCCTGTGTTGATAGACTCAGATGATGTCTGGTTCACTCAGACCTGCCGGGTGCTGTTGGTCACAGAGGAGTGATGCCACCTGATGATGTATGGGCTAACAGACATCTGTCTGAGCTTACTGAGGAGGATGTGTGGCTGCAGGGTATTAAAGCAGAGCTGAAGTCTACAAACAGCAGTTTGACAGAGGCCTTGTGGTTTTCAAGGTGTTGCAAAATAAAGTATATTATGGTTAGTATTGCGTCTTCGGTGATACGGGGGTCTTTATAGGCGAACTGATCAGAATCTGTCTGTTCATTTATGTTTGACTTCAGCTTCCACACCACCATCTTTTACAGACACGTCATTACAACACAGCTCAGGGCTACTGGTCTAGAGTCATTACTTTCCTGGGTAACAGGCTTTTTTAGAAGATGAGCAATAATTGCCTTTTCCCAGAGAGATGGATCTATATATGGATCAACAGACAGACCCAGGCTGGTGTAAGTCCCTCTGCACACATCTTCAACAGGAAAGCTGAGACACCACCGGGGCCCATTGCCTTAGTGGTGTTTGCTCTTTGAAATAGTCATGTGACTTCTCTGGGACTAATGTCATCAGTTGTTCTGGTGTTAATGACACTGTCACGTTCTGAAGAGAAATCATGTGACTCACCTTTAATGTAGAAGTTGTTCAGCTTGTTAAACCTGTACTGACCCTCTCCTTCTCCGAATGCATCGAGAGAGGCTACAAAGTGTTATGTTGATGTAGCCATCAAACTTTCTTCCCGTGCATTTTGGAAAGGTGGGTTTGAGGATTTTACAGTGAAACAGGACGCATCAGAGTGCACCTCGGCAGAGAGAGGTAAATAGTGGAGACATGGCGTTGGGGAAAGCGACACAGCTTGCCCATCTCAGTATAATTCAGGGATCAGGTGGCAGGAGACAGAGATGCTTTGTTCCGGCACGGCAGGGTTACATGGGGATAGAGCTGCATTCCCATGGAAGCCCCTGTATGGCCGAGATGGTCCCTGCAGCACGCCACCCCGACTGTCGCCAGCATTTTCCACTCAGGTCTGTGACTCAAGGGCTGCCAGTGGAGATGCCATCTGTGCCTGTATCCGAGCACTGACAGACACTCTGCTGTCTTACACAGGAATAATGGACTCATTGGAATGGGATAAGGACCACATTGTAAAGAACACATAATCCAGGTCTGTGCTGTTGTACAGGTCTTAAAAAAAATCCACACTTGTTTCTGCAGGAACACAGTTGGTGTTCTCTGTACTCACATACAGAGGGCTGAGGGTTAAATCACGTCATCAGATCACATATCTGTAGACTGTCCTTGAGCCATCCATTATCGTACGGTGAAACAGTAATACTCCACAGTCAGAGTCCAGCCATGCTGGACTGTACTGGGCTGAGCCAAGTAAAGACCAGCTGGGCCCTAATGCGTGTCCACTGTATATGAAGTAGTGGGGCTACACTGTCTGCATGGCGTCCCCACGGCACCTGACTGTCTGCTGCGCTGCATTAGCTCGGTCAGCAGGTTTTCAGCAGGAGCTGCCGTAACGGTTTTCTCCTTAATTTAGTTGATAAAAAGATACAGAACAACACACACACACACACACACAAACACAAACACACACAAAACAAAATAAGAACTCCACCAAATCCACCTACATGGCAAATTACTAAAACACAGCTCACTGGTTTAAAAGTTGATTATTGGTTATATACTCTAACTTGTTTTTTTCGGATATTTTTTCCTTCCTTTTCTCCCCAGTTGTACTTGGCTAATTGCACTCTTCTGAGCCATCCTGGTCACTGCTCCACCCCCTCTGCTGATCGGGGAGGGCTGCAGACTGCCACATGCCTCCCCCTATACATGTGGAGTCGCCAGCTGCTTCTTTTCACCTGACAGTGAGGAGTTTCACCAGGGGCACGTAGCACCTGAGAGGATCACGCTATTACCCCCCCCCCCCCGAACAGGCACCCTGACTGACCAGAGGAGGCGCTAGTGCAGTGACCAGGACACATACCCACATCCGACTGCTCACCTGCAGACCACGGCCAATTGTATGTGTAGGGACACCCGACCAAGCAGGAGGTAACACGGGGATTCGAACCGGCGATCTCCATGTTGATAGGCAACGGAATAGGCCACTACGCTACCCAGATGCCCAACTTGTTAAACTTGTTGATAATATGTCTGCTGTTTATGTTGATATCAGCACTGAGTGACAGTTAAGGGACCAATTACAAATGAGATAATATTAAGGCCCGCCCCCATGGCCCCATGGTAAAAGGGCCCGCACCAGACGACAAGCAGGGCTGAGAAGGGCTGAGATCTTCTACGATTGGAATCTGTGCCGAAGTGTACTGACGTAATGGAAAAAGATTCATACCTGTAACTTTCAGGGCACGGCTTAGTAGTGGAGAAGGTGTAAGACTCAATAATCCTGGAGTACTAAAAAGCATTGAGAGACATTGTTAGAGAACCAAACAACAGTACCTTGGCTAGGTGAGCCTTCTTGTTGATTGGGATTTTGTGAGTGGTCGGGTGGAAGAGGAGCAACCTTGGCCCTGTGCTGAGATTCAATAGGTGCCTGTGGTAGTACGACACTCTGAATTGTCCTCCCGGGGCTCTCTTGGAACATGTGGTCCTCCTCAGTCCCCTCCATCTTAGCCCCAACTCTGTGAGGACCGGATACCCCAGCAGGGTGGGTCACTGACTTCCTGCTGCTATCAACTAGAGAACACACAGACAGACATACAGGCTACAGGAAGTAGGTGAGCAGCCTGGGTTCAAACCTTTGAACTGGTAAAACACTGTCTTGCAATTGTCCTTGAGATAGTGTTGAATCCCGAAGAAGGACAGGATTAGGAATGATTATATTAGAGGGACCGCTCAAGTTAGACGGTTTGGAGACAAAGCAAGAGAGGCAAGATTGAGATGGCTTGGACATGTGTGGAGGAGAGATGCTGGGTATACTGGGAGAAGGATGCTGAATGTGGAGCTGCCAGGAAAGACGAAAAAAGGAAGGCCAAAGAGGAGGTTTATGGATGTGGTGAGGGAGGACATGCAGGTGGCTGGTGTGACAGAGGAAGATGCAGAGGACAGGAAGAAATGGAAACGGATGATCGGCTGTGGCGACTCCTAACGGGAGCAGCCGAAAGTAGTAGTAGTAAATAGTGTTGAATCCCTATCAGCTCCAGGGTTGTGTTATGCGGTTTACCCTGCACACTGACCTTCCTGTGGCAGGTTACAAGACAGTTTCTCCAGGGAGATTGAAAAATAGAGAAAGCCACTTTATTTTGTCCTTGTATTCTTACCAAGTATGTGTTCTCTGCATGTGTAGGAGCAGTGGGCAGCTGCAGTGCCCGGGGACCAACTCCAGTTCTTCTTTCCATTGCCTTGCTCAGGGTCATATGCAGGAGTATTAACCCTAACATGCATGTGTTTTTGATGTACCCACAGTTATTGCAAATATTATTTGTTACAGTCTAATAAAGGGAAGGGTGGGTGGGTAAATTTGTTATTTTAAGTTTCTCCTAAAATCAGTTGAAGGGGCAGAGTCACTATCTAGGGCTTGTCTAGGAAGACATCTCAATTCTTTTGCAGCAATTATAAAAAGTAAAAATGTTAGCACCAAAAACCCAATACTGTACAGCTCAGTAACCATGACAAAGTCCTTCAAATCCTGCATGCTTGGCATCGCCTGCAGTCTGGATTTTGTGTGTAAGTATGACTCAGCTAAGAGGAATTTCATATTGGTAGTAAAATACACCCCAACAAAGGCCACTCACTGTTGTGGCAGAAGGCCTCATCTGACCGGTCTGGACAGTGCTGCTTTCCATCACAGGCGTAGGTGATGTCGATGCAGCAGCCATCATCGCACATAAACTGGTAGCGGGAGCAGTGACCTGTACACACTGCAGGCAGGGAGAGACACGGCCACAACGCACAGATTACCCGCTACATCACAGACAGCTGAATCAGTTCATCTGGACACAACATTGTGACACACCAATGTCGGGCCGTCGGTGAGCCTTCTGTGGCCCTAGTTTATGCGGTGTGTCCTGCACCGTCGGCACTAGTCTAACCCCTGTCGGCAGCTTTTCGGCTGATTCCCATCGGCGAGTCAACATGTCGAAATGGCGGCGGAGCCCGTCGGTGAGAGAGCGCACTCTGATTGACTGTTCAGCTTAGCGAATCAGTGCACGAGAAGAGAAACGGAAGTTACGAAAGCTAGCAAACGACGAAGTCGAGAGGCCACACACAGAAGGGTAGAGGCTAGTTCCCATCGGTCAACTGAGCATGCGCAAGTATTCGTTGTCTCCGTTGTTTGGGTAGGTTAAGGTTAGGGTTAGGGTTGAAGTTGGCTAATCAGACGCAGAGTAGGGGTGGGTCTTCCTAGAATCCTAGCGCCTGGATGCAACGCGGGGCGTGTGGAGGCATGGTCGAAGCATTTCGCGCATGCTCAGTTGACCGTTCTCTACTCCCATTTCCGTTCTCTGCATCGACGGGAGCTAGCCTCTAGTACCGAAGCGGTCAAATAGGAGTTATCTTAAAAGTACGTTTTGAAATTGAAAAAAATGTAGAGCCGAAAATCCAGCGACACTGGGGGGGGGGGGTGCTGTTACGGTAATGGAAAACGACACAGAAGCGAGGCGAGTCAAGTCGAGTTGGATCGCTACCATGTAGTGGAAAGGGGGCCCAGACACACCAAACCGACATTAGAGAACTACCGACTGTTGCGACGCCTCGCGTCGCCTGCGTCTGGGCCAAAAAGTAGCACTTGAGAACACCGCAAAGACCATGGCCGACGGCCAACTAACATGTACGTTCTGCGCCTGCGTGGGAGCAGACGTTCTTGAGGCGTTCAGGTGAGATGAAGACGAAAAATGAGAAGAGCCTTCTGTGTGGGTAGAGGCTAGTTCCCATCGATGCAGAGAACGGAAATGGGAGTATAGAACGGTCAACTGAGCATGCGCGAAATGCCTCTACCATGCCTCCACACGCCCCGCGTAGCATCCTGGCGCTAGGATTCTAGGAAGACCCGCCCCTACTCAGCGTCTGATTAGCTAACTTTAACCCTAACCCCGCCCTAACCCTAACCTTAACCTACCCAAACAACGTAGGCAACGAGTACTTGCGCATTCTCAGTTGACCGTTCTCTGCATCGATGGGAACTAGCCTCTACCCTTAAAAATGCCGGGCGATATCCCATGCGCGCATTGATGACGCAGTGACACAAGATGACGCTTTTCTCTGACCAATCAGAGGTCTGCATTGATTTTGGTACCCGCTCCGGGTTTTTTTTGGAACCTCGACAAAGGTGGTACCAGAAAAGTGGTAACAGTTACTCAAATGCGGGTACTTTCCTGTAATGGAAACGAAAAAAGGGCGAGTCGAGGCGAGTTGGGCCGGTACCGTGTAGTGGAAAAGGGGCATAAGTGACCTCTTCCGTCTCAACTGACTGCAGGTATCCCCAACTTTATAAACAATACAGTAGCATAGCGACCGAAACTAACGACCAGTTTCATATGCAAATTACAGTGACCATTAACTAGAGTTACAATGGCCATGTGTACTGTTCACACAGGAGAGCTAACACGTCAGGCCAGGACCTGTAGATGGATGTGGACTGGGAAGGATGAGGATGTGCACATCCTTGATAGGGAGGAACACTGGATTGAACGAGGAATCAAGTAAGAGGGAATGACAATCCCTGAACTGGGGGATGGCTAAGAGTACATCTGTCGCCATCTTACAATGCTGTGATTGCAACTATTCCCCAATCCTGTGTGAATGGTACACATGACCATTGTCCATCCATCCATTATCTGAACCGCTCATCCTGCTCTCAGGGTCGCGGGGATGCTGGAGCCTATCCCAGCAGTCATTGGGCGGCAGGCGGGGAGACACCCTGGACAGACCGCCAAGCCATCTCTCTCTCTCTCACACACACACACACAGCTTCATACCTAGGGACAATTTAGTATGGCCGATTCACCTGACCTACATGTCTTTAGACTGTGGGAGGAAACCGGAGCCCCCGGCGGAAACCCACGCAGACACGGGGAGAACATGCAAACTCCACACAGATGACGACCCGGGACGACCTCCAAAGTTAAATGACCCCGGGGCTCGAACCCAGGACCTTCTTGCTGTGAGGCGACCACGCTAACCACTGCGCCACTGTGCCGCCCACACAACCATTGTAACTCTAGTTAATGGCCACGGCAATTTGCATATGAAACTGATCGTTGGTTTCAGGCTTTATGCCACTGTATTGTTTATAAGGGTTGGGACACCTGCAGTCACTGTATTGTTTATAAGGGTGGGGATACCTGCAGTCACTGTATTGTTTATAAGGGTTGGGACACCTGCAGTCACTATTGTTTATAAGGGTGGGGACACCTGGAGTCACTGTATTGTTTATACGGGTGGGGATAGCCGTGGTCAGTTGAGACTGAAGAGGTCACTTAGATGATGATGAAACGTTTCTCTCAGTAAATGTTGTGTCCAGATGAGCTGATTCAACTTTGTGTGACTTCCTCACCTGGATTATTGAGCATGCATCAAGACACCACCCGCTACACATTTACTCCTTCTCTCTGACACAAGTTCAGAATGTATCTGTTTAAGGGTCGCACCACTTCACATGTTGCATTGCTCATGCACAGAAATTCTCTAAGAAATTAAGAACTGCAAAGTATTTTTGTTTTGCGAATACTTATTTTTTTCCCAAAAAGACAACGTGTAAAATATTTGGACTGCTATGAATTTGTGATATTTTACAATTTATTTCATTTCACTGCCCTTACTTGATTATAGTGTCAGTTGTAAAACCTTTACAGGAGAAATGTCTAAATGAGAGTGAGGATTGTGCAGGTCACTGACAACACAGCTGATGTAGAGGAATATGGATCAACAAATAACACCACCTTCTGCTTTATGCTCTGGAGCCAGCACGGTGACGGAGACGTTGTCAGAGCTCTTCTGGCCGGCGGTGTCGGTGACGGTCATCTGAAAGGTGTACACGCCCTGCTGAAGACCACTGATCTCCAGCAGCCCCGGATGAGTCCCCTTCAAGAAGTAAGGGGGACAAGTTTGTGAGACCAGGACACACAACTTAATGACATGATGTCGATGGAGTGGTACGTCCACGATTAAATGGGTGAAGATGTTGGATGAAAGATAGGAGATACTATTATATTGTGTTTGTATTTAGGAACATGGATAGAACCAGATAAGAAGTCCTGACAAGGACGGGGAGGAATAATGGAGTAAGAATTAAACACACAGGCACCACAATATGCTTAAATATGAAGTGTGACACCACACCTGCTGGTCTCTGAGCAGAGGGCAGATATCAGCAGAGCATCTGCCCTTCAGGCAAAGTCATCATAAGCTCTTATGTGCTGCAGGTCATAATGGGTCACTGTGTGGACTTAACTTCTATCAGCACATGTGGGCTGTGCAATGCAAGTTGTCCACGAAACCTCTGATTAAAATGTATTTACACTGTAAAAGCAATCATGTGGTGGTGCCACATCTGCACCACATTCTGTTTTGTTCTGCCATCATGGAAACATGTTCCTTATGAACAAAGCCTCATTTACTGCACGTTTAGGATGAGCACTTGTTGTTTAATAATTCACAACGTTACCTGAACCGCTCCGAATCTGCCTCCTGTGTTTCCTGTCATGTGTGTAGACTTCCGTATTTGAAACGGTTCAGCACAGCATCAACACTGTGATGTTTAGAGGTACCGTGACCTTTGTGGCTCCATAGCAAGAGGAGGCCACTAGAAGTGTTAGGGGGCTCGTGTCCCACTGGGAACAATCAGCACGTGTCTGGTTATAGAGCCACATAGGTTATTACCTCCATATTGACCACTGTGTCCCCCTTGATGAGAGCCCATTCGTAGTGGCTGATCCCGTGGTCATCCACGCTTCCCCGGCCGTCTAGCACAGCCCAGTCTGTGGGCAGCTGGATCACCACGTCCTGGCCGGCATCGCTGCGGGGGGGCTCGTCCTGCTCTGTGGAACAACCACACATGTCCAACATACTTGACCAGGACACCTGGTTCTGCAGGCTGCACATCACTACAGCCTCTCATATGCACTTGTCTTTCAATGTATGTATAAATACTACCCATCCACCCAGCAGCACTCTGTACTCGCTTCATCCACTTCATGGTGGTGGGGGGGCTGGAGCCTGTCCCCGTCACACTCTGGCCAAAAGACAGGGAGAAACTCAGGCCAGTTTGCCCCCCCCCCCCCATACACACACACACACACACACACACACACGTAGGCAATCCAGGGAGTCAGATCTAACATGCTACATGTGTCTGGACGGTGCCAGGAGAACCAGGGGAAACCCAAACAAACATGGCGAGAACACACAAACTTCCCACAGTCTGGAGTCTGGAGGCTGGAAACAATCCCAGAACTCCCTGCTGCGAGGCAACGGTGCTAAACACCAAGCCACCTTGATACCCCGACACAAATAACATCATACCGTGTTCACATTTAACCATTTTCTTCTACCTAATGTAAGAAAACAATCCTATTTCCAACTTTAAGATGATAAAGAAATTACAAGGTTCATATTTGCCAAATGTTTGCTGAAATTCGGGTAGACAATTGGATTATCATTTCACATATCAGCAGCAGGGTTCCCATGGCACTTTTATTGGTGTAGCCCGGGTGAGAAAAGGCTGGGTTTAGTACAGTTGTTAAATGCATGTAGTTTTACTGTGTCATTAGGGATTTGCTAATGTCTGAGGTTCGCATCCCGTCTGCCCTAAAAAAAAGAAAGAAAAAGAAAAAAAACTAAGCAAGTTTGATTGGAATGTACATGGGCGCACACGTGGCATAGTGAGTGTACAACATTGCATTACATTACATTGCAGTCATTTAGCCGACGCTTTTATCCAAAGCGACTTACAATAAGTGCATCATTTAACGTAGGAAATCAGGAGAACTACTGGTCATCAGAGGTCATAAGTGCATCTAAACAAGCATCTAAGAGCAAAACCAGTGCTAAAGTAAAAGCGCAAGAAAGAGATTTTTTTTTTTAATGAGTGAATACAATAAGTGCTAAGAACAAGTAGCAGGGTAGTAGTTCTTAAAGAGGTGAGTTTCCAACCTGCGCCGAAAGATGGGCAGCGACTCCGCTGTCCTGACATCAGCGGGGAGTTCAGTCCACCACTGTGGGGCCAGGACAGAACCGAGCCGGGACCGGGTCGATCGGCAGCAGGGGCCTCTGAGCGACGGGGCAACCAGGCGTCCCAAGGCAGCAGAGCGAAGTGGTCAGGCGGGGGTGTAGGGCTTGACCATGGCCTGGAGATAGGAAGGAGCTGTTCCTTTCACTGCCCTGTAGGCTAGCACCAGAGTCTTAAACTCGATGCGAGCAGCTACTGGGAGCCGGTGTAGGGACATGAGAAGGGGAGGTGTGTGGGAGAACTTAGGGCGGTTGAACACCAGACGAGCTGCAGCTTTCTGAGCAAGCTCCAGAGGTCTGATGGCCGACGCCGGGGCGCCAGCAAGGAGGGAGTTGCCGTAGTCCAGCCGGGAGATGACCAGAGCCTGGATGAGCACCTGTACTATCTCGTCGGTGAGGAATGGGCGAATCCTCCTGATGTTATAGAGGAGAAATCTGCAGGAGCGAGCAACCGATGCAACGTTTTCAGCAAACGACAGTTTGGCGTTCAGGATCACACCCAGATTCCTCACAGTCCGGATTGGCGTCAACAACCTATTCTGTATGACATATAAGAGTGTTTTATTGGTTAATGTCAAATGTCAATAAGGGCAAATCGACCCCAGTGTTCTTTATGAGTGTCTTGCTAGTCAGATATGCTAGCAAGTTAGCTTATCTGTATCGTACATACTCCGCCTGGTTTCAGTGAGCCTGTAGCTCGTGGGACTGAGCCATAGTATTCGGCAGTACTACATCAACCCGGTCACGCGCACCGCGCATTACGTTTTGTATACGGCAGTTCATTGTTGGATTTTGGTCATCGTTCACACTCTGTGCTACGTGGGCCGTACAGAACTCCCCTGGACTCGAACAGAGTCTCCCTGGCATCGTCGTTCCCGCTCTGGGCTACGTGGGCCGTACAGAGCTCTGCTGGACTCGAACAGAGTTTCCCTGGCATCATCGTTCCCGCTCTGGGCTACGTGGGCCGTACAGAGCTCTCCTGGACTCGAACAGAGTTTCCCTGGCATCATCATTCCTGCTCTGTGCTACGTGGGCCGTACAGAGCTCTACTCGCCACAAGGCAGCACTACTTGTTCCACACGACCACCCGCTGACATTGGTAAGTACAGTCTCATTCGGCTCTGTTGAGTGAAGGGGCCCATTGCAAGTAGCGCGCGTGTCACCAAGCAACGACCAGGCCTGCAACGTTTATTTGTTTATGCGGCTTTTGGGATTATTTTATTTGTGTTATAACGTGTGTGGGGGCCACCACTATTGTTACATTTGTGATATTGAGTAACAGATATTTTGTGGGTTTTTTTATGTGGGGGTATATTATTGTACCGCAAAAGGTATGTGCCCTTGTTTTAAAGCACAAGGTGAATTATTCTGTTATGGTACAGCCAATACATTCCTAGGGGTCCATTTAAAACAGAGTATCTGCTATAGTACTGTTTACAAGTAATTAGGCCCAATCTATTTAAAAGCTATAGCTGGTTAGCTTTATTGGAAGTATACTCACAACTAGTGTCATATTGTCCACTAAATAGATATAGATATATTCCGAGTATTATTATTAGAGCAGTACCTAGCAGTATACTAATTACATTTTCCATATTATACTGATTTCCACTAAATAGATATAACACTATTATCATAATCCTGGTCTCGCTTTATACAAAATTTTTCCCACTCTATTCTACTTACATTTAGAATCATATATATATTAGATAATATTCCCATCTCAAAAGCACTTGGGATGCACAAAGGTATTGGTTGTGCAACTATTGACTGGAATCACATTATTCTTTATTTGCATTTCCCTTTTTGTGGTATTTGACATAACTGATAATTGTGCGTCTTTTTGCATTGCTGCTGTCACAACTTTACTTTATTCACATTCCTAAATTCAGTACATTACCTGTTTATAGAAGGAGGTTGTCTGGTCCAGTTATTTCATCTGAATAATAAGTTGAGTTCATTAAGCATAATTTTGCTGGGTATAGTTAACTCTTATTCAGAATAGTATTTGTATACGAACCCGTAGCTCCACCTTCCTAGTTTATTCCCTTTTACGGCATCTATAGACACAGAGTAGGGGGTGGGCGCTACATTGGTGTGCCAACCACTAATCCTGAATGAAAATGTGGGAAATACTAGAAGTTTCTATTCCTCATACAATTACTGCTGGAGAATATAAACCCCATCAGGCCTGATTTAAAACACGCTCAGAGCTGCTCTCAACAGGCTAATCTAACTGTAGAGCACCAGGATACTACTCCTACTACTCCTACTCCTACTACTTTCGGCTGCTCCCATTAGGGCTCGCCACAGTGGATCATCCTGTCGTCTGCATCTTCCTCTGTCACACCAGCCACCTGCATGTCCTCCCTCACCACATCCATAAACCTCCTCTTTGGCCTTCCTCTTCTCCTCTTCCCTGGCAGCTCCATATTCAGCATCCTTCTCCCAGTATACCCAGCATCTCTCCTCCACACATGTCCAAACCATCTCAATCTTGCCTCTCTTGCTTTGTCTCCAAACCGTCCAACCTGAGCTGTCCCTCTAATATCCTCATTCCTAATCCTGTCCTTCATCACTCCCAATGAAAATCTTATCATCTTCAACTCTACCACCACCTCCAGCTCCACCTCCTGTCTTTTCAGCAGTGCCACTGTCTTCAAACCATATAACATAGCTGGTCTCACAACCGTCTTGTAAACCTTCCCTTTAACTCTTGCTGGTACCCTTCTTTCGCAAATCACTCCTGACACTCTTCTCCACAAGCCCGTTTCTCCTTCCTTAGTGTTTAACCTCTCATACAACTCACCATACACCGTTTCCTCTTCCTTCGCCACCTCTCTCTTCGCTTTACGCTGCATCTCCCTGTACTCCTGTCTACTTTCTTCATCTCTCTGACTATCCCACTTCTTTGCCAACCTCTTCCTCTGTATACTTCCCTGTACTTCCTCATTCCACCACCAAGTCTCCTTGTCTTCCTTCCTCTGTCCAGATGACACACCAAGTACCTTCCTAGCTGTCTCCCTCATTATTTCTGCATGGTTGTCCAGCCATCCAGTAACTCTTCACTACCACTCAGCGCCTGTCTTAAGGTTGATCTTAGATCCAACGGGGTGTAGGCACGGAAGTAGCCGTGATTGGCTGTTGCAGCCGTGGTTGGTTGTTGCATCGGCCAATAGACAGCGCGGAACCTCGAAGTGCACTGACTTGAAACAAACGATGTGCACTGAAACATTTAGATAGCTAGCTTACAACTGACCTTAACAATGCCAGATCGTACTGTAACCCTAACCCTACCGCTATTGCTATCACTAGCTAACTAACGTTAACTTAATTCACCCCAGCTATTGCTCTGTCTGTCGGTCAGGCAGTCAGTTCGCTTCGAGGTTCCACACTGTCTATTGGCCAACGCGACAACCAATCACGTCTACTACTTCCGTGCTTACACCCCATTGGATCTAGCATCAACCCTGTCTTAACTCCTGCCTGAACTCCACACAACAGTCTTCCTTCTTCAACTTCCATCATTTGATCTTTGGCTCTGCCTTCACGCTCTTCCTCTTCTTGGTCTCCAAAGTCATCCTACAGACCACCATCCGATGCTCCTAAATACTTTCTCCCATCACCACCTTGCAGTCTCCAATTCCTTTCAGATCGCACCTCTTACATAAGATATAATCCACCTGTGTGCACTTTCCTCCACTCTTGTACGTCACTCTGTGTTCCTCCCTCTTCTTGAAATATGTATTCACCACAGTCATTTCCATCCTTTTCACAAAATCCCCCATCATCTGTCCTTCCACATTTCTCTCCTTGACACTATACCTGCCCATCACCTGTGTTCCCTTCACCAACATGTCCATTGAAGTCCGCTCCAATCACCACTCTCCTCCTTGGGTACACTCTCCACCACGTCATCCAACTCACTCCAGAATTCTTTTTTCTCTTCCATCTCACACCCAACTTGCGGGGCATATGCGCTGATAACATTCATCATCACACCTTGGATTTCCAGCTTCATACTCATCACTCTGTCTGACACTGTCTTGACCTCCAGCACACTCCTGACATAGTCTGTATATCACCAAGCTGGAGAAGGAAATCATTCACCAGCCTGTATGCCTGACCAGTCCCATTAGTGGTGGCTATTGGTTATGCTGGCCTGGGGTTAGCAAATATAAAAAACAGTTTTAATCTATCTGTTTTATTAGCGTTATTATTACTGTTACTGTCTTTAAAAAAGGCAATGATTTGATCGAACACTTATGATACCTAACAAGGGAGATGAAGCTAAGTCAGCAATGGTAGACTATTAGAAAAGAGCAAGTGAGAGAGAGGAAAAACAGAGAGGGGGAGAGGGGGAGAGAGAGGGAGAGAGATAGAAGGAGAGAGAGACGGAGAGGGAGAGAGCGAGAGAGAGAGGGAGCAAGAGAGAGGAGAGAGAGAGTGGGAGAGAGCACAAGAGCGGGAGAGAGAGGAGAGGGAGAGAGAGACAGAGGGGGGGAGAGAGAGAGAGAAGGAGAGGGAGAGAGAGGGAGAACCACAGCCCATAAACAATAAATCACAGCCTTGGCAGTCCACAGTGGTTCAAATTTAAACCATCTAAAAGGAACACTTCCTTGTGTTTCACATGTTCTGCTGGCCAGCATGAACACAGCTAATGAAGCTCGATAATGAAGCTAGATAATGAACATGAACACAGATAATGAAGCAAGATAATGAACACAGATAATGAAGTTAGATAATGAACATGAACACAGATAATGAAGCAAGATAATGAACACAGATAATGAAGTTAGATAATGAACATGAACACAGATAATGAAGCTAGATAATGAAGTTAGATAATGAAGTTAGATAATGAACATGAACACAGATAATGAAGCTAGGTAATGAACACAGATAATGAAGTCAGATAATGAACATGAACACAGATAATGAAGCAAGATAATGAACACAGATAATGAAGTTAGATAATGAACATGAACACAGATAATGAAGCTAGGTAATGAACACAGATAATGAAGTTAGATAATGAACATGAACACAGATAATGAAGCTAGATAATGAAGATAGATAATGAACATGAACACAGATAATGAAGATAGATAATGAACACAGATAATGAACATGAACACAGAGTGAAGCTAGATAATGAAGGGGGATAATGAACATGAACACAGATAATGAAGCAAGATAATGAGCACAGATAATGAAGATAGATAATGAACATGAACACAGATAATGAAGCTAGGTAATGAACACAGATAATGAAGTTAGATAATGAACATGAACACAGATAATGAAGCTAGATAATGAACACAGATAATGAAGATAGATAATGAACATGAACACAGATAATGAAGGTAGATAATGAACACAGATAATGAACATGAACACAGACAGTGAAGCTAGATAATGAAGGGGGATAATGAACATGAACACAGATAATGAACATGAACATAGATAATGACAGCGTTCTTCCCAGCTTTGCCTGAATTTTACAGGCTGTCATCAAAACAGAACCACAGAACATCAGACAATAACATCATCCACCATCTCATGTGACCAGAGACATGATAATGGCGGTCAGCCTGTGTAAATAAAGGTGTACAGATGACTGAGCAAACATGTGGGTGGATGACCTGCCAGCTGTGGGACCATAAACATGACGGGTCTTACAGCTGGTGTGAAGCAAACTGCACCCCTTTATTAAGATGCTGGGGTGATGTGGTCACATAAGATAACCCTTCATATTCAGTACCAGTCACACAGAGCAACACGTTCAACACAATATGATAACTTTTTGTTCTGTTTACCATCTGTAAACATACGGTTTGTATCGAGACGACTACTTAATGGCGGCCCTCTCACCTTGGGTATCATCATCTTCATCCTCCAAGCGTTGCTCAGGCTTCCTGATAGAGCTGCTCATCTTATTTGCGTCTCCGTGGGCGGCGGAGGAGGTGAGGACATCTCCGGTGGCGTTGGGAGGCCGGTGGTAGGTGCTGAACCCTGGCTGCGGAGCGAAGGAGCACACATTCTTATTCTTGTACGTACAGTTGAACAGGTAGCAGCTGATGCTGTTCTCCGACTGCGGGAGATCTTCCTGGACCACGGCCACGGTGCAGTGAGGCTCGGAGCAGCAGGCGTGGAGACAGTCCTTCCAGCTGTAGCTGCTCCGGGGAGCCGAGAGGAACGTGGCCCCTTGCTCTATGGAGGCCTTGGCGCGGATGATGTTCTCCCCGACGGCACCGAAACTGCCCAAGCAGGCGTCAGCCGCATCCCCTCCCCGCGGGTACTCCTGCTCCTGCTGCAGCTGCTTGCGGAATTCCTCCAGCAGCTCCTCTACCCCTGATATTTTAGATTTTAAATCCGATATCGGAGATGAACGGGTGTCGGTAGGTCCGACTGCACAGAGCAGTAAGAGACAGGCGATCAGCCGCGGATGCTGAAGCCGAGCCGTGTTTACGCAGCCACACAGCATCTCCGGTCCTTCCGGCGCATTAGGTGCCATGAGCGAAGAAAAAAAATATCCCCCTTGAACACGACTGAGTCCGAGACGTTTTATTTAAATCATCTTGTCAGATAGCTGATGAGCAGCACTGCCACGACGCTAAGAGACCCGTGTCGCTGACACGGTAAGGATGAGATCGTCGTGCCATAAGGGGCGGATGGATAAGTCGTGACGTCATCAGCAGCCACAACACCTTGTGTCCCCCAGTGGAAGACGGACGCGCACCGCGGCGATGCGCGAGCGCTCGCTTAAAGTGGCCTGGGTTACTAGCATTTCCCCTTTTTTATGTATATATATATATATTTTCAGTTTTCAGTTTTATATTCACGACACGCAAATAAGATAAAACAAAACAAAGCAAAAATTAACAGACGGAGGGAAAAAAAGCTGCCAGACCTACGGTACACATGACTTGGTTCACATCAGTTTTCAAGGAATTCCACAGGATTACACGACTATAGATAAAGAGCACTACAGACTGTAATGACAAATTATTTTGCTTTGAGATAGTCAGTGAATGGACCCCACACCATTTCACTAAAGGGAATGAAATGAAAAATTGCACAATGTAGATTGTTGGATTTTTTTTTACTATTTCTTATCAACACGGTTTTTCAAAACACCTACGTTTTTTTCTAGTTACAATTCGCCTGTTTTCGATATGCTAATTTTCCTGTAAACCCGTGTTGATAGTTCAAATACAGTAGAAAAAAGATTTAAAAAAAAACCGAAAAAACAAAAAACAAAACAAAGACTAGGTCTAACGACACCACTGATACAGGAAGCTTTCTCTTGAGGATCCAAAATTATACTAGTCTCAGTCAGGCACGAGGTTACTGAATATCTTGTGAAACATGTTGCTAGAAAACGTTTCCCTACACCTGTTAAGTCTTGTGACGTTTTTTCATTTCAAGCGATCCGATAGAATCAAGACACAACTCACACTGGAGGTCAGTGTAACGTGTGTGTGGTGTTACCTAAGTGTAACGTGTGTGATGTTACCGAAGTGTAACGTATGGTGTTACTGAAGTATAACGTTTGTGTGGTGTTACCAAAGTGTAACGTGTGTTACTGAAGTGTAACGTGTGTGTGTGTGGTGTTTCTGAAATTTAACGTGTGTGGTGTTACCGAAATGTAACGCCTGTGCGTGTGTGTGTCTGTGTGTGTGTGGTGTCACCAAAGTGTAACGTGTGTGTTACTGAAGTGTAACGTGTGTGGTGTTACTGAAGTGTAACGTGTGTGGCGTTACCAAAGTGTAATGTGTGTGTGGTGTTACTGAAGTGTAACGTGTGTGTGATGTTATCGAATTGTAACGTGTGTATGGTGTTACTGAAGTGTAACGTGTGGTGTTACTGAAGTGTAATGTGTATGTGGTGTTACCAAAGTGTAACTTGTGTGTGGTGTTACTGAAGTGTAACGTGTGTGGTGTTGCAGAAGCGTAACGTGTGTGTGTGGTGTTACTCAAGTGTAATGTGTTTGTGTTGTTACTGAAGTGTAACGTGCGTGTGGTGTTACTGAAGTGTAATGTGTGTGGTGTTAATGAAGTACACCAGATGAGACGTGACGCTGCTGCAGCTCATGTGTTTGATTTGAGAAGGCGCAGCTCTGTTAGAACGACTTCTAACTTTATCAAACCAAACGTGTGAACAAGTCTATCTCATGATAATAATGTACAACAGATTATTCCTGCTAAAACTTTTATTTCACAGTCTTACATGAAAAGTTTTACTTTAGACAACAGGGCATAAATATTGTCAATCAAAAATTATATGAAACAAAACAGACTTACACTTAGTTTTGGACTGTATTTCCCATTTGGACATAAATGTTTTAATAATAATAACACACACATCTGTTTAAATAATTTGTAATATCATGATCATATGTACAAAAACCTACAAAAAAGGAAAACAAATTTGCCAAAGAAAAGTAAAAGCAACCCACATCTACATCAAACCAGAACAACCTTTGAATTTCACCCTTTTAACAGTTGTGCCATTCAAGACCACACCTGTACAAAATAACATCACAAAGTGTTGTTTACAGTCTCTTCTCTACAATACAGGCTGGTCACCAGCCATGTTCACTAATGTGTTTACGGACTGCACCACCGCCAACAGTCATTCAGAGGTGATGAGGCAACAAATCATTTACATGGAACTGAAACATATCAGATATCAATATTAATAAAGCAAACGTGAAAATAACGACTGGAAAGTTTAATAAGGTTTAGCATGGATTAAAAAAGATACAAAAATTACATAATGGAATGACGGCCTTCAGTTTACAATACAAACAGACGACACATTTAAATAAAATAGTGGTGATAAGACGCCTATGACAATATTGTTTAAACAATTTCAAAGACTTTTTTGTCAGGCTCGTGTTAGCAAAAGGTCAATCTCATGGTGTGTAAACATGTAAATATAACCTTGTTATGACAAGAGGTCATTAAAGTACTGCTTTAATTACTGACACCGTTCGACGTGGGTTCTCAGGTATTTCTGCTGGGTTAAAAGTTCTGTTAATTCTCA
This sequence comes from Lampris incognitus, assembly GCF_029633865.1. Classification (NCBI taxonomy): domain Eukaryota; kingdom Metazoa; phylum Chordata; class Actinopteri; order Lampriformes; family Lampridae; genus Lampris; species Lampris incognitus. The sequence goes on along the minus strand of NC_079225.1, from coordinate 3,614,815 downwards.
GTTGAAAGCACCATCAGGACAAATGTGTGTCATGACTGTTAGGTGTAAGAAGCATAGCAGCACGTCTAGTGTACTTTTCCCTTCAAAACAGGTGACATTCTCCACAAAGACCCAACAGTGGACACCGGCGAGGCTCCTCAACTCAGTGGAAGGAGGCTTCGCCGCACACACGTCCTGCTCCGAAAACAACTCTCGGTCTAAAACAAATCTTGAGGTAAAAGGTGAACATGGAACGAGAGAACACCGAGCTGTTTCGGACGGATGTTCTGGCTTGTACGAGTGGTTGGACCCACTTACGGCCTCTGCCTGTAGTCTGTGATGGCCTTCCACAACTTGCACAAGATGCCGCCTCTGACCCAGAAAACAACAGACATCAGAAACAAGCTTTTAACACAACAAATAGTGTAACATAACAATACTGTAACATCTGTACAACATCATCCATCTGCCCGACCCACATCACTTCTCCTCAAAGTCGTTCTTCCAAAGAAACAGCAAAAGTGCTCTATTTTACTACTGAAACCACATCATTGTGGCATGTTCCAGAAAGGTTTGCATGGTTGATAGACAGATAGAGAGACAGCTATCTAGCTAGCTAGATAGATAGATGGATAGATGGATAGATAGACAGATAGACAGACAGACAGACAGACAGACAGACGGATAGATGGATAGATAGATGTAGATAGATATAGACATCAATGCAAGCTTATAGCTTTTCCAGTAAATTAATAACTGCTGAACACATTTAAGTCAAAATGTGTTTCCTCACACAAAATTAAGCTGATAAGTTTATACAGCAGAAAAGACAGTATAGTATCTTTTAGTATATAGTATACAGTATATATTTTTTATAGTGTACCGTATATCCTTTAATATGTGGTATACAGTATATCTTTTAGTACAAACCCCAATTCCAATGAAGTTGGGATGTTGTGTAAAACATAAATAAAAACAGAATACAATGATTTGCAAATCCTTTTCCACCTATATTCAATTGAATACACTACAAAGACAAGATATTTAATGTTCAAACTGATAAATTTTATTGTTTTTTGGCAAATATTCACTCATTTTGAATGTGATGCCTGCAACACGTTCCAAAGAAGCTGGGACAGGGGCTTGTTTACCACTGTGTTACACCACCTTTCCTTTTAACAAAACTCAATAAGTATTTGGGAACTGAGGACACTAATTGTTGAAGCTTTGTAGGTGGAATTCTTTCCCATTCTTGCTTGATGTACGACTTCAGTGGCTCAATAGTCCGGGGTCTCAGTTGTCATATTTTAAGCTTCATAATGCGCCACACATTGTCAATGGGAGACAGGTCTGGACTGCAGGCAGGCCAGTCTAGTACCCGCACTCTCTTACTACGAAGCCCCGCTGGTGTAACACGTGCAGAATGTGGCTTGGCATTGTCTTGCTGAAATAAGCAGGGATGTCCCTGAAAAAGACGTCGCATATGTTGCTCCAAAACCTGTATGTACCTTTCAGCATTAATGGTGCCTTCACAGATGTGCAAGTTACCCATGATGCCATGGGGCACTAACACCCCCCCATACCATCACAGATGCTGGCTTTTGGACTCTGGGCTGATAACAATCTGGATGGTCCTTTTCCTCTTTAGCCCGGAGGACACGACGTCCATGATGTCCAAAAACAAGTGAAATGTGGACTCGTCAGACCACAGCACACTTGTCCACTTTGCGTCAGTCCATCTCAGATGAGCTCGGGCCCAGAGAAGCCGGCGGCGTTTCTGGGTGGTGTTGATATCTGGCTTTGGCTTTGCATGGTAGAGTTTTAACTTGCACTTGTAGATGTAGCGACCAACTGTGTTAATTGACGATGGTTTTCCCAAGTGCTCCTGAGCCCACGTGGTCATATCCTTTACACAATGATGTCGGTTTTTAATGCAGTGCCGCCTGAGGGGTCGAAGGTCACGGCCATTCAATGTTGGTTTTCGGCCTTGCCGCTCACGTGCAGAGATTTCTCCGGATTCTCTGCATGTTGTGATGATATTATGGACTGTAGATGATGAAATCCCTAAATTCCTTGCAGTTGTACGTTGAGAAACGTTGTTCTTAAACTGTTGGACTATTTGCTCACGCAGTTGTTCACAAAGTGGTGAACCTCACCCCATCCTTGCTTGTGAACGACTGAGCCTTTCGGGGATGCTCCTTTTATACCCAATGATGACGCTCACCTATTCCCAATTAACCTGTTCACCTGTGGAATGTTCCAGACAGGTGTTTTTTGAGCATTCCTCAACTTTCCCAGTCTTTTCTTGCCTCTGTCCCAGCTTTTTTGGAACGTGTTGCAGGCATCAAATTCAAAATGAGACAATATTTGCAAAAAACAATAAAGTTTGTCAGTTTGAACATTAAATATCTTGTCTTTGTAGTGTATTCAATTGAATATAGGTCGAAAAGGATTTGCAAATCATTGTATTCTGTTTTTATTCACGTTTTACACAGCGTCCCAACTTCATTGGAATCGGGGTTTGTATATAGTACACAGTATATCTTTTAGTATATAGTACACAGTATATATTTCAGTATATAGTACACAGTATATATTTTAGTACATAGTACACCGTACATCTTTAGAGAATTGTAGATACCTTAATCTTAAACTCTTCAGATCATCTCTTGTCACATCTTGGAGAAGGTCATCCAGTGTGTAGTCCTCCATCAGTATCTACACAAACACAGAGGATGAAATGAACTGTGCAGAATGAAACAAATGCTTCTTAGGCCGATGACACTTTGTCCACACTGACATGACTATGACAGATCATTTCAGTCAGTTATTTAGCGTCAGTATGGGTCATACAAAACACCGCCTCATCTCCATGTACCAGTCATGTAAATACAGAGAATACAATTCAGCAGCTGACAGGGGCACAGACTCTATTCTTAAATGTACCAATATATAGATACTATATATACAGATAATATCAACGTATTGTAGGCTGAAGTTGATATGAAATGTAAACAGGTTGAACTGCCCACTGAACCTCCTTATCGCTGAATCATTAGCTTGACCATACAGAGCTTGTTTTCTGCCGTAGAAGAAGAGGAATATGCGTCGCCCTATGATGGCCTGGCGGGCTGTCCAGGGTGTCTCCCCGCCTGCCGCCCAATGGCTGCTGGGAAAGGCTCCAGCATCCCCTGCGACCCTGGGAGCAGGATAAGCGGTTCGGATAATGGATGGATGGGTGTCCCGTAAAGGAGGGCAGACAAGTGTTGTGGCAGTACTGACGTTACTGTGCAGCTATAACGTAACGTCAGTCACTGACGGGAGCGAGGCGGCATGTCAACGTACTGACCAATGTACACTTAACGGGCAGACAGGAACAAGAATACAACATGAAAATAACACTGTCTCCCTCTGGTGGCAGCTAGGGGAATGTGCCCAATGCGTAACACGTGTATTATGGAAAATAGTGAGAAGTTGTTTACGTCAAGCTAACAAGTAATAAGCGTGAATGGTCGGCTGTGGAGAAGGTGTATGTCCCTGCTGTTGAGAGGAGTTACTAATGATCCCATGTGACATCCAACAACTGAGCAAAGCAAGACTAAACTCACCAGTCAACGCACCTCCAAACTGCAGCACAGACTTATAAAAGGTGTCCACGTGTCTATCTGGTTCTAAGTAGTCCACACAGTAAAATCCCTGGAAACCAAACTGCCCCATTAATGGCTACCTTCATTAGCATTAAAAGGTGATGGTGGATTACAAGGGTATGGAACTGTTGATGAAGCAATATGTTGTCTATCTCGAGTGGAGCTCAGAAATTAAGTCCCATGAGCGTAATAAATGATAGCTGACTGACTTTTGTCAGCCTCCATAATGTACAGGAAAAGATCTGCTGCAACATTATTGCGCAATTTAACAACATTTTAGAAAGAACAGACCGCACTGTACCGTCTTATAGTAAATCAGTATAGCATCAGTACCTATAGCAGTAATATCAGGTGCTTATAAAAGGTGGAGGCATGGAGATGTTTAGGAGAGATGGCAGTGGGATTTTTAACTAGATTGTTTAACACAATCTTAGAAAGTGAGAGGATGCCTGAGGAGTGGAGAAGAAGCATACTGGTACCGATTTTCAAGAATATAGCACTCACCCCCATTGCCATGAAGTGCTTTGAGAGACTGGTTCTGGCTCACATCAAAAACATTATCCCCCCAACATTCGACCCACATCAGTTCGCCTACCGTCCCAAAAGGTCTACTGAGGATGCCATTGCCACTGCCCTGCACTTTGCTCTGACCCACCTTGAACTTAACAGCACATACATCTGGATGCTGTTTATAGATTACAGCTCTGCCTTCAACACTATCATCCCCGCCAAACTAACCACGAAACTCCTCTCCCTTGGCCTCAACCCCTCCCTCTGTAACTGGATCCTGGACTTCATGACCAACAGACCTCAATCTGTTAGGTTAGGTGACCACACCTACTCCACCCTGACCCTCAGCACAGGTGTCCCTCAAAGGCTGTGTTCTGAGCCCCCTCCTTTTCTCCCTCTTTACCCACGATTGCCTGCCAACTCACCCTTCAAATGTTATAGTTAAGTTTGCAGATGACACCACAGTCATTGGCCGTATCACCAATAATGACGAGATGGCCTACAGGGACAAGATTCAGCACCTCACATCATGCTGTACTACCAACAATCTTGTCCTCAATGTGCAGAAGATGAAGGAGCTGATTGTGGACTTCAGGCGGTCTAGAAGCTGCAGTGGGGTGGAAGTGGAGCGTGTTTCCAGCTTTAAATTCCTTGCAGTCCACATCAGCGAGGACCTTTCGTGGACATTAAACACCCAGGCCCTTGTGAAAAAGGCCCAACAACGCCTGCATTTCCTGAGGAGGCTGAGGAGCACCCGTCTACCCCCCAAAATTCTCACCAACTTATACCATTGCACCATAGAGAGCATCCTGACCAACTGCATCTCAGTGTGGTACGGCAACTGCACCTCAGTAGACCAAAAAGCTCTGCAGTGGATCGTCAAGGCGGCCCAGCATATCACCGGTACCCAGCTCCCAGCCATAAAAGACATTTATAACAAACACTGCCTTCGAAGGGGTCTGATTATCAACAGAGATCCCAACCACCCCAACCATGGACTGTTCTCCCCCCTGCGCTCTGGGAGGCGCTACAGGAGTCTCAGAGCCTGCACTACCAGGCTCAAAAACAGCTTCTTTCCACAAGCTGTTGCCCACCTGAACCTGGCCACTGTCTGTAGATAATTTAAAATATTTTGTACCCTTGCTCTTTTTTAACTTATTTTAGCTATTGGTCTTCATGTGTGTATATCTTATACTGTGTTTGCTGTGTTTGTCTGTGTCTGTCTTGCACTGTTTGGTGAAGCCACAGCCCTCATTTCATTTTTAACATGTGCCTGCACATTGTTTTTAATGACAATACATTGAATTGAATTGAACTGAATTGCACAAGGGTGATGTGCAGACCTGTAGCAACTACAGAGGTATAAAGTTGATTAGCCACAGCATGAAGATTTGGGAAAGAGTAATAGAAGCTAGGTTAAGAGGAGAGGTGATGATTAGCGAGCAGCAGTATGGTTTCCTGCCATGAAAGAGCATCACAGATGTGATGTTTGCTTTGAGAATGTTGATGGAGAAGTATAGAGAAGGCCAGAAGGAGTTACATTGTGTCTTTGTGGATTTAGAGAAAGCATACGACAGGGTGCCGAGAGAGGAGGTGTGGTATTGTATGAGGAAGTCGGGAGTTGCAGAGAAGTATGTAGGAGTGGTGCAGGATATGTATGAGGGAAGTGTGACAATGGTGAGGTGTGTGGTAGGAATGACAGATGGGTCCAAGGTGGAGGTGGGATTACATCAAGGATTGGCTCTGAGCCCTTGCTTGTTTGCAATGGTGATGGACAGGTTGACAGATGAGATCAGGCAGCAGTCTCCGTGGACTATGATCGCAGATTACATTGTGATCTGTAGTGAGAGTAGGGAGCAGGTGCAGGAGAGCCTGGAGAGGTGGAGGTATGCACTGGAGAGAAGAGGAATGAAAGTCAGTAGGAGCAAGACGGAATACATATATATGTGTGAATGAGAGGGAGGACAGTGGAATGGTCAGGATACAAGGAGTAGAGGTGACAAAGGCATCCATCCATCCATTATCCAAACGCTTATCCTGCTCTCAGGGTCGCGGGGATGCTGGAGCCTATCCCAGCAGTCATTGAGCGGCAGGCAGGGAGACACCCTGGCAGGCCATCAGGCCATCACAGGGCTGACAAAATAGGAGTTTAAATACTTGGGGTCAACTGTCCAAAGTAACGGGGAGTGCAGTTGAGAGGTGAAGAAGAGAGTGCAGGCAAGGTGGAGTCAGTGTCAGGAGTGATTTGTGACAGAAGGGTACCAGCAAGAGTTAAAGGGAAGGTTTACAAGATGGTTGTGAGACCAGCTATGACATATGGTTTGGAGGCAGTGGCACTGATGAAAAGACAGGACATGGAGCTGGAGATGGCAGAGTTGAAGATGATAAGATTTTCATTTGGAGTGACGAAGAAGGACAGGATCAGGAACGAGTATATTAGAGGGACAGCTCAGGTTGGACGGTTTGGAGACAAAGCAAGAGAGACAAGATTGAGAGGGTTTGGACATGTGTGGAGGAGAGATGCTGGGTATATTGGGAGAAGGATGCTGTATGAAGCTGCCAGGGAAGAGGAGAAGAGGAAGGCCAAAGAGGAGGTTTATGGATGTGGTGAGGGAGGACATGCAGGTCAGCCACCTAATGTTGTGACAGAGGAAGATGCAGAGGACAGGAAGAGATGGAAACGGATGATCCGCTGTGGCGACCCCTAACGGGAGTAGCCAAAAGTAATAGCAGTAGTAGTAGTAGTAGATATCAGGTGCTTATAAAACTGTTTATGTTAACTGACAAATGTCCAGCTAGAATGTCAGTGGTTGTACCTACCCTGTCTATGGATTCCTGGTCAGCCCCATGCAGCCTGAGCCATCTAACCAGCTCTGAGTCCTGGTTTTGCTCCCCTCTTGAGAAAATCGATGACATAGTCTTGTCTGCTAAATAAAACAATGAGCAGACCTCTTCAGACATGGTGAATATTCCTCTGCACTCCGGACAAGTCTGTGTTTTATAGACGAGTCTCGACAATGAGCTGCAGCGGGGTGAAACACATGAAGGCATGGCAGGGGCATGCCGGCTGCCATTATCATATGCTCGTCCTACTGTTTATTTATTTATTTATTTGTATCCCCCCCCTTTTTTCTCCCCAATTGTACCTGGCCAGTTACCCCACTCTTCCGAGCCGTCTCGGTCGCTGCTGCACCCCCTCTGCTGATCCGAGGAGGGCTGCAAACTACCACATATCTCCTCCGATCCATGTGGAGTCGCCAGCCACCTCTTTTCACCTGTGAGTGAGGAGTTTCGCCAGGGGGACATAGAGAAGATCACGCTATTCCCCCCAGTTCCTCCTCCCCCCTGAACAGGAGCCCCGACCGACCATAGGAGGGGCTGGTGCAGTGACCAGGACACATACCCACATCCCGCTTCCCACCCGCAGACATGGCCAATTGTGTCTGTAGGGACGCCTGACCAAGCCGGAGTTAACACAGCGATTCAAACCGGAATCCCCGTGTTGGTAGGCAATGGAATAGACTGCCACGCCAACCGGACGCCCCTCGTCCTACTGTTTATTTTTGAGTTTCACAACATCTTAAATGGTTTAAAACCTCACACCCCAGGGTTTCAGATCAACAGAAGAAAAAACATCAGGTCAGCGACTTGTACTGCACACTTCCCAGCACATCACACTTCCCCTGGCATGAACAGTAGGTAACACAAAACACAACAAGTAAACTGAGAAACTGCTAAGTGAAGAACATACCTAAGGGCTCAGACCGCATCCTCAGTAGTTTGATTTCTTGTTCCCGCTCATCCAGGACCTGCTGTAAAATGGCTTGGTACTCTCGCTCCCTCTCAAGCAACTGTTCCAGCAGCCTGGACGCACACGAAAAACCATGAGACACAGAAGAACCCATAGGGACACCACGCCGGATGGTCTTGTCAGTTATTATAACAGCTGAACTATCGAACTATCGGACTGTGACGAATGGTATGAAAACTGCACAGAATGGAGGCTGCTTGCAAACGGTCTGCAGTACAGAAAAACCCCATTCCAGAGCCAAGCGTAGTCCAAGTCAACGCTACCTGTTTGTCTCGAGCTTCATCCTGCCAAGCTCCATGCTGACCGAGTGCTGTGCATTATGGGACTCGTGTGAGACGGTGGAACTGAGCGTGCTCACACCAGAGGTGGCCACCGTGTCATCGTGAGCGGCGACAGGCGGGGCTCTGCTCTGTTGAGCGGCGCTACCCTCTGGCTCGGCCTCTTCATCGACATCCTCCTGGTCGGCTGCGTCGCTCTCCGAGGCCAGGCTGAAGTGGGGCCGCAGCTCTAAGCAAGAACACCATGGCGTATTTAATGGTGTATGCAACGAAACAGAATGCTTGACTTTACTTGGTCAATTACCCCACTCTTCCGAGCTGTCCCGGTCTGTGCTCCACCCCCTCTGCCAATCTGGGGAGGGCTGCAGACTACCACATCCCATACATGTGGAGTCACCAGCTGCTTCTTTTCACCTGACAGTGAGGAGTTTCACCAGGGGGACGTAGCGTGTGGGGGGATCACGCTATTCCCCCCAGTCCCCCCCCCCCAAACAGGCACCCTGACTGACCAGAGGAGGCACTAGTACACCGACCAGGACACATACCCACATCCGGCTTCCCACCCTCAGACACGGCCAATTGTGTCTGTAGGGACGCCCGACCAAGCCGGAGGTAACACGGGGATCCCTGTGTTGGTAGGAAACGGAATAGACCGCCACGCTACCCGGGCGCCCCAGAATGCTTGATTTGCTTCTGTTGTAATGACAATAATCAATCAGCACCATTAAAAATGAATGGTGGTCACGTGGAGGCACCAGAGACATATTGTGAGGCTATGCTGGCTCAGTTCTGTGGTTCTGAACCCGAACACTGGGACCTGCACAGTGACTCTTTCAGAAGTGCTCTGTCATAGACGCTCCTGCATCGGGCCGCAGTCTCCAACCATTACCTGGCACCAGGATGGTGATGGCCGTCTGCACCGCTTTCCGGATGATGTTGTCCAGGGCAAACATCCAGTGGGGCTTAATGTTGTGGTTTCGCAGCACCTTGTTTACCTAAAATATTCAGAAATACACAAAGACACAGTGTGAAAGACAGGTCTGTCTCACTCTCTCACACACACACACTCACATACTGGTGTCTGTCTGGTAACCAGGAGACAGGAAATGGGTTTGAATCCAGTCAGTGCCTCTAGTCGGGGCGTACTGGTGTGGACATGTGTAAGCAGCACTAAAATCTTGCCCAGCGCTTATCGTTCCTTGCAGAGCCACTTTTTGGTTGCCTGCTGCTGTGGCGTTTGTCTGCTCTACAACCAGCAGGAGGCGTCTCGATAACATATTGTTGGAGGAAGGTTACGCAATACCAACAAAAATAAAAACACCCGCTTGTTCCAGCCATTCACTTTATCTACATAATTGGATTTTTGAGGCACAAAGCAGGACAACCTGTTCACCATATGAATCTTTTATACCATGGCGAACGCTTACGTCTCCCGGCCCACGGCCTGGTCTAGTCTGGTCCCTCTGCTGAAGGGACAGCAAATGAACAGCCTGTTCCAGCGGACCGCTCCTACACAATGACATCAAGACTTCTTCTCTCTTTAGTCCCCATCATGTCCGCAGAGGCTATAGTCACCTCTGCACACAAACAGCAGAGAAACAGTATGCAGGATATCCATCCCTCCATCTACCATTATCCATCCATCCATCCATCCATCCACCCATCCATCCATCCATCCACCCATCCATCCATTATCCGAACCGCTTATCCTGCTCTCAGGATCGTGGGGATGCTGGAGCCTATCCCAGCAGTCATTGGGCAGCAGGCGGGGAGACACCCTGGACAGGCCGCCAGGCTATCACAGGGCCAAGACACACACACACACACACACACACACACCTAGGGGCAATTTAGTATGGCCGATTCACCTGACCTACATGTCTTTGGACTGTGGGAGGAAACCGGAGCACCCGGAGGAAACCAACGCAGATGCGGGGAGAACATGCAAACTCCACACAGAGGACGACCCCCAAGGTTGGACTACCCCGGGGCTCAAACCCAGGACCTTCTTGCTGTGAGGCGACCGCGCTAACCACTGCGCCACCGTGCCGCCCGGTGGGCAGAACATGACAGAGATCATATGTTCCAGGGGCATTACAGAGGGACAGTATATATCATGACTCAAGCTTTAGACACAGCCACAGACATGGCCAGTTGTGTCGGGCGTCCCTACAGACACAACTGGCCGTGTCTGCGGGTGGGAAGCTGGATGTGGGTATGTGTCCTGATTGCTGCACTAGCGCCTCCTCTGGTTGGTCAGGGCACCTATTCGGGGGGGAACAGCGTGATCCTCCCACGTGCTATGTCCCCCTGGTGAAACCCCTCACTGTCAGGTGAAAAGAAGCGGCTGGTGACTCCACATGTATCAGAGGAAACATGTGGTAGTCTGCAGCCCTCCCCGGATCAGCAGAGGGGGTGGAGCAGCGACCGGGATGGCTCGGAAGAGAGGGGTAATTGGCCAAAAATACAACTGGGGAGACAAAGGGCGGAACCCCCCCAGGCGGAATCCCCCCACCCAAAAAAAAAAGAAAAAAAGAAAAAGAATGAATCAAGCTTTAAAGTAACATTTTTGGGCATTCAGAAGCCGTATATTAAAAATAAATCTCAGCAGATATTTGCGAATGAATAAAATAAAAATGACTTTACTGAAGTGAATTCTGATGACTGAACTTACTATCGGTACATATTCAAAATTTAGTTTACTCCCAGCAAAATCTGCCCCTGATAAAAGACCCTGAGGCGAGGAAGAGGAGCGGACAGGGGCACTTACAGCATCCTGGAAGCCGAACAGAACCACCTGCAGCTGGCTGATGGCGGTGCTGTCAAAGTCCAGTTCCAGTTTGAGCTGGGACAGCGTGCTGGCTATGATCTTCCGGTCCGCCATGCGCACGAAGTTGGCCAGGCTGACTACCAGGGTGGAGATGTGCTGGTGTCTCAGTCTGGTCTCCTCTGAGCCCTAGGGGAGGACAGGAGGGGGGGAAGGATGGAGGATAGGGAGATGGGGGGAGTAATAGAGAGGGAAGAGATCATGGTGGGAGAGGCTGTGATGCAGTATACATGAGGATTACAAATCTATAGTGTACAAGGGCGCTCAGTCAGTGTTGCTTGTTTTTGAGATCCCGACTCTGGTTTTAGATCTATCCTTCTCTCTGTCTACACATACAGTGCATCCGGAAAGTATTCACACCCCTACACTTTCAATATTTGCAATATTTCAGCTTTTTATTTTTAATAAATTTGCAGAAATTTCTACAAAACCTTTTTCACTTTGTCATTATGGGGTATTGTGTAGATTGATGAGAAAAAAAAAGGAATTTAATCCATTTTGGAATAAGGCTGTAACATAACACAATGTGGGGAAAGTGAAGGGGTGTGAATACTTTCCGGATGCACTGTACATACACAAGAGAACATCTGTCTATCTTTCTGTTTATCTATCCATCTATCTGTCTGTCTGTCTGTCCGTCTGTCCGTCTGTGTCTGTCTATCTATCTATCTGTCTGTCTGTCTGTCTGTCTGTCTGTCTGTCTGTCTGTCTGTCTGTCTGTCTGTCTGTCTGTCTGTCTGTCTGTCTGTCTGTCTGTCTGTCTATCTATCTATCTATCTATCTATCTATCTATCTATCTATCTATCTATCTATCTATCTATCTATCTGTATCTATCTATCTATCTGTCTGTATCTATCTATCTATCTATCTATCTGTCTGTCTGTCTCTATCTATCTATCTATCTATCTATCTATCTATCTATCTATCTATCTATCTATCTATCTATCTATCTATCTATCTATCTATCTATCTATCTATCTATCTATCTATCTATCTATCTATCTATCTATCTATCCATCTATCCCTCCCTCCACCAGTCTTCTGTAACTGACCTGCATGAGAGCTTCCATGAGGTTGGCCACCACCTTGTCCCTGTCCTCAGTAAGGATGTGGTTCAGCGTGGCCCGCCTCTCGCTGTCCTTCCTCAGCATGAAGAAGCCAGGGTCTTTCTCATCAGGAGATGGAGGGGCACTGTGGTCCTCAAAGTTCTCCACTGGAATGCTGGGTAGAAAAGAAAGCACAAGGCTGTGTGTTTTGTGTTTTGAAATCCCACATCAAGACATTTGTTGTCTAGATGTAAAGTTGAACTCACACCCCAACAGCAGGTTGGACAGAGACTTTCCCTCGTGGAGGATTACTGACATATTTCCAACCAAACTATGTGTACATGCTTAATACCCCTGTAAGTGTGATAATTCCAGTTATCTTCATCAGGTTTACTGAGGAAGTACTGTCAAGTCAGCTGCTTGCTGATCTCTTATGGGCTCCGTGGTGCTTATTGTACCTGAGGAAGAGTGACCTTGGTCCCTTCACGTCCCTCTCACTGTAGCATTTGATGCTGGGCTTGAAGATGAAGGGATTAGTGTTGAGGTCATTGTCAGGGGAGACTGACCCATACTCGCTGCTGCTGCTGGTGTCCTCCACCACCACAGGCACCGGCAGGGAGATGCTGCGCAGGTACTCTGCAGGGTCAACCAGGAACATCCCTTACTTCATAGTGCTCACACTGGGCTTTTTCTTTTTGCTTTTGATTTTTCCCACTTTTTCTCCTCAATCGTACTTGACCAATTACCCCACTGTTTTGATCCATCCCGGTCTCTGCTCCACCCCCTCTGCCAATCCGGGGAGGGCTGCAGACACCTCTAATACACGTGGAGTCACCAGCCGCTTCTAAGAAGCGGTGAGGAGTTTCACCAGGGGTAGATAGTGCATGGGAGGGTCATGCTATTCTCCCCAGTTCCTCCTCTCCCTGAACAGGCGCCCCGACCAACCCAGAGGAGGCGCTAGTGCAGCGACCAGGACACATACCCACATCCGGCTTCCCACCCGCAGACACAGCCAACTGTGTCAGTAGGGACACCCGACCAAGCCGGAGGCAACACGGGGATTCGAACCAGCGATCCCCGTGTTGGTAGGCAACGGAATAGACCGCTACGCTACCTGGACGCCCATACTGGGGTTTTTGTTTTCTATCTTTATGTTTTTTCTTTTGAGACAATTCATTTTCTATTTTGTGGTATTTTTGATTGTTAACTGATTTTGTCTCAATTGTCAATTGACATCCACAGTGAAGACAACAACTGACATCCACAGTGAAGACAACTGACATCCACAGTGAAGACAACAACTGACATCCACAGTGAAGATAACAACTGACATCCACAGTGAAGATAACAACTGACATCCACAGTGAAGATAACAACTGACATCCACAGTGAAGATAACAACTGCCGGCACTGTTTTCTATGCATCAAACCATGCTTAAGGAGAAGAGCTGTATCTGGCGTACATGACACTACTAATGTTGAGTATACATAATGAAAAAAAGGAGTCATGCAGTCAGAAACTCATGGGGGACAGTTTCTATTTCCAGAAACTGGAAAGCGCAGAATCATGCTTCATTACTGCCCCCCTCCAGCGAGGACATCTCTTTCAGCAATGTTGCTGACGTTAGTAGGAAAGGACATCATTTGGGGAGAAGTCTTTCAGTGAGTACATCTGAGAGAACAGCACACAGAAAAGCCGGTGCACCTCACCTGATCCTGGTGTGAGAGCTGGGAAAACAAACACACATATCTCTGTCAGCTGTTACCACAGAGAGGTTCTAGAAAACACCATGAAAACATCACCTTCCCAATGGTATACAGGAAACAGTTCTTCAGTTTGTTTCTATCTGTCGCTCCTCTGCTCATGTGGCTGAGGCTCGTGAAACATACCGTGGACTAGTAGCCACATGGCAACTCTACACACACAGGTGTGATGCTTTTGCCTATTTCTCAGAATTCAGACAATGGATGTCTTGTTGACTATGTGTACCGAAATGAAGCCATGCACTGGACCCACCAGTGAAGCTGCTCTTGCCCTTCTTCTTTCGGCTGGTGACGGTAAGGAACTCGTCGGTCAGCAGGTCCAGGGCGGTGGCTCGCCGGTCGGGATCAGGCTCAAAGCAACGCAGGATAAAGGCTTTGGCCTCCAGGGACATGGAATCTGGGATCTCTGGATGGATCTTAAACATACCCACCTGCAAGACAGTGCAGACAAGTACAGTCAAGAACGGCATATGACTGATGTCTAAACGACACTAAAAGATGACTAATGACAAGAATTAAAAGCACGTCGGAAAGGAACTGGAACTAAAGAGGAGGACTTCCTGTTTGGTCGGAGGGAATCCCTGCACATCATTCGACAGGGGGGAATGTGAACTGTTCACCGCTCATGATGTGACTCAGTCCCGGCTTGGTTTGTGTGAGGAGATGTTTATCTGGTGAGGTGTCTCAGGGGGAATGGGGAAAGGCTGCCTGTAGCTTGGGGCAACTGTTGAGATCATAATGCTTAAAGTTCAAGTGAGAGGCTCGCTTATCATTAAGAACACCAGAAATTCCTCTCATTGCTGGGCAGGAATGTTGATTTAAGATCAGGAATGAGATGCCCCTCCCTTGACACATTCCACACCCACGAGGGGAGACTGACTATGAGGACTGGCTTTGAGTTGTTTGGAAAGTAAATGTCTTGTACAACTGTACAACACCTAACTACAGGGCACAGACCTGTGACACAAGAGCTGTATGCACAATGATAATAATGATTGTATCATAATCGTCTAATATGATATTCCATTGTGAGAAGATTCTGCCTTAATTTTCCAGCGTTTTACCTGTAATATGATGAACATCAACTGTTTGCCATCAAGAATGCATACAGTAACACAAGCTTCCAAACCTGAATTCACAACCATTTCATTCAGCTGTAACGTATGGAAAGCCCAGTGTTCAGGGCTTTGACATGAATGGAGTAATGCTCTCCATACAACACTTACAGGTCTTTTGCCTTCCTCAATAAGCTACATATGGCTAATAACATTATGACATTGCTGTGAAGAGCTTTACATTTTTACCCATGCAAGTACCGTGGAAAACCTGGTGTGTAGTTGTAAAAACTACACGTTCTTATCATTAGTCCTCCTGTTTCATTAGCATGAGTCAGTGGTTCTTACAACAGTTTGCTCCATTGTTTTAACCATTAATCTCAATGAACAATGTGTAAATATAATGCTGATTATATATACACTACCGTTCAAAAGTTTGGGATCACCCAAACAATTTTGTGTTTTCCATGAAAAGTCACACTTATTCACCACCATATGTTGTGAAATGAATAGAAAATAGAGTCAAGACATTGACAAGGTTAGAAATAATGATTTGTATTTGAAATAAGATTTTTTTTACATCAAACTTTGCTTTTGTCAAAGAATCCTCCATTTGCAGCAATTACAGCATTGCAGACCTTTGGCATTCTAGCTGTTAATTTGTTGAGGTAATCTGGAGAAATTGCACCCCACGCTTCCAGAAGCAGCTCCCACAAGTTGGATTGGTTGGATGGGCACTTCTTTGAGCAGATTGAGTTTCTGGAGCATCACATTTGTGGGGTCAATTAAACGCTCAAAATGGCCAGAAAAAGAGAACTTTCATCTGAAACTCGACAGTCTATTCTTGTTCTTAGAAATGAAGGCTATTCCATGCGAGAAATTGCTAAGAAATTGAAGATTTCCTACACCGGTGTGTACTACTCCCTTCAGAGGACAGCACAAACAGGCTCTAACAGGTACTATTTAATGAAGATGCCAGTTGGGGACCTGTGAGGCATCTGTTTCTCAAACTAGAGACTCTAATGTACTTATCTTCTTGCTCAGTTGTGCAACGCGGCCTCCCACTTCTTTTTCTACTCTGGTTAGAGCCTGTTTGTGCTGTCCTCTGAAGGGAGTAGTACACACCGGTGTAGGAAATCTTCAATTTCTTAGCAATTTCTCGCATGGAATAGCCTTCATTTCTAAGAACAAGAATAGACTGTCGAGTTTCAGATGAAAGTTCTCTTTTTCTGGCCATTTTGAGCGTTTAATTGACCCCACAAATGTGATGCTCCAGAAACTCAATCTGCTCAAAGAAGTGCCCATCCAACCAATCCAACTTGTGGGAGCTGCTTCTGGAAGCGTGGGGTGCAATTTCTCCAGATTACCTCAACAAATTAACAGCTAGAATGCCAAAGGTCTGCAATGCTGTAATTGCTGCAAATGGAGGATTCTTTGACAAAAGCAAAGTTTGATGTAAAAAAAATCTTATTTCAAATACAAATCATTATTTCTAACCTTGTCAATGTCTTGACTCTATTTTCTATTCATTTCACAACATATGGTGGTGAATAAGTGTGACTTTTCATGGAAAACACAAAATTGTTTGGGTGATCCCAAACTTTTGAACGGTAGTGTATATATATATATAATAAACAATACATTAATAATACTAATAATAAATAACAATAAATAATACGTAAATAAATATAACTGTATAAGCTCAGGTTGGACGGTTTGAAGACAAAGCAAGAGAGACAAGACTGAGATGGCTTGGACATGTGTGGAGGAGAGATGCTGGGTATATTGGGAGAAGGACGCTGAATATGGAGCTGCCAGGGAAGAGGAGAAGAAGAAGGCCAAAGAGGAGGTTTATGGATGTGGTGAGGGAGGACATGCAGGTGGCTGGTGTGACAGAGGAAGATGCAGAGGACAGGAAGAGATGGAAACGGATGATCCGCTAACGGGAGCAGCCGAAAGTAGTAGTAGTAGTGTAAATATAATGTGTTTCCAGCTAACAAGGTGTTGTCATGACAGTGTGCGCTGTGCTGTGCTGTACTGCTGCTAGCTTTTTTACTGGATCAGACCTACATGTCCATGTCCGTGACAGAGGAGAATTCAGACTCAAGTCTGTCTGAATATTTGTGCTGATTAACTTTAATGACTGCCTGAACTGCACTGGCATAGTATTCGTATTCTTACAGTTGTGGACTCTGAAGGTCTTAAGAATCTGCTTTTGGTGGACAGATATTTTTAAAGACACACATTCCTTTTAATGGTGGTAAAAAAAACATGTTCAAACATTCCCACATGTCCACTTTGTGACGTTTCTGCTGATGCTGGTGGTATAACAGTGATACGGGCGATGACTCAACAGCACCAGTCACAGCAACAGAAACGCTTCATGACAAATAGTTTCACTTCTTCCACACCAGCAAGGCAGCAGATCTGTAGAGTCCACAGTTCTGGTTATCATTTGTGCTGGTAGTCAAGTCAAGTCAGTTTTATTTGTATAGCCCAATATCCCAAATTACAAATTTGCCTCAAGGGGCTTTACAGCAACACAACATCGTGTCCTTAGACCCTCACATCGGATAAGGAACAACTCCCTAAAACCCTTTAACAGGGACAGAAAACAAGAAGAAACCCGAGGGAGAGCAATAGATAGTCATCGCAAGAATTTAGCCGGGCCAAAATAACGTTTTTGTTTGTTTTTTTAAAGCAGATAGTGCCATTGAGCAGAAGCCAGTTAACTTAAAATGTGTGGGCCCGGGCGTCCGGGTAGCGTAGCGGTCTACTCTGCCCCCTACCAACACAGGGATCGCTGGTTTGAATCCCCGTGTTACCTCCAGCTTGGTCGGGCGTCCCTACAGACACAATTGGCTGTGTGTGCAGGTGGGAAGCTGGATGTGGGCGTGTGTCCTGGTCGCTGCAATAGCACCTCCTCTGGCTGGTCGGGGCGCCTGTTCAGGGGGGAGGGGGGAATAGTATGATCCTCCCATGGGCTATGTCCCCCTGGTGAAACTCCTCACTGTCAGGTGAAAAGAAGCGGCTGGTGACTCCACATGTATCGGAGGAGGCATGTGGTAGTCTGCAGCCCGGATCGGCAGAGGGGGTGGAGCAGCGACCTGGGCAGCTCAGAAGAGTGGGATAAATGGCTGGATACAATTGGGGAGAAAAATAAATGTGTGGGCACATTGACAATACAGTAATTTTCCAGGTCTGCAGTGTTGATGCGTAAGCAAGCTCCAGCACTAAGTATAAGTCAGTTCATGAAGGCATCTATAGCAGCGTTTCTCAAACCTGTCCTGAAGGACCACTTGTCCTGCATGTTTTAGATCTCTCCCTGCTCCAACACAGCTGATTCAAATGATCAACTCGTTATGAGCTCCCGAAGCTGCCTAATAACAAAACTGATCATTTAAACCAGCTGTGTTGGAGCAGGGAGAGGTCTAAAACATGCAGGACAAGTGGTCCTCCAGGACAGGTTTGAGAAACCCTGATGTATAGGACTAATGTGTCAACCTCAACAGCAAGACAGCCCTATAGGTGCTGCATTCAGATCTGAAGACACTGCAGCATACAGACTGGCCAAGAGAAATCTGTCCCGGGGCATCAAGGAGGCAAAGAGGCTGTGTGAACAAAAGCTCAACAGCCACAACTGACTACAAACCCCCACCCCCACAGGCATGCCATAAAGACCTTATCTTTCTGTTGCACTGCTGTGGGCTGGGAGAAACGGCACTTCGTTTTTATATATTTACGCAGGTACATAATGAAATGACAATGTACTAAATCTGGAATCTTGAATAGGAGATTAAAGAGTTGCAATACACCGCTCCTACAAACTAGTGAAGACATTTCATGATTTTAAATGACAATGAAATAAAAACATTATTAAACTGTCTGCAATGCGTACTGGTAGAACTTAACAAATCATTTATCAGCATATTTAACCTTAGGTGTTTCACCTTGAACATGGCAGCTTGCGGTTCTCCGAGTTCATAGAAGGGCGGTTTCCCAGTTGCCATTTCTATGATGGTGCATCCAAGAGACCAGATGTCTGCAGGCTTTCCATAGCCTCGAGGACCCTTGTCTATAATTTCAGGGGCCATGTACTGTAGTGTACCTGCAAATTAAAGTAGTAGCATGTAAATATCGGTAGACAGATACACACAGCAGGCAACAATAGTAAGTCAGCTAGATACATTTTTTAAAGAGAAAAAGATGATGACACAATTCTCCTAAACAGCAAGTCAGATTTTAAGAGGTTTCCCTCAGCTCGAGTAGGGCAAGGCTGCAGCCTGGAACCTCTCGCCTGGTACCTCCCGCCTGGTACCTCTCATCTCATGCCTCTCGTCTCATGCCTCTCGCCTGGTACGCTAAAGCTACGCCCCCTTGAGCTTCTAATTTTGAAAATAAAAGCTCGCGTCTGGTCCGCTTTTCAGAAGTCTGTAATTACCGTTATGTAAAACTTACGCCTTTTAAAATACTGTATCTATCTTTCGTCACCCTATTGACGCATAGGATTGATAACAGGCTGTTCAGCAGCCAGTAAAATAAGCATGGTTTCAAACAAGATGTTCTACATAATAGCACACGGTCCTACTGAAGACACGGTTTTAACAAGGTGTATGGTGTGTTTGATTCTCCGTAATTTAAAGGGAATTCCTCATCAGTAGTAGCTCATCAGAAAAAAAGATGACTGTTATAGAGCTGCATATTCAGTTATTTCAATTATAATTGAAAATTACATAAAATTACGGTATAACACCCGATAAGAACTGATGGAGATATTCGTGATATGAATGGTTTATAATACACTGGACCGATATCTCTGGTCCAATATGCATTCTGTTCCCAACATTGTCCATTAAATGTTCTGACAATATTATGTTGGATGACAATAATTCACACCACAGCCACGCGAGTATATTGTGGGCTATATATATATATATAATAAATATAGTAGAACCATAGTAGTAGACGGAGAAATTGAGGGCCAGGCCCAGGTGAATGGGGTGCGTGGGCTGCGTCTCCTTCTTGCTGATGTGAAACGCCTCCTGGTAAGTGCCCCGAGAGTTGGTTATCGTCTCCTTTTTGTCATCTCCTGAGGCAAGTTGGGCGAGATATCTGTAGAAGTCTCTGCAGTAGTTTTATGTCAACTCCAAGTAAAGGGAAGGGAAAGTGTGTAAGGGGCGGAACAAATCAGATGTGGGACAAGCTTGTTAGTGTCAAGCGGACTGAGGTATCCTGAGAGCACCTTGAGGGCATTCCGACCTGCCACTCCGAGTAGGCTAGATCCACTTTTAGGTTGGAGTTGGAGTGAAGTGATAATAATAATAATAATCATAGAGCACTTCCCAAAAATAATCTCTTTAACTCTTTACTGTTTCAATTCCTTAATAAGGCATTCTGAGAGAAAAATGTTTCACAGCACACTTGATGGATAAATGGATCCATCCATTTATTTTAATATAGTTTGAACATATAAGCATACATAGAAACATATATTTAACATTAAATTTTAAATTGAATTAAATCAACCAAATTAAATTAACCAAATTAAATAAAATACCGTATTTATATATTTTTAGTATAACTGTACAGAAAATAACAATACCAGATTAAATAATAAAGTAAAAAGAAAACACATTAATTAAAATAAAGACAAAAACTTACATACACACAAGTATGAAAAAAATAAAAATAAAAAAATGATAAAAAAACAGGACAGCAGAGTGCAGCTGACAGAAATGCGAGGGAATGAGCTTATTTCACCCTCACACCTTTGTCAGCCACACCCCGCTTATAAAATAATAATAATAATAATAATAATAAAATTAAAATTAAAAAAACAGGACAGCAAATTAAATGAACCACATTACTTTCGAGTTAACACAAAAACTCCTCAGACTGTAGGGCTCTTTTCAGCTTGTTTCCCTCAGCCTTTCCTTGGTCTCCTCAGTCAAAGTCCCTGTCCAATCTGCTGATGAAACAGTTCCACTTCTGGACATACAGAGCACACAGTTTCCAGGGGAATAAGCTGCCTCGGATACTTTTCATTTTGGACAGATAGTACATGATCTGGTAAAACAGCGGGGTAATTTTGTGAACAGTAAATGTATGAGGCCATTCTTTGCAGTCGGTCATCTTCAGGAGGATATCTGATGCCCTCAATATTATCAGGTGATGGTTCTGGGTCAGTAGTCTCCGATGTCGTCTCTGTGCTCCGTACTTTCCTGAAGAGATGCCTCTGTGTCTCAAATAAATGCCATTTGGCCAAATATTTATGAATGCATGACATTCTTGGCTTTGAACACGGGCAGTGCCACGTATTAATTTTTATGTCATAGGTGACCATGACTCGCCCTAGTCGGCTGTAATAGCTTACAGTTGGTTCGTAGACTGATATGTACCGTTTGTACTCTGACCTCATGGTGACATCAACACAGACCGGCACATTGGCTGTAGCTGCCTTTGACTGGAGCTGGAGACACTGCTGTTTCTTGTTTTCTCCAAACCACTTGTTTTTCACCATGTCATTTACGGTTTCTTCCAGCAGTACAGTCTGGATGGCATTTGCTGAACAGTAGTCAAGAGAGCGAGACATGATGGCATCGAAATGATGTCAAGCCACTCCTAACAGCAAAGTCGCAGGCCTGTTGGCAGTCACTGGACTCGCACGTGATTTGGTGCTCCTTCCCCCAGGTTTTCTTTAGGACGTGCAGAGGCACAACTGGTCCAAGAAAAGACTTGTTCACTGCATATATGCCACTCCTCTCATCTACATATAAAGCATCCAGATGGGAATTTGCTGTAACATCTCTGACAGCCATATCTGTGTGTTTTCTGTAAATGTGTTTCTTAATGTTTTTTTTTAATTATCTGCACTTTACAATAAGAACAACGTACAGCTGGCGGCTTTGCTCTCCGCACTCTGGAGAGAGGGCTGTCTGTATCACTGCCTAGCGAGGAGGATTCCTGCAGCTTCCTGAAGTCGGCAGTGGATGCAGCTTCCTGTCCTACACCAGGTGCAGCTTCCTGTCCTATGTCAGGTGCAGCTTCCTGTCCTACGTCAGGTGCAGCTTCCTGTCCTATGTCAGGTGCAGCTTCCTGTCCTACGTCAGGTGCAGCTTCCTGTCCTACGTCAGGTGCAGCTTCCGGACATTCCTTTACTTGGCCATCCCCTTGCTTAGCTGGCACACTGCAGGTCTGCAAATGATTGATGAAATCCTGTCGTCTAATTACAGTGTTTAGGCAGACAGGGCAGTGAAAATGTCCACTGCTTCCACTTCTGCAGGCCTGGTGGCACTTTGTTATGAGGAAATCTATTAAGGGACAAAAGCATTGTACTTACCCTATGAGATGAAGCGAACTATGTTGGAAATTCTCATTTGTGAGAAAAAAAACACTAAAAACATTGTTAAACATTGAAAATGTCAATCATGATTACATGATGATAGAAGAGGCTGAAGTTGACTAATTACTAATTAAGAGCTCCCAATTTGTTTGCAGGGTGTCTGCAGGTATCAGAGAGTTAAATGGAATACTTTTAAAGACTTTTAAGACCAAATATAAAGAAATTGAAATTCAGTTTTTTTAGTTCAGCATGAAGGTAATTACTATTTTTTTCCACAGGGCTTGACAGGTAAGTACTAGGATTCACTAGCGTTTCTCTCTACAGGTAAATATGACAAGTAAATACTTAGTATAAATGGAGTTTGGTTTATCTTGAATACGCATTTTTCCAATGTCAAGTAAGTCAATCAATCAAGCTTTATTTAGCACATTTCATACACTGACTGCAACTCAAGGTGCCTTACAGTATAAAGGTACTGATTAAGTGAAATGCATGTTTTCATCAATGCATGAAGGGAGTAAACTGCATTATGCCACCCAAATTCCAGCTGATTATTTTAGTCCAGTATCCCCACTATAAACAGAATATAGTTTTAGCCTGACATGGTTTTGATATTTAAACCCCCTGTGCAACATGGGGAAAATACCATTTGACATGCATGTTTCCATCAAGGCCTAAACGGCCAACTTCAGCCTAGGTAATAATAATAATAATAATAATAACGTCAGTATTGGTAAGCTTACTTAGTAGTAGTGGTTAAAAACAAACAAATGATAACGGCATAGCAGAAAGCTGATAAGAGGGAACTAACCTTTATGTTGAATAGCATTTTTTACATGGAGTTCCATGTGCAGCAATACCTTTGCCTCATTTCGAGGCTTGTACATTGAAGTGGGGCAAAGGGGGCAATGGAATAAAGCACAGCGCGTCGTGCATCTCGTCACCCGAGGGATATTATTCTTCACAAAACACTGTTTACCTTAAAGAGATTAATAGAAACAAACCATCAAAGTCCGCAAACATAAATTGTTCTAGCTAATGAGTAAATGAAATAAAGAACAGCATGCCGTGCATCTCGTCACCCGAGGGATATTATTCTTCACAAAACACTGTTTACCTTAAAGAGATTAATAGAAATAAACCATCAAAGTCCGCAAAAAAATCCGCAAACATAAATTGTTATAATGAGTAAGTTAGTTTTAGAAATAACATGTGGCTAGCTAGCTATGTAATATTCTCTGACTAACTAATTAATGTGCAGATAATTTAGCAACTTACCTTGCGTGACTCCATACTGAAATAAAACGTATTTGCAACGTTGTTGCCCCTATGTAGTTGGTGAAATGACAGTAATTCATTGTACACGCCCCTTCGTACCAGCCGAGAGATAGATTCGCGTTATTTGCGTTGGCTATTTTGTCCCTGTGTAGTTGCCATTGTACACGCCCCTCGTACCAGGCGAGAGATATGGGACGAGAGGTATGAAGCGAGAGGTTCCAGGCTGCAGCCATACACTCTTGCTCAGCTCAGGCAGTGTGGGAGCAGTGTTACAGTTACAGCGTTACATTGTTACAGTTACAGTGTTAAAGTTACAATGTGACAGTGTTACAGTTACAGTGTTACAGGCCCTCTCTGTTGACTAATCATAGTGTCACATTTGTGATGCTGCCGTCTTTTGTTTTAATTGAAAACTTGTATGTCACTAAATGTCCTGCTTTTAAATTCAGATAAAACTGAGATGCTGGTCGTTGGCTCTGCTAGATACAGACACTAATATGATCAAGTAACGATAACAATCGACAACTCTGTGATTTCACCAAAGTGTGGCAGCCAAAACTCTTGGTGTTACGTTTGATCCCAGCCTTTCCTTTGATAAGCACATTAAAGGAATCACCAAGACTGCCTTTTTTTCACTTACATAACAGTTAAAATCTGGTCTTTCCTGTCCATGGCTGACACATAAACTCTAATACAGGCATTTGTTTCATCCAGACTTGATTACAGTAATGTTCTGTTTTCAGGTCTGCCACATGCTAGTATTAAAAGTCTTCAGGTGGTTCAGAATGCTGCAGCTAGAATCCTAACTAAAACTAGAAAAGTTGACCATATTACACCAATTCTTGCCTCCCTTCATTGGCTTCCTATCCATGTTAGATCAGACTTCAAGGTGCTTCTGCTGACTTATAAAATCCTAAATGGGATTGCCCCATCATACCTGTCTGACCTACTAAACTGTACAGTCCATTTTGAGCTCTCCGCTCTCAAAATACAGGGCTCCTGTGTGTACCCAAAGTTAAAAAGAAGTCAGCTGGTAGCAGGGCCTTTTCCTATCCACCTCCGTTCTTGTGGAATAACCTGCCTGCTGCCATCAGACAATCGGAGTCTGTTGAGTCCTTAAAATCCAAATTTAAAACTCATCTTTTTGCTTTAGCCTACAATTAGTTGCCTTTAAGTTGAGTGCTTCACAACCTGTACTGCATGGTGGGTCGGTTTCTGTCTCAATGAATTTACCAAGCCAACAAGATTATAGCGTATAGATTATTGACTATTGCGGCTGTTCTCTTCTCGCACATGTATTTTCTTTCTCTCTGAATGATGTCTTCTACTTTCTCTACTTCTGTGTGTGTGAATGGTGGGTTTTGAGTCTCCCCTGTGTGCATGTGTGGTCTGTCCTCCTCCCAGGTCTCCATGGTGCCATGGTGATGGTGGTTGCCACCTGGACGCTGCTTGGCATCCTCCTCATCACATATAATATAATATAATATAATATATACATGTATGTATGTATGTATGTATGTATGTATGTATGTATGTATGTATGTATGTATATATATAAAGCGGCGCGAATTCACATTTGCCTCACTCAGTAGTGTCTTTGTCCATGTTTAAGTTTTGTTTTGTCTTCGTTTGATGACTGGGAGAGCTGGCGCTGGATCAACTGGGAGAGAAGGGCAGGCTAAGCTAACTGCTAGCCCCTGCAGACCGGCAGTTCTGGTAACACTGAGAGCGGTCTAGCAGTGGCCTCACTTGGCATTGACTGTGGTGTTTTTGATGTCGTCGTGAGGAGGTGTATCGAGGGTGTCTGGCTGAGAAAGCTGGTGCTGGATTGGCTGGGTGAGCTCTGTCTGCTTCATCCGGTGGGCCCGGGATCACGGCCCCTGCCTGGAGCTGTGCTCGAGGAGGAAACGCCAAGAGTGGTCTGACAGGATGCAGAAGCAGGTTGGGCTAAGCTAACTGCAAGCCCATGCAGACCGGTGGTTGCGACAGTCATCCTTGCTGGCTTTCGTTCCCTTGGACAGTGATTTTTTTTTGTTTAATTTTGAAAGATGTGTTAGCTTGGATACGTGTGTTCTTGTAGTTTTTGGAAGTGTTTTTGTCTTTGTGTTGTACTGCTGTGGGCTGACACATAAATGACAAAGTGTTCCTGATTTCTGATATCATAAAGCTATATAATTACAGACATAATTACAGACTGCATTATGTTCAGTAGAATCCAGACTATGGTGGTTAGCCTGTCAGTGACATGTTTTGAGCAGCCTGGGCTAATAGAAATTCACACTTTTCTGGATGAGCCATCGTGCAGGGTGAGCAACGGTCAGATGGTCTAAGGAAATAGGTCAAGCTGAGACACAATTAGCCACTGCCATGCCGACATCACATTAGTGCAAACCTGTCAGACTGATGTGACTGCAGCCTCGACGCCAGGCCTGTGGCCAGGCCTGTCACCTCTGAATAGCAACAGCAGCCTATTCTCAGAGATATCAGTTACAGGTCAGCACACTGAGCTCGGATTACTCCTCTGAAATAGTACCGGCCACAAAGAGTCTACAGAAGTATTCCTGCAGGGATACCTGACTCCTCACCATTACAGTATGTAGTATATGACGAGCCAAGAGTGAACGATGAAAACTTGTTTTTCTAGTTAGCTCTGGAACTATTCTGGTTGGGCTATTCCAAGGAACAATACAGACAATTCAGGCATTCTCTGGAAATCCGCATGTTGTCTACAGGCAACAACAAGACAGTGAGTAGGTCAGTCAGTCAGTCAGTCAGGTGATACGCACCGGTGAACGTCTCGGTGCAGGGGTTGATCCCCGCTAGCCTCTTGGATGTGCCAAAGTCGGATATTTTCAGGACGCCGCTGTAGGTGTTGATGAGAACATTATCACCCTGCGGACAGAGAGGAGTTCAGTGAGGACACTTCCACTACTCTGGTGCACACATCTAAAGGGGATGCAGAGGGCCATCATGTGAGCTGTATCATTCAACCCTGATATTCAGGTACACGCCGACGCTCACGGCACGATGAACGGCTGAAGAATGTCCCAGCCAACACAAGGTGATAAACATTCATGTGACCGTCTGATGAACTTATTCATATGACAACCATACTAAACCATGTAGGACTCAGAACTCACTCATAGGAGTATGGGCAGCCGTCTATTGTTCCTGAGGGCAATCTGTAATGCGACGGTAGTCAATGTCATATTATGGCCGAGATCAGACAAGGAGGCCCTCTGACCAGTGAATAAGAGGATGACGTACTCCCTTCACTGCAAATTACTGAAGTCAGAGAGCCCCAAATGAAAAGGCATTAAAAGACGTTATCATTAGCTATACACTATTTGAATATTGTGCAATAATTATATTCACTGTGCATGGACTTGTCCCCGGGCGCTGCACGGCGGTTGCCCACTGCTCCTGGCTACACAGCTAGGATGGGTTAAACGCAGCGAGTGAATTTCATCGTATGTATGTACAAATGACAAATAAAGTGTATACTATTCTATTCTATTCAGTGAATCATAGAAATTGTGCCAATTACCATGTTTAATTATTTTGTCTTATTGGAGAAGGAAAAACTTCTTTTCTGCAATAAAAAACAACATGTGGCTTCTACCCATTGTGCAAGGCTGAACAGATCTCAAAAACAATACATTGACACAATTCTTTTTGTGTGTGGATTTTTTCCTCCTTTTTCCGGCCAATTGTACTCGGCCAATTACCCCACTCTTCCGAGCCGTCCCGGTCTCTGCTCCACCCTCTCTGCCGATCCGTGGAGTCGCCAGCCGTTTCTTTTCAACTGACAGTGAGGAGTTTCACCAGGGGGAGATAGCGCGTGGGAGGGTCACGCTATTCCCCCCCAATCCCCCCCCCCCCCTGAATAGGTGCCCCGACCAACCAGAGGAGGTGCTCGTGCAGCAGCCAGGACACAAATCTACATCTGGCTTCGCACCCGCAGACACGGACAATTGTGTCTGTAGGGACGCCCGACCAAGCCGGAGGTAACATGGGGATTTGAACTGGCGATCCCCATGTTGGTAGGCAACAGGATAGACCTCCACGCCACCCGGACGCCCCACATTGACACCATTTCTACTTTGAAAACATCACGCTGTTACACATCTGTTCTCTCTGTGCTGTCTGTTCGACAGTCAGAAAAAGCAACGCTACAGACGATGACCTCACTGTCCAGCAGAGACTGTGCATCTTCCTCTACTGTAACTGACCGTTTATATCGCCTCTCAGAGGTAAAGACTGTTTCGTAAACCTCGTGACTATGAATCTTGGGACACCAGCTTTGCTTTTTTTTCTCTTAAATCTCTGACAGAAGGTGAAGGTGAGTCTGAAGGACACCGACAACATAATGAACCTGACAAAAAGGTGAATGAATACTGTGTGAGAGGTTCTCTGGAGTCACCTTGATGTCCCTGTGTGCGATCTGGTTGTCATGCAGGTACTTGAGACCCTCCAGGATCTGCTTTGTGTAGAAACCAATGGTGGGCTCGTTGTTTTTGAGGGGGCCCCACTTTGACCTGAGCAGTGCAGAGAGACTCCCTGGACAGCACAGACACAACAACACATCAGTACAGCTCACTCCTTCCTCTCGGCATCAGCCGTACTTTAGTTCACTGACACAACTGATTAAAAAGCAAGAAGAATGGGCCATCTCACTGTGAAACATATGTGGTTTCTACATAAAGCTGAGTATTAATTATGAGTCCGTTAAACGTGAATAATATTTACAACCAAGAGTTTAAATGCAAGGATGAAGGAGTGTACTGAGTAAATGCAGTTTCAGCCTCTCAGTTGTAAATCATAATAGTAGTGTTTTTTTTAAACCCCCCCCCTTTTCTCCCCAATTGTAGCCGGCCAATAAGCCCACTCTTATGAGCCATCCTGGTTGCTGCTCCACCCCCTCTGCTGATCCGGGCAGGGCTGCAAACTACCACATGCCTCCTCCAATACATGTGGAGTTACCAGCTGCTTCTTTTCACCTGACAGTGAGGAGTTTCACCAGGGGGACATAGCCCGTGGGAGGATCACGCTATTTCCCCCAGTTACCCCTCCCCCCACATCTGGATTCCCACCCGGTGACATGAACAATTGACCTTTCGCAAAGTCCCGCCCCCCTTAGTTACTGTTGCTATGCCCGTCAAGCATTTTAGAACTATCCAGGAAGTAGCCGGAAAACACCAAAACATGAAGGAAGAAATCAGCGCATTCCTGGGTAAAAGTAACAGTAATAATACGTTAGCTGTATTAGCTATCAATAATAGCTAGTAGCGAGCTTAGCTTGGAGCAGGCAGGTATTTTGGTTGATTTTGGATGGATCAAGCTGGCCATTGGGTCTGCCATACTGCCAAATCTATTGCCGACATTACGCTTCTTGCATTCTGGGTTTCGGGAAGGGAAAGAAAATTACCCCCCCCCCTCCAAACTTTTCACATATCTAGTATCTGATCTGCAGATCCCATAGGCACACCGTTTCAGCATTTTGCTGTGTTTGAAAGCTTGACGGACTGTTGCTAAGGTAGGATTGGACAAGCACCTTTCTGGGGCAGTACTTTGCGAAAGGTCAATTGTGTCTGTAGGGACGCCCAACCAAGTCGGAGGTGACACGGGGATTCGGACCGGCGATCCCCATGTTGATAGGCAACAGAATAGACCGCTACACCACCCGGATGCCCCATAGAGTGTTTAAACAGACTACACAGCACAGAATGTCTTAAGTCTTTGATGAAGTTTCCAGAATGCTCTTGAATCGTAAAAAAAAAAAACACTTTTCAGAAAACGTACAACACACAGTATGTAGTTTTTTGATAGGCTTTTCTTAAAAAATTACCTGATTTGGTTTCATTTTAACAATTTTGTAAGTGTGTCTTTATTTTTGATGTATCATCTTGGAACACAGCTTTTCTTTTTTCCGTCTTGACAGTAGCAAAACAGAAAGCAAAGGTCTCTCACCTCCAGGCACCTGCTCCATGAAGATCTTGATGAAGCCGTTCTCGCTTATGGAGCCCAGGTACTGTACGATGTTCTTGTGCTTCAAGTGTTTGTGGAGGGCGATCTCCTCGTGGAGAGGCTGGGAGTACCTGAGTGAAGAACACATCCAACCGCTCCTTTAACATGGTGGCATCCAGCTGGAGCACTATAAGAACTCTTTCTTACCATTTGTTTAATTGAGTTAGCGTTAGCTTAATGTGAGCTAGTGTTAGGCTATGCTAATGCTCGCTAACACATTTGTTGTTTGGGTTTTTGCAACTAGCTCTTACGTTGGTTTTGGGATTTCCAACAAATCTAAAATCATCCGTTCACGTATTGGACTATCTTTTGGAGGGCTGTGCAACAATACCGTGCGTTCTATTTCAATTAATTTGGCCAATAATCCAAACCCAGCATGCCCACCCTTTTTTAAATCTTTAAATCATTCTCCAGGATTTTTCAAGGACGCTTTCCATGAGCTATGCATGACATACGTGACAGCTGTTGCTCACAGACGGTCATATTATTCACTGGCAGCCTGTCCAGGTTGTCTCCTCGCCTGCCGCCCAATGACTTCTGGGATAGGCTGCAGCATCCCCACGACTGTGAGAGCAGGATAAGCGGTTTGGAAAACGGATGAACTATCAGTGGAAGACTTAACAGTCTCTAAATGGACTGTGCAACTTTTTGCTGGTAACGAAACATATGGCCCAAACTTCAAACACTAATGTGACATCTCAGAGGCTGAAAATATGCTAAAAATTACTCCAAAAGTGCACCATCTCAGCAATCAATATACAATTTTTTAACCTAACTTGGCAAAATTCATTGAGCTCAATAATATTTCCAGGACATTTTATGCATTTTATCATTTCTGCTTCTGGTGTGTGAAGATGGCGGCGCAAATTCACGTTTGGGGCTGCCTAACCCAGTGCCGACCATGCAGTGTCTTTGTCCATGTCTGCGTGTAAGTTTGTCTTCGTTTGATGGCTGGGAGAGCTTGGTCTGCTACGTCTTGTGGGCCCAGGGACCACGGCCCTGCCTGGAGCTGTGCGTGCTCGAAGAGGAAACACTAAGGGCGGTCTGACAGGACGCGGAAGCAGGGCAGGCTAAGCTAACTGCCAGCCCATGCAGACCGGCAGTTCCAACAGTCATCCTGGCTGGCATTCGTTACCTTGGATAGTGATTTTTTTTGTTTGTTTGGATATATGTGTTATTTAGTATGTGTGTTCTTGAAGTTCTTGTAGGTTTTGGATATGTGTCTGTGGTGCACTGCTGTGGGCTGGGGGAAATTATATTTTGTTTCATTTCATGTACAGAAGTACATGACATGAAATGACAAATAAAGTGTTCCTGATTTTTCCAGATGTTTTCTATGACTGGAAACAGTCTATACAGTTCCAGGTTTTCCGGGATGCATGGGAATGCCATCAACCTAAGGATCTATACTGCAAGTCAACATTGTCACAGGAAGGTGATATGTTGCATTAATGGGGAGTATTGCTTATAATAGGCTTTTAAATGTAGTACTGCTTTGCTAGCAGTGGCAGTGGAGAAGTGTCACCCATTGTCAAGTGTTTCTGCAGACGGGCTGAGAGTCACCGGGCTTGGGGAGATGTCATTGTGACTCTGTGTCAGCTGCCATTTCCTCAAGGTGACATCCAAATACAGCGAATGTCTACAAGCAACCGATGGCCACTGACATTTTACTCTGACAGACTTCTGCTGACCGCAATTAACCTCAGTTTTACTGCACAAATGCTTCGTGCCTCTACTTCCCCTGCATACTTCCACAGCGACAACATGCTGTGAGCAACTGACAGCATGCCGACAGTGCATTAAACTTTGGCATGGATCAGACATGTTCTCTTTGTGTGAACCTTAGTGCTGCTGTTAAATTATTCACACCGAGCCTCAGAACCCTCAGCAGCCAAACAGCCGGGCGGCCCGGTGATGTGATTACCGGAACAACGTGGAGCAGCAGAATCATCTCGTCCATGACGGAGTCCACTTATTAGAGATGAGTGGGTGACACAATGAGGTGATGAGCATTCTGAGCAGACACAGGGGTGGAAACACAAGGCTTGTGGCGGTTGCTAGGCAACCCCTTTCACCCATCAGCTCTCTACTGTTCGGTTACTCATTCAGGCCGACACAAATCTATCGAGCAGCGGAGAGCCGGCATCCTGATCGGCCCACTGCAAATTCATGCAAAGCGTTCATCTGTCAATCGCAACGTCACTTTCAGGGGAGCAGCAGGTCACCTGACGATGCTCAGCATCAGGACTGACTTAAAGGTGGCATTAACAGCTCAAATGGGTGTTGCTATTGAATCTGTAACCCAAAAATTGCGCAGGGATAAAAATGAAAAGAAACTAATGAATAAATAAATAAAACAGCTATTGAGCTGTGGATTTTTTTTTTGTGGATCCCCCCCAATTGTACTTGGCCAATTACCCCACTCTTCCGAGCTGTCCCGGTCGCTGCTCCACCCCCTCTGCTGATCCGGGAGGGCTGCAGACTACCACATGCCTCCTCCGATACATGTGGAGTCACCAGCCGCTTCTTTTCACCTGACAGTGAGGAGTTTCACCAGCGGGACGTAGCGCATGGGAGGATCACGTTCCCCTCTCCCCCCGAACAGGCGCTCCGACCGACCAGAGGAGGCGCTAGTACAGCAACCAGGACACACACCCACATCCGGCTTCACACCCGCAGACACGGCCAATTGTGCCTGTGGGGACACCCGACCAAGCTGGAGATAACATGTGGATTCGAACCGGCGATCCTCGTGCTGGTAGGAAACGGAATAGAGTTGTGTATTCTTACGCACATCTGTTAATGTAGTTATAATTTCATAGGAACTCTTGCAACTGCTTCTATTGCAGTAATACTTGGCAGCAGCCCTCTCGAGCCTACACACTGAACTAAACACACAGTGTGCTTACAGCTTGTTAGGTGAACAAGTCCAGGGAAAATACAGTACTCACCGACTGTCTCTCTCCGGGATCTCTTTGATAGCCAGGCGCACTTGGTTGCTCAGGTCCCGGCCTGCATACACCACTCCAAATGTGCCTTTTCCCAGAACCACTCTCTCTCCATGCTCATCATACTCATAGTCATACTATGGAAACAAGAGCAAGAAGCAAAGGGCTCCAAATCATTTCTCAATGCAGTTTCAAATTTGTTGTTTGACTCGCTATTTTCACTCACAAAGAGGACAATGCTCGGGACTAACACGTTAGGGATCTATCATCAGTTGGAGTTTCATTATGTAATCTTTGACAGTTTGTAATTTTTACCAATAAACCTAATTTGCAGTGGGGGTTGAATAATTTTGATTGCAACTGTGTGTGTATATATATATGGGCTACATGGCCCGCTACATGGCGGGCTACCTGCTAAGCTAAGTAGTGCTCCCTTCAAAGCTCCCCTCCCAAGCATCTTCATGGCTAATGTCTGGTCGTTAGCTAACAAAATGGAGGAGATAAGACTCAGGCTGTCCTCTCAGAAAAGGCTGCAGAACTGCTGTCTGCTGATGTTTACGCAGACTTGGCTCAACAGCAACATAGCGACTTGGCAGTCGAGCTAGCGGGCCACACAGCCTTCCGTGCCGACAGGACAGCAGACTCCGGCAAGATCCGTGGAGGAGGTTTGAGTATTTATGTCAATAACTCTTGGTGCAACAATATAAAGATCATTGAAAGGCTTTGCTCTGCTGAACTCGAGCTCCTTATGATTCAGTGCAGGCCTTTTATACCTGCCCAGGGAGCTAACGGCCATTACCATCACCGCTGTATACATCCCCCCACATGCTGATGCTAAGGAAGCACTTAAGCAGCTACAATGTGCCATCAGCAGGCAACAGACCAAACACCCGGCCTTTATCATTGGTGGTGACTTTAATCAGGCTAACCTCAGGGATGTATTGCCCAAATTCCATCAGCATGTCTCCTGCCCCACTAGGGGACAAAACACCCTGGACCATCTCTATACAAACATCAAGGACTCATACAAAGCTACTCCCTGCCCTCATCTGGGGCATTCTGACCACCTCTGCCTGTTCCTGGTCCCAGCCTACAAACCCCTAATAAAACGGGTCAAGCCAGCAGTAAAGACAATCACTGTCTGGCCAGAAGGCGCAGTCTCTGAACTCCAGGACTGTTTTGACAACACAGACTGGAGTATTTTTGCACATTCAGCTACCCATGGCTCCCATATAGACATTAATGAACAGACATCTGCCATACTAGCCTACATTAACTTTTGCACTGAGAGTGTCACAACAAAAAAATCAGTCCGCACCTTTCCAAACCAGAAACCCTGGATGACCAGGGAGGTCCGGCAGCTGCTGAAAGTCCGGGATGCAGCATTCAAGTCAGGTAACTGTGAGGCCTACAGCGCAGCCAGATCAAACCTCAAAAAGGGCATCAGAACAGCCAAACATAAATATTCCCTACAAATAGAGGATCACTTTCACAATAACTCTGATCCTCGGCGAATGTGGCAAGGCATTCAGTCTATCACAGACTACAAAAGCTCTAATCGCGGTCCCGCTGTCCATGATGCCTCCCTGCCAGACAAGCTAAATCATTTCTATGCCCGCTTCGACAAGGACAATACTGACCCAGCCACAAAAATCCCCAGCCACCCAGAAAACCAGGTGCTCACTCTATCCGTCGCAGAGGTCAGAGAATCACTGCGCAGAGTGAACACACGGAAGGCTGCCGGACCAGACGGCATACCGGGTTGGGTCTACCGGGAATGTGCCGACCAGCTGGCTGAGGTCTTCACACCTGTATTTAACCTCTCACTGTCCCAATCTAAAGTCCCGGCGTGCTTTAAGACTACCTCTATCATTCCTGTCTCCAAGAAACCAACATCCACATGTCTGAATGACTACTGACCCATAGCACTCACCCCCATTGCCATGAAGTGCTTTGAAAGACTGGTTCTGGCTCACATCAAAAACATTATCCCCCCCACATTCAACCCACATCAGTTTGCCTACCGCCCCAAAAGGTCTACTGAGGATGCCATTGCCACTGCCCTACACATTGCTCTGACCCACCTTGAACTTAACAACACATACATCTGGATGCTGTTTATAGATTACAGCTCTGCCTTCAACACTATCATCCCCGCCAAACTAACCACCAAACTCCTCTCCCTTGGTCTCAACCCCTCCCTCTGTAACTGGACACTGGACTTCCTGACCAACAGACCTCAGTCTGTTAGGTTAGGTGACCACACCTCCTCCACCCTGACCCTCAGCACAGGTGCCCCTCAAGGCTGTGTTCTGAGCCCCCTCCTTTTCTCCCTCTTCACCCACGACTGCCTGCCAACTCACCCCTCAAATGTTATAGTTAAGTTTGCAGAAGACACCAGTCATTGGCCGTATCACCAACAATGACGAGATGGCCTACAGAGACGAGATTGAGCACCTCCCATCATGGTGTACTACCAACAATCTTGTCCTTAATGTGCAGAAGACAAAGGAGCTGATTGTGGACTTCAGGAGGTCTAGAAGCTGCAGCCACTCCCCGAAACACATCAATGGGGTGGAAGTGGAGCGTGTTTCCAGCTTTAAATTCCTTGGAGTCCACATCAGCGAGGACCTTTCGTGAACATTAAACACCCAGGCCCTTGTGAAAAAGGCCCAACAACGCCTGCATTTCCTGAGGAGGCTGAGGAGCACCCGTCTACCCCCCAAAATTCTCACCAACTTCTACCATTGCACCATAGAGAGCATCCTGACCAGCTGTATCTCAGTGTGGTACGGCAACTGCACCTCAGTAGACCAGAAAGTTCTGCAGCGGATCGTCAAGGCGGCCCAGCATATCACTGGTACCCAGCTCCCAGCTATAAAAGACATTTATCACAAACGCTGCCTTCAAAGGGGTCTGAGCATCAGCAGAGATCCCACCCACCCCAACCATGGACTGTTCTCCCCCCCCCGCACTCTAGGAGGCGCTACAGGAGCCTCAGAGCCCGCACTCCCAGGCTCAAAAACAGCTTCTTTCCACAAGCTGTTGCCCACCTGAACCTCGCAACCCACTGAATGTCTGTAGATATTTTTAAATATTTTGTACTCTTACTCTTTTTTAAGTTATTTTTAGCTTTTGGTCTTCATGTGTGTATATCTTATACTGTGTTTGCTGTGTTTGTCTGTGTCTGTCTTGCACTGTTTGGTGAAGCCACAGCCCTCATTTCATTTTTAACATGTGCCTGCACGTTGTTTTTAATGACAATAAAATTGAATTGAATTGAATTCAATACATATATATATATATATATATATATGATGATAGAGCACTTTATTCCAGTGTAAAGAGTGTAATTTCAGTAGCTGAGAGTTAACGACAATATGAGCCATGATGTAAAATGAGTAACAGTGATGTCAGCGAACACTTGATGTGGTGGCAGGTTTAGCCGACAAGGCAGATGAAACAAAGATGATCCTAACGGCTCTATGAGAGGAACCAGTTGAACACTGGATGTGTGACATGCCCTTAGTGGAAACGGGTGTGTTATTGTTTTGGGGAGTGAGCCTCTATTTACACATGGCACCATGGGGATGGTAGTTGTTCTCCCTGCCCAAGCCCATTAATGCTTTCCATTTCAAACCAAACAATAAAAGTCCAGGCCTTTAAACACCAGTCATCATTGACGTCATGTGTCTATAACACTATTTACACATGCTGCCTTCCCTGTGAACCTTGACTTCATTTGAACTGTGGGGCTCATGTGTGAGTGTGAGGTGGAGCTGATATTCTGTTAAAATTTGTATTGGCAATTTGAGGACTCAAAACCTAGTGATGTTTCTGGAAAACATTACCAAACCACAGTTGTGTGAGTAAAAGCTGTCAGATTACCCTATTAAGATGATTTAAGTCAGAGATTTGCCACAGTTGGGCCCCGGGCACAGAGGTATGACTCTCATCTCATCATCAGCCACTTCTCTGGGGTCGGGTCGCAGTGGCAGCAAGCTAAGTAGGGCACTCCAGACATCCCTCTCCCCAGCAATGCCCTCCAGCTCCTCCTGGGGGATCCCAAGGCGTTCCCAGATCAGATTGGACATGTGGTCCCTCCAGCAAGTTCTGGGTCAACCCCGGGGTCTCCTCCCAGTTGGCCTTGCCCGGAAAACCTCCAAAGGAAGGCACCCAGGAGGCATCCTAATCAGATGTCCGAATGACCTCAACTGACTCCTTTTGATGTGAAGGAGCAGCGGCTCTACTCCGAGCTCCCTCTGGATGTCTGAGCTCCTCGCCCTATCTCTAAGGCTGAGCTCAGACACCCTACGGAGGAAACTCATTTCAGCCGCTTGTATCTGCGATCTCACCCTTTCAGTCACTACCCAAAGCTCATGACCATAGGTGAGGGTTGGAACGAAGACTGACTGGTAAATTGAGAGCTTTGCGTTCTGTCTCAGCTCCCTCATGAGACATGGATACTGACAGCCCGCTTATAAAAAAAAAAAAAGAAAGAAAAAAGAGAAGAAGATGGCTATTTAAAAACACGATAAAAGACAAAAAATAAGAGTCACGTGATGTGGAGTTTGAGAATGGCTGCTTGAACAACGTCTCCGACCAGCATGGCTTTTAAAATAAGATTTAAATTATAGTTGAACGATGCCATAGTTAATATTTGCTGAGCTAAAACAAAGTTACAACCGAAGAAATGTCGGGAAAAGAAAAGAAACACCAAGGAAAGAACGCAACGTCAAAAAGAGCAGACTCTCCTGATAGACCTAGCAGCGACAAGCGTGGCGGGTTGGCTGACGCTACTGCTAGCATCACAGACAAGGAGCCTACTGCTAGCAACATGGCCACTGATATCAAGAATATATTCACCCTCCTGACAAACATGTCCACCGGGCACAACAACAAGCTTGATGAAATCCAACGAACCATCACCTCCATGGAGTCCAAACTGACTGCCATTAACACACGCATGTCTGACGTCGAAGGTCGGATAAGCTTCCTGGAGGATAGCGAAAAGGCCCTGAAAAAGGACCCACCTGCCCCCCGGGCCGAGCTCGAGCAACTCCGGCTGCGGGTGGATGATCTAGACTCCCGAGGCCGCCGCAACAACCTTGTGTTCGTAGGCTTTCCCGAGTCCTGTGAGGATAAAGGGGCTCTCTCATTTCTAACCGAGGTGATCCCGGATATCTTGGGTCTGGACTTTCCCAAAGGTTTGGAACTGGACAGAGCCCATCGCGCACTAGCCCCACGGAGAACAGACGATCAACCACCGAGGGCCATTGTGGCTAGGTTCCTGCACTTTCAGGACCGTGACCGGATCATGCAAGCAAGCCGAAACAAGGGTAAACTGGAATGGAGAGGGCATCGCATCAGGATCTTCCGTGACTATGCAAAGGTGGTGAATGATAAACGCAGACAGTTCAAGCAATGCAAGGAGATGCTCCATGAACGCCGAGTTGCATTTTCCCTGCGTTTTCCAGCAGTGTTGGTCATCAACCCTAAGGGTCAGGGAGGACAGCGACATGAGTTCGAGGACCCGAGAAAAGCCCTAGAGTACATCAAGACCCTGTGACTGACTTAACTTGAGCCCACACACTTGACTACTGATCCATATGGGACATAGACTTCTGAACATCGTTCCTCACTGCCTATTACGTTAGAACATAACTTTTCCCCCTAAATCAAGCCTTGGGCAGGACTGCCAATCTCTCAAAGACGTAACGTACAGGTAACGTCCAAGCTCATTTGAAACGTCTGTTCTACTTTACAATGAGCTGGCCTGTGTTTAACTGACTAAGTCAGGGTTTATTTTATTAGCCTATACTTTAGTATTCATTTCTTCACTTAGGCTAAAGCCATATTAGGCTATTGTTTTCTGTTCTCTATTTGTTGGACGTGAATTTTGATTTTAGCTTTAAATGTTGTAAGGCAATCGTCTGATCACATGGGGGGGGGGTGAGTGCGTGTGAAGGAGTTGGTTGCAGGCAGAGCATAACGTTAACTCGCCTGACAGCCTAACAGCTTTGTTATGTCAGGCACTCTGCTCAAGGTTGAAAACAGGCTTTGCATACTTGCATAGTGTTGGTAACATTAACATGTTTGCTCATGGTTAATTGTGTTAAATTAGGTTATCATTTCGCTCTTTAGTTCATGAGCGTTGACGTCATTCAATAGTCTGCAATAGTTGAAAGCCATGCCGGTTTGGTCTGAGAGCAGCGTATTTCTACGAGTGGCGGACCATTCTGTTTTGTTTTAGAGCTAAGCAGTGTTAGACTGCATGGCAGAGTTTACACAACTCACAGTTGTTCATGTGTTGGTTTCTTTGAATGCCCACGCTATGTGTTTTTCTTGTTTTTTGTGTGACTACTAAGGCAGATAGGGGAATGAAAAAACATACTGCACACGCGCAGTATGCAGTCACATAAGGGAGTGTGCTACTTGAGCCCAAATGTTAAGGGTCTACATTCGCCGGTTAAGAGGAAAAAAGTTTTGTCTTATCTGAAATCTAAACACTGTGATGTAGGGTTTCTCCAGGAAACGCATCTATTAGATCAGGAGGCAAGAAAACTACGTACTGGGTGGGTGGGATATGTGTCTGTAGCATGTGGATCTAGCCGCAATAGGGGGGTGGCTATACTGATTAATAAGCATCTCCAATATAAATGCATTAAGGAGACCACAGATGATTCAGGGAGGATCTTAGTAGTTCTAGCTGAAATACAGGGCCACTCAGTTATTCTAGCTAATGCCTATGCGCCCAACATTGAAGACCCATCCTTTATTGGTAGGTTGGAGTGTAAATTGAGGGAGATGGGAGACCACCCAGTCATCATGGGGGGAGATTTTAATCAGGTGTGGGATCCTGTTCTGGATCGTCAGCCTTCAAGGCCCCAACCCCGTAGATCAGTGAGTGTATTGAAGGATATGTGCAAGGAGCTGGGCCTGGTAGATGTATGGCGCCTACATAATCCAACTTCCAGAGAATATACATACTACTCCCCACCTCATGGCACACTCTCTAGGATTGATTACCTCTTTATCTCAGACTCCATTGTATCCTCTGCAATATCCTCTAGTATTGGTAGTATTCACATTTCAGACCACGCTCACGTAATGGTCAGCATTCTCCCCTTTAACAAGTTGAATAGGACTCCAAGATGGAGGATGAATTTAAGCCTTCTTCTGGATGCTGGCTTCAGAGAATCCTTAAGAGCCCAAATAAACCTCTATAAGGAGACTAATCTACTAACATCCCCATCAATGGGAACAGCATGGGAAGCCATGAAAGCCTTCCTAAGAGGACATGTCATTCAACATGCCTCTTTTAAGAAAAAACGGAATATGGCTAAACAAATTGAATTAGAAAAACAAATTGAGACAGCTGAGACCGCCTATATACAAAACATGACGCCTACTAATTTAACCTCACTTACACGTCTTAAATATCAATTTAACTCCATTCTCACTGAGAAAGCAGAGTTTGCCCTATTCAGAGCCAGACAAAAACAATTTGAAGAGGGAGACAAAGCAGGGAGAATGCTGACCAGATACATAAAGCAGAAGGAGACAATGAGCGCCATACCAGCGATTAGAGATCGGGGGGGGGGGGACCCTATTATTAGACTCCTCAGATATCAATGCAGAGTTTAGACAATTTTACGCCAGCCTGTATACTTCTGAATTGCAGGCGAACAGTGAGGAAACCCGAACCTTCCTTGGTAGTCTGAACCTCCCCACTCTGTCTGATGAGCAGCGTGAGTTATTAGATGAGCCCATCACTGTTGAGGAGATAGTAGAGGTCATTAGAAGCCTACCATCAGGTAAAGCCCCTGGCCTTGACGGCTTCACAGCTGAATTCTACAAGTGCTATGCACTGGAGTTAGCCCCCATGCTATAAGATATGTACACAGAGGCGTTTCAAAATGGCTCCCTTCCCCCTCCCTGATGGAAGCAGTTATTACTGTAATTTTAAAAAATGGTAAAGATCCGGTAGATTGTAAAGCTACAGGCCCATCTCATTGCTTGGCTATGATGAAAAGGTGCTATCAAAACTGCTAGCCAACAGACTCAACAAAGTCATCACTACCCTGATCCACCCAGATCAGGTGGGCTTTATCCCCAAATGTAGCTATGCTGACAACATCAGACGCCTGATAGACATTATGTGGGCCACTCGTGATGCGAACTCCCCTTCAGCGGCCATATCTCTGGATGCAGAAAAGGCGTTCGACAGGGTTGAGTGGCTTTACCCATTCCTCACCCTGGAGTCATTTGGTTTTAGCAATACATTCATCACCTGGATACAACTCCTGTACACACATCCCAAAGCTGCTGTGCAAACTAAGGGCCTGATCTCACCCTGGTTTGAGCTAGGTAGGGGGACCAGGCAGGGCGACGGCATCTCTCCGGGCCTATTTGCACTTGCTCTGGAACCACTGGCGGCAGCCATTCAATTAGAACCAGCATTCCCAGGGATACAAATTGGTCAATCAATACACAAGCTGATGCTTTACGTGGATGACATCCTAGTTCTAGACCCTGAGCACTCCCTTCCTGCACTGCTTA
This sequence comes from Lampris incognitus, assembly GCF_029633865.1. NCBI lineage: Eukaryota > Metazoa > Chordata > Actinopteri > Lampriformes > Lampridae > Lampris > Lampris incognitus. The sequence goes on along the minus strand of NC_079225.1, from coordinate 3,573,740 downwards.
CCATTATAGACAGATTCTCTCATTTATCAGGTTACAAAGTTAATTGGCAACAATCAGAAGCCCTCCCCTTAACCTCGTACTGCCCCAAGACCTTGTTCCAGGGAGGTAAATTCTCCTGGCCCAGCAATGGCATTAAATACCTGGGTGTGACTTTCCCCCTAAATTAGATGATCTAGTGAAGGTCAACATCGAACCTCTACTGAGTCAATTTAGTGCATACATTGAAAGATGGACTCCTCTTTACTTTTCACTATGGGGGAAAGCTAATGTTTTGAAAATGACCTGTACACCGAAGTTCAATTACATTCTCCAAGCACTCCCAGTGAGAATCCCGCTTAAATATTTCAAACAATTTGACAAGCTATGTAGCAGATTCCTCTGGGATGGTAAACGCCCCCGACTTAATTTGAAAAAACTACAAAGGCCAGTGGACCAGGGTGGGCTGGATATCCCAAATTTACTGTTATACTACCAAGCATTTGGTCTCAGGCATCTTGCCCACTGGACTTTACCTCCCGAGCACGCCCCCCCCTCCCGGTTTGGCATCGAAAGTACACTTTGTGATGCTCTCCCTCCCCTCCATCTTATAACCGCTGCACTGCCTACAGAAGCTATGACCCATCCGATAGTTGTTAACACTCAATGGATTTGGAAACGAATCTCAATTAGACTCAAATCCAATCCCCACCTGAACTTAGCAGCCACTATCTGGTTGAATCCCAAGTTGAAGATTGACAAAAAAAACATTTATTTGGACACAATGGGCGGGCAAAGGAATATTGGTTATAGGAGATTTATATGATGAAGGTGGTACGATGAAATCATTCACGGCGCTTGTGCAACAGTATGGCCTCCCCCAACAGCAGTTCTGGAGATATCTTCAACTAAGACACCTCTTGTCTCAAACTTTTGGGTCTATCTCCACAACCCCGCCTAGTTCAGATGTACTGTCGGATATAGTTAAGGTGTTTGGCACAGGCCATGAAGCTTCAAAATATTACTTGTTGTTGACTAAACACTCTGATGGTTTTGGGATCCAATTTAAAGTTAATTTGGGAGATCGATCTTAATCTTACCTTTACCAGTCAGGAGTGGGAAAACATTTTAAGGAATTAAAAGAAACCATCACCGGAATTCAGGACAAGATTAGTACAGTTCAAAATAATTAACAGGGTATACTGGACCCCCTCAAGGTTATACAGGGCGAAACTAAGAGACAGCCCTGACTGCTGGAGGTGTGGGGAGGGCCCGGGTACGCTGATCCACATGCTGTGGTCTTGCCATGTTGCACAAGAATTCTGGACAGCTATATATGAGAATATCAAACTCATGCTAACAACAGACATCCCATTTTCTCCAAGCCTCTTTGTTCTGGGAGACCCTACTCCTTTAAAAGCCCTTCCACGAGCACGGGCAGAGTGGGTCCAGACAGCCCTGATGTTGGGTAGAAAGCTCATGGTAACAGAGTGGAGGTCGGCCACCCTACCTCACACCAATGTATGGTTCTCCCATCTGGGGATCGTGGCAGCACACGAGCGACTCTCCTTTAGACTCATCAACCAGGTGGAGAAATACGAGGCCAAGTGGACGCACTATATTTCCTTTATTAGAGGCCCCGTGTGTTCTGTGACAACTAATCTATATCTTAACATCTATTTATACACTACTCTCTATCTGCCAACTATGTTTTTATTTGTTTTTATTTTTTCTCTGCTGTTCCTATTGTCTTGTATACTATTAAGACTCGTCTTATGATCACCCTTAATCCAAATGTGTCTGTCTCTTGATATTGTCCAGTAGGCCCTGTTACATTGTTCCTTCCATCTCTGTAATCCATGTGTGATGTCATGGCCTGTATTTGTGTTAAAGGAAAATAAAAACTACTGATCATAAAAAACAAAACAAAACATAAAGGTCTATCAAAAGTCTTTGGGTGGGGAGGGGGCGTCCGGGTAGCTTAGTGGTCTATTCCATTGCCTACCAACACGGGAATCGGTGGTTCGAATCCCCGTATTACTTCCGGCTTGGCTGGGCATCCCTACAGACACAATGGGCCGTGTCTGCGGGTGGGAAGCCGGATGTGGGTATGTGTCCTGGTCACTGCACTGGCGCCTCCTCTGGTTGGTCGAGGTGCCTGTTCGGGGGGGAGGGGAATTGGGGGGAATAGCATGATCCTCCCACGTGCTACGTCCCCCTGGTGAAACCCCTCACTGTCAGGTGAAAAGAAGCGGCTGGTGACTCCAGATGCATTGGAGGAGACGTGGTAGTCTGCAGCCCTCCCCGGATCGGCAGAGGGGGTGGAGCAGAGACTGGGAAGGCTCAGAAGAGATGGGTAATTGGCCAAGTACAATTGGGGGGAAAAGGGGGGGAAATTCTAAAAACAAAAAGTCTTTGGCTGGGGAGATAGCGGGAAGCTGAGAGTCCTTGTTGGGGTGCAGCTCCAGACAGGTTAAGACTGCACCCCAAATCACCACAATTTCATTCTCCTTAGAACTTGTAGTCTAAAAATCTGATTGAATATACGTAAGGTTTATATAGCCTATATAATGATGAGGGTAGATCGGTATGAAACAATCCAGTTTTCTCACCTCTAAGGCATCTGTCTCACATTCCCCCTCCTCCGGACCTTTCCAGGGCTCCTCCGTTATGCTGTTGACCAGGTCACAGAACCTGTCGAAGACAGTCCCCTTAGTCCAGTTACCATATACACATAGACTTATGTTAGTTAGTATGCTTTTGTATACACTGACATTCTAAGCTCGTTTCCACAGGAGAACAGACACAACACCACAGACCTGAACTGAAGTACACATCCAAACTGTGACACAGTTTCTAGAAGCCACACATTGTGAGACATGAAAGCGTTTGAACTTTAGAAGTGATGAAGAAGGAATTCGATTGTGTACTTATACGTTCCCTTTACGTTAGACAGTAGGCAAGTAAAACATGACACAGAATGATCCAGTTTAGCCAGAGAAACAGGGTTGTGCGTATCTGTAAAAGAATTGCACACAGCTAATGACTATTCAACAACATTACAATGTAATGGTAATAACAGGATGTAGCTGAAGCTCCTATTCAGAGTTACAATGAATGTTTACATGCCTACCTCCCACGCGTGCACGCACGCACGCACGCACGCATGCAGGCAGGCACGCACGCACACACACACACACACACACACACACACACACACAAAACCATCTTCACTGGTCTTGCGGCACAGAATCTTATTCCTTTGGAAGAACGCAGTGGTGCAGATATTCTCTGTAGTATAAGAGGTACACGTGTGTGTATTAATATGGATGAATACACAAACACCGTCATCATCATCGGCAGCCACTCAGGGTCGAGTATGAGTGTCCTCCTTCTGGGTCCTTGTGGGTCTTCAGGTGGGCATAGAGGCCGATCCTGGAGCCGCATATTTTGGGGCGATGTGGGCAAGAGTGTGAAGAAGTGGTTGAGGATGTGGTTTGGGCCTTTCTGGTAACTCGCTCCTTTCTGAGTCTGCACTTGTTTTCAGCAGCACAGTGGAGGTCATGGTTGTAGCATGCAACAACCTCACAGACAGCTAGTCTCCAGGTCTCCCTGTTTTTTGCTGCTTGCTCCCAGGTGTTAAGGTCGATGCCAAACCTTTTGTTGCGGGTTTTGATGTTATCTTTACATCGCTTCTTTTGTCCTCCTGGGGCACGAAGTCCTGTCACAAGCTAAGAGTAAAGGACTTGTTTAGGGAGGTGAGAGTCAGACATGCGGAGGACATGGCCAGTCCATCTCAGCTTATGTTGTGTGATGGTGGCAGTTATAGTAGGCAGGTTGGCCTCCTCGAGGATGCTGAAGTTGGTGTGCTTAACCTCCCAGCTGATCTTAAGGATCTTCCTGAGGCATCGCTGTTGGTATGCCTCGAGTGTCTTCAGGTGCCTGCTATATGTGGTCCAGGTTTCTGACCCACACAGTGGGGTAGGCAGCACTGCCACTTTGTACACCAGAAGTTTTGTTCTGGCCTGAAGGTTACGGTTTTTGAAAACCATTTTGCTCAATCTTGAGAAGGCCCGGCTGGTACAACTGAGACGATGGCGTATTTTGATGTCAATGTTGGCTTTAGAGGAGAGAAGGCTGCTACGATATGGGAACTGTTCCACGTTTTCAAGTCTGGTGTTGTCTACAGAGATGGATGGGGACAGAGCAGGCACATTTCTGTTGGGTGAGGGTTGGTAGAGGATATGGGTCTTTTTTATGTTAATGGCCAGGCCAAGTTGCTTGTGTGCCTTTGCAAAGCTGTCCAGTATGCTCGGTAGTTCCTCTTCTACCAGGGACAATAAGGTGTTGTTATCACCATACTGAAGCTCTATGATGGATGTGGTGGTGGTTTCACCTTTAACTCTGAATCTGTTAATATTCAGAAGATTCCCATCAGTCCTGTACATAATTTTTACTCCATGAGGCAGATTGGGATCCGTGAGGTGGAGGATGGTGGCGATGAAGACAGAGAACAGGGTTGGGGCAATGACACAGCCTTGTATTACTCCTGTGTGGACGCTGAAGGACTCTGTCTTGTCTCCATAACTGCCGAGTACTCTAGCTGACATTTTATCATGTAGTAGTTGCAGTACTCTGATATATTTGTCAGGGCAGCCTATTTTTGACAGAACTAGACAAAAAAATAAAACAAAATAAAGCAATCAAACTGAATTTGTCGCTGACGCTCACTCACATCACATTCAATTTGGACACAACGTGCTTTAAAAAAAAAGAGAGAGACATCAGGTCACTCAGCGATGCCTGAAGCATGTGAATTTTGTGCATGTCATGTGAGCTACTGTTACTGCGATTTGAACTGGGATACCCTCAGCAAATAGGAGGAAACTGGTAAAATGTCAAAAAGACAATCGAATTTGCTGAATTTCTTCAAACCAGTAGGTCAGTCAGACCCTAAGCAGGGCAAAAGGATTTCCATGGATCAACAGGGTGGCGATATTAGCAGCACAGGTAGCAAAATCATTGTTAGTACCAGCGATGCTAGTGCAGTGGCACCTGCTAGCAGACACAACCAGCACGAAGAACGAGACGAGAAAGATGATGATGAGGAGAACTTGAAATCGGGGTGAGAGGATGGTGGAGATGATGAAGACGTGAGTGCAGTTGGTGAGGAGACTCAGACTGGGGAAATTTGAATGGAAGCTCAATTTAAAGCCAAGAAAAAGGATATTATCCCTGTCTTCCACATGGCATGTGATTACTGTAAGCCCTACAGCTAGGCAGGTGGGCGTTTGTGCTGTGAAATGATGAAGTGAGTACGGCTAAATTAAGGTGTGCGTGTGTAGGTGCAGCGCTGTCCATAGCACCGAAATGCAGCAGAGGAGATCGACAGACAGACAAACAGGCAGAACACATCAGTTCAGCTTCTTAACCTGCGTGCTTCTCATGGTTGTAAATAGAACTTCCGGCCCTAATTCCATTTCCCCCCCATTGTAGCAATCCACAGACAGAAGGGAAGCGACGGGGAAGTGAAGGGACAGTAAACGAGAGAGAGAGAGAGAGAGAGAGAGAGAGAGAGAGAGAGAGAGAGAGAGAGAGAGCGAGAGAGCGAGAGAGCGAGAGCGAGCTGCAAACTGTAAACAATTGTACGTATGTGCCCCCTTGCTGATTTTGGGTGATTATTGTGAATGCTCTGATTAATAAATGTAAATAAATACTGCTTTGTTTGTGATGGTAGTGTTGTTCGGAATCAGAATCATGTTTATTGGCCATGTAGGTTTGCACATACATGGAATGTGACTCCAGTTTTGTGGCTCTCTCAGTGTGCTTAACATGGAATAACAACACTACAACACAACAATCTTCACATATATACACAAGGATTGACAAGGATTGAAAGTTTGCTTTTGAAACCTGCAGTAAAATCCATTTAGGTCGTCAGCCAGTTGATGGTTCCCTGGACTGTGTGTGTGTGTGTGTGTGGGGGGGGGGGTCTCCTGTAGTTGGTAATTTCTTTCAAACCTCTCCAGACTGATGCTGGGTCATTGGCAGAAACCCTTTTTTGCCACTCTGATCTCCTTTGTGAGTATATTCCTGGCTTTGTTGTACTGGATCCTCTCTCCACTCCTGTAGGCTTCCTCTTTGGCCTGACGAAGCCGCCTGAGTTTCGCTGTGAACCAGGGCTTATTGTTGTTGAAGGTACAGAAAGTTCTGGTGGGCACACATGTCCTCACAAAAGCTGATATAAGATGTCACAGTGTCAGTAAGTTCATCCAGGTCTGTAGATGCAGCCTCAAAAACACTCCAGTCAGTGCATTCACAGCAGGCCTGGAGCTCCAGTTCTGATGCATTGGTCCATTTCCTCACAGTTTTAACCACAGGCTCTGCAGATTTTAGTTTAGCAGGTTGGGAGAAGATGAATCAGACTGATCAGAGAGGCCTAGGGCCCTGTGTTGGGTTTGCCTGTGTTGGTAGGCAACGGAATAGACCCCCACACCACCCGGACGCCTACTTCTGGCACACTAGATAATATAGTGTAATACAGTGGAAGTATATAGCATTGTATGTGGGCATGATGGGTTGTGGAGTTGTGGTATGGTATATGGTATAGTGTATGGGCAATGTAGCATTTAAGCAATATGGCATAATATATGGGCATAGGTTGTGGATTACTTAGCCATAACAACACTGTGTATAGTAGCGACATTGTGCCTGTTGTGCATACATGGTTGCCGCCGATGTCCTGTTGTTGTTCCATTTATTTGTTTTTTCTTTTTTGTTTGTTGTTTTATTTTCTTTGTTGTGTGAGTGATGTCTACAAGTGCTAGAAGCTGCTGTGTACTGGAGTCAAGTTTTTCGTGTGCATTGGCACCCTTGGCCGATAAAGTTGATTTTGATGATGTCATCACTGAGACAGAAAGACAGACAGACTCACACAGACAAACCTTTTACAGTGCATCTCTGTGCAGAAGTAGATCTGGAAGTCTTCTGCATTGTGGAGCACGTAGAGGAACGCGCTGCGCTCATCAAACTTGGAGATGCTGAGAAAAGAAATGACACGGTCAAGGACAATCAGTCGGACTGTATGATCGAAACCATGACGTCAGTCAAAAACACCTCCCCGACAACAGAAGCAACATTATTTGTCTCTCAGTGCTTTCCTCCATTTTATCACCACACAAACTGTGCAGGACGTGCGTTACTTTTTTTTTTATTTTCCCCCTTTTTCTCCCCAGTTGTACTCAGCCAATTACCCCACTCTTCGAAGCTGTCCTGGTCTCTGCTCCACCCCCTCTGCCGATCTAGGGAGGGCTGCAGACTACCACATGCCTCCTCCGATATATGTGGAGCGACCAGCCGCTTCTTTTCACCTGACAGTGAAGAGTTTCACCAAGGGGACACAGAGCGTGGGAGGATCACGCTATTCCCCCAGTCCCCCCTCCTCCCCGAACAGGTGCCCTGACCGACCAGAGAAGGCGCTAGTGCAGCAACAAGGACACATATCCACATCTGGCTTCCCACTAGCAGACACGGCGAATTGTTTCTGTAGGGACGCCTGATCAAGTCAGAGGTAACACGGGGATTCGAACCGGCGATCCCTGTGTTGGTAGGCAACGGAATAGACCACCACGCCACCCGGAGGCCTGACTTTTTTTTCTGATGCAGTTTTCATCCCCGCAGCCGTGACATGCATGCAGCTTTAATCTTTTGCTGTTTTCTAGGATGAGCGCTCAGCCAAGTCTTGACCACTGTGCCAGGACGTTTGTATTCATCCCGGTGTGGCGGTGCTCTGGCCTGCTGCTAGAGCTGCTATTGTGTCCTCCTGGGCACCGAGAATGAGACGTTCCCTAGCAACATCCGAGGCCTCCACTGAGTTTCTGTGTGAACAGTGAAATAACGCTGAGCAGTACACCGTAAATACTTCTGATTTTTTTTTGTTTTGATTTTGATATACTTTTATTAATCCCCGTTGGGAAATTCTTCTCTGCATTGAAGCCATCCCAGCTGTGTAGCTAGGAGCAGTGGGCAGCCACCGTGCTGCGCCCGGGGACCAACTCCAGTTGGTCTTGCCATGCCTCGGTCAGGGGCACAGACAGGAGGATTAACCCTCACATGCATGTCTTCCTGATAGCAGGGAAACCGGAGCATCCGGAGAAAACCCACTGCAGACACGGGGAGAACATGCAAACGCCACATACGGGACAACCCCCAAGGTTGGACAACCCGGGTTCGAACCCAGGACCTTCTCGCTGTGAGGCGACAGTGCTAACCACAGTCCCACCGTGCCACCCATTAAAGTGTTTCTGCAGTGTTTGAATGGAAAACCGACGGAATTCGGTTCAGTTATTAGAATGCACCATTCCGGTACAAGTTTGGTTCCCCCTCAGAGTTCAGTACACATGTTTCAGGCATAGTTTCAAAAGGAGGACATGTCAATGCAATCGGATTTGGATAGGCTTGTCAGAAAACTACAATACCCATTGCACACAGAAGTTCTGGGCATAGCAAGATGCAGTGTCAGTTAAGAGCGATGGAGTCACGGCCGTCCCCGGCTCCAGCTACTCCAGCCCTGGTGTCATGTCTAGTCCTGCTATGACACCAACCCACTCCTGAGTCCTGTCCCGTTTTCTTCGGTTACCCATGATTCCTACCATTAAACCTTTTGGTTCACATGTTACCAAATCTGCATTTGGTTCCTCAATTCCTGCACCCCGCCCACGACTGACCGATGGCGAACCCATTGTGTGAGAAGCAACAGCGCCAACTTTGCACCTGAGGTATGCGACAACAGTTAGCCTCTAGGCATCTGGGTAGCGTGGCAGTCTATTCCGTTGCCTACCAACACGGGGATCGGTGGTTTGAATCCCTGTGTTACCTCCAGCTTGGTCGGGTGTCCCTACAGACACAATTGGCCGTGTCTGCGGGTGGGAAGCCGGACATAGGTATATGTCCTGGTTGCTGCACTAGTGCCTCCTCTGGTTGGTCGGGGCACCTGTTCGGAGGGGGGGGGACTGGGGGGAATAGCGTGATCCTCCCACGCGCTACGTCCCCCTGGCGAAACTCCTCACTGTCAGGTGAAAAGAAGCGGCTGGCGACTCCACATGTATCAGAGGAGGCATGTGGTATTCTGCAGCCCTCCCCGGATTGGCAGAAGGGGTGGAGCAGAGACCGGGACGTCTCAGAAGAGTGGGGTAATTGGCCAGATACAATTGGGGAGAAAAAGGGGGGAGAAAACCCCCCTCCCCCCAAAAAAAGTTAGTCTGTAAATGACAGTATTACACACCAAGAAAAAAATAAAATAAATATATATAAATATATATAAAACACTGGTAAACTACTTGTTTGAAGAATTATGTTTGGAATCAGAGGTCTAGCTGTTTATGCTAAAACAGGATGTAGAATTTTACTCTGGGTAGATAATCTTCAATCAAAGGACCATGTGTTTTACCTTTGAAAGCTATTGTACCAGTGATTGTTTTGGTTGATTAGATAAAAAAGTATTAGGAGATGTCCACTTCTGAGATATTGCTCAACAAATCTCAAAACCATGCTTCCTAAAAGCAACTTCTGGGATTTTACCTACATTAGTCGGGTGAATTGTGAAAACGGTTGACACCAGCACACTGAGTTATAACTGTGAACCGCTTTCCATCAGTATATTCTTTAATTTCCATTCCCCGCTGGTCTTGATGGAAAACTAACTAGTCTCAGGTCAGCAGAATTGGGACAAATGACTCTCAGTAGGGGCAGCATGGTGACGCAGTGGTTAGCGCGGTCACCTCACAGCTAGAAGGTCCTGGGTTCGAGCCCCCGGGGTAGTACAACCTTGGGGGTCATCCTCTGTGTGGAGTTTGCATGTTCTCCCCGTGTCTGCGTGGGTTTCCTGCGGTTGCTCCGGTTTCCTCCCACAGTCCAAAGACATGTAGGTCAAGTGAATCGGCCGTACTAACTTGTCCCTAGGTGTGAATGTGTGTGTATGTCGGCCCTGTGATGGACTGGTGGCCTGTCCAGGGTGTCTCCCTGCCTGCTGCCCAATGACTGCTGGGATAGGCTCCAGCATCCCTGCGACCCTGGTTGGGGTAAGAGGCTTGGATAATGGATTGATTATTTTTTCCCCTGTTTTTAAAACCTGACTAGCGGTCAATAACCCTAACGTAGGCCAAAGCCTAACGGTAGCCCACTGAATCGTCAGAGCAAACATTTTTTATGTGATGTGAAAAGGATGATAACAAGTGTGAGGATAAAACGGGTAGTTGGCTTATAATGGCCTGCTTTCTTGGAAATTCATCAAGCACAGCTGTTTAGCTTAAGATATAAAACTTAGACTTTCTCTAATTCAGTAGGAAAGCTGCACGATTCTAGATCTTACACTGGCCCGCCAGCTAACATTATGTGCCAATCACAATTCTATAGCTTACATTGATCTAGATATCACACAATGCACGATTCTAGATCTTACACTGGCTCGTCAGCTAACATTATGTGCCAATCACGATTCTAGATGTTATACTGATCTAGAATCGTGAAATCACACAATACACAATTCTAGATCTTACACTGATCTAGAAATCACACAATGCACGATTCTAGATCTTACACTGGCTCATCAGCTAACATTATGTCCCAATCTGTTCATCCTGCCACAAATATTATGATATTTCCATTTTCGGGCCATGATGACAGGATGGCAGTTCAGCTATTTTAGTTGAATAATAATAAAAAAATACTTAAACCATTTAATCTGTGGTCTTTACGTAATGTTCTATCACCATTAAAAAAAAAGAAAGAACTGAAACCGGTAACCAAAAACCAAGAATTATTTTACAAAACCGAATCATAACCAAACAGGAACACTAGCAGCACAACACTGCAGTGAAGGAGCTGTAGTGGAATAGGGAAGCAGCTAAGAACAGCTGACTCGGACAACCCGTAGTGCAGTCTGTGATACTGGCATGAGGCGCTGCAGATGGCATGGTGGCAAATGAAATGGTACTCTGTCCATGGAAAAAGGCACGTGGGCCTAGGAAGCTGTTGGAATATCGGCCTTGGAAGGTTACAGACACGTTCCCCTTTCATACATGGATAATGAGAATCAAAAGCTTGATGGACAAGATCAGGCAGGAGTCTCCGTGGACTATGATGTGTGCGGATGACATTGTGGTCTGTAGTGAGAGTAGGGTGCAGATTGAGATGCCTGGAGAGGTGGAGGTATGCACTGGAGAGAAGAGGAATGAAAGTCAGTAGGAGCAAGATGGAATACCTATGCGTGAATGAGAGGCAGGACAGTGGAATTGTGAGGATGCAAGCAGTAGGGGTGACGAAGGCATATGAGTTTAAATACTTGGGGTCAACTGTCCAACGTATCAGGGAGTGCAGAAGAGAGGTGAAGAAGAGAGTGCAGGCAGGCTGGAGTGGGTGGAGAAGTGTGTCAGGAGTGATTTGTGACAGAAGGGTAACAGCAAGAGTTAAAGGGAAGGTTTACAAGATGGTAGTGAGACCAGCTATGTTATATGGTTTGGGGACAGTGGTACTGACGAAAAGACAGGAGGAGGAGCTGGAGGTGGCAGAGTTGAAGATGCTAAAATTTTCACTGGGAGTAAGAAAGAAGGACAGGATTAGGAACGATTATATTAGAGGGACCACTGAGGTTGTACGGTTTGGAGACAAAGCAAGAGAGGCAAGATTGAGATGGCTTAGACATGTGTGGAGGAGAGGTGCTGGTTATATTGGGAGAAGGATGCTGAATATGGAGCTGCCAGGGAAGAGGAAAAGAGGAAGGCCAAAGAGGAGGTTTATGGATGTGGTGAGGGAGGACGTGCAGGTGGCTGGTGTGACAGAGGAAGATGCAGAGGACAGGAAGAGATGGAAATGGATGATCCGCTTCGGCGACCCCTAACGTGAGCAGCTGAATGTAGTAGTAGTGGTAGTAGTAGTAGTAGTAGATAATGAGAATCAAAAGAACAATGTAACCAACATACCACCTCCATTTGAAGTGGAAACCGGTCACCTGTGGAGATGGGCTTCATTAACTGTAGTATGACTGTGTACTTAAGAGACAGATGTACTGACCTGACGCCTCGTACCAATGTGGCGCAGAAGTTCCACTCATGGATCCCCTTGTTCTGTAGGCAAGATAAGACCAAGTCAAGTATCATCATCTAGAATATCAGTTGAGCCCCTGATACACATCACGAAGAGACCACCAAGATCCAGACGGACAGGACCGGTATTAAAAATGACTCTTGGGCAAACAGAAAAAGAAACTTAGTGAGCATCATGTAGGGTGTGTCCGCTTGTCAAGACCCTGAAATCCCATTTACCTACATCCTGCTCCCCTCTATCTACTCCTACCCCGTCCCACAGGCCCCTTCTTAGAACAGAGTTAAACCACATTACAATAGGTTAAATATAAACAAGAAAAAGGAAAAAAATAAAAATAAAAATAAAAAATAGATAAGTAAACAAAAATAAATAAAATAAAGAAGCGAGTAAATAAATAAAAGAATAACTACTTTACTTGCACCTGAGCCATTTTAATGGTCTTTTTGGGCTTTGAGGTTGGGTAACTGCTGGCTGTGTATGTGGTGGGCAAGCCGCAAGGTATTCGTTCACCCAAGGCCAGCCCGAGCCCGATTTCTATGGCGCCACCTCGCCAGGAGGGAGGCCATCAACATATTCAATCAATGGCGTCCAGTGAGAATAGAACCTATCAGAGGAGCCCCTCAGTGTAAACTTTATTTTTTCCGGTTTAAGTACGTAGAAACAAAATGTCCCGTCATCACGCTTTACTAGAGGCTGGCTGACAGGATTTCCAAAGGACGAGGATTTTTCTACGGACGATTAAATAGGCAAAGCCAATAACATTAGGTTGGATAGCCATTGTAGTGATTTCATCTGAGTGGGGGGGGGTGTCTACCAAAGATTGTTATGTGAGGGGACAGACAGACTTTCAACTTCAAAACTTCTGAAATCACATTACAAAAATGAATGCAAGAAGCTAGTTAGTTTGGGACATGACCAGAACATATGAGCCAAATCGCAAGGGGCTAGGGAACGTCTCTCACAGTTTTCATCCACTTTGCTTGGGTGACGTTTGGCGAGCTTGGCCTCGCTATAATGGAGTCTATGAATTACTTTGAACTGTATGAGACTGAGCCTAGCACAACTAGCGGAGGAGATGACAGCTTCCAGAGCCTTGTCAGGGTCCCCCAACTGAAGCGCATATATATATAGATATCTATATATATATATATATATATATATCTATATATATATCTATATATATCTATATATATCTATATATATCTATATATATATCTATATATATATATACATATATACATATAAACAACCGAGCTACTGAGGATGCACAAGCCAATGCATTCTTAGTGCCGGTCCCAAGCCTGGAAAAATGGGGAGGGTTGTGTCAGGAAGGGCATCTGGCGTAAAATCTTTGCGAAATCAAATATGCAGATCATAAATAAGATTTCCATACTGGATCAGTCGAGGCCTGGGTTACCAACGACCGCCACTGGTACTGTTGGCCAGCAGGGTGCCGGTGGAAACTATGCTACTGTTAGGTGAAGGAGAAGGAGAGGGGGAAGGCATGTCCAGAGGCAGGTGGAGAGGAGGAAAGGTAGGCGTGTGGAGGTGAGAGTCGGAACTTTGAATGTTGGCACTATGACTGGTAAAGGGAGAGAGCTGGCTGATATGATGGAAAGAAGAAAGGTAGGCATACTGTGTGTGCAAGAGACCAGGTGGAAGGGGAGTAAGGCCAGGAGTATCGGAGGTGGGTTCAAACTCTTCTACCATGGTGTGAATGGGAGGAGAAATGGGGTAGGGGTAATTCTGAAGGAAGAGTATGTCAAGAGTGTGTTGGTGGTGAAGAGAGTGTCAGACAGAGTGATGAGTATGAAGCTGGAAATTGAAGGTTTATTGCTGAATGTTATCAGCGCATATGCCCCACAAGTCGGGTGTGAGATGGAAGAGAAAGAATAATTCTGGAGTGAGTTGGATGACATGGTGGAGAGGGTACCCAAGGAGTAGAGAATGGTGATTGGAGCGGACTTCAATGGACATGTTGGTGAAGGGAACAGAGGTGATGAGGAGTCAATTTTGCGAAAAGGATGGAAATGCTGTGGTGAATACATATTTCAAGAGGGAGGAACACAGGGTGACGTACAAGAGTGGAGGAAAGTGCACACAGGTGGACTATATCTTATATAGAAGGCCCGATCTAAAGGAATTGGAGACTGCAAGGTGGTGACAGGGGAGAACGTAGCTAGGCAGCATCGGATGGTGGTCTGTAGGATGACTTTGGAGACCAAGAAGAGGAAGAGAGTGAAGACACAGCCGAAGATCAAATGGTGGAAGTTGAAGAAGGAAGGCTGTTGTGTGGAGCTGAGGGAGGAGTTAAGACAGGCACTGGGTGGTAGTGAAGAGTTGCCAGATGGCTGGACAACCACTGCAGAAATAGTGAGGGAGACAGCTAGGAAGGTATTGGTGTGTCATCAGGACAGAGGAAGGAAGACAAGGAGACTCGGTGGTGGAATGAGGAAGTACAGCAAAGTATACAGAGGAAGAGGTTGGCAAAGAAAAAGTCGGATAGTCAGAGAGACGAAGAAAGTAGACAGGAGTACAAGGAGACGCAGCGTAAAGCGAAGAGAGAGGTGGCAAAGGCAAAGGAAAAGGCATATGGTGAGTTGTATGACAGGTTAGACATTAAGGAAGGAGAAAAGGACTTGTACCGATCGGCTAGACAGAGGGTCCGAGCTGGGAAGGATGTGCAGCAAGTTAGGGCAATCAAGGATAGCGATGGAAATGTGATGACAAGCGAGGAGAGTGTACTGAGAAGGTGGAAGGAGTACTATGAGGGGCTGATGAATGAAGAAAATGAGAGAGACAGAAGGTTGGGTGATGTAGGGATAGTGAATCAGGAAGTTCCGTGGATTATCAAGGAGGAAGTGAGGGCAGCTATGAAGAGGATGAAGAGTGGAAAGGCAGTTGGTCCTGATGACATACCTGTGGAGGCATGGAGATGTTTAGGAGAGATGGCAGTGGAGTTTTTAACTAGATTGTTTAACACAATCTTGGAAAGTGAGAGGATGTCTGAGGAGTGAAGAGGAAGCATGCTGGTACCGATTTTCAAGAACAAGGGCGATGTGCAGAACTGTAGCAACTACAGAGGTATAAAGTTGATCAGCCACAGCATGAAGATTTGGGAAAGAGTAATAGAAGCTAGGTTAAGAGGAGAGGTGATGATCAGTGAGCAGCAGTATGGTTTCATGCCATGAAAGAGCACCACAGATGCAATGTTTGCTTTGAGAATGTTGATTGAGAAGTATAGAAAAGACCAGAAAGAGTTACATTGTGTCTTTGTAGATTTAGAGAAAGCATACGACAGGGTGCCGAGAGAGGAGGTGTGGTATTGTATGAGGAAGTCGGGAGTGGCAGAGAAGTATGTAGGAGTGGTGCAGGATATGTATGAGGGAAGTGTGACAGTGGTGAGGTGTGTGGTTGGAATGGCAGATGGGTTCAAGTTGGAGGTGGATTACATCAAGGATCGGCTCTGAGCCCTTTCTTGTTTGCAATGGTGATGGACAGGTTGACGGACAAGATCAGGCAGGAGTCTCCATGGACGATGATGTTCGCGGATGACATTGTGATCTGTAGCGAGAGTAGGGTGCAGGTTGAGGAGAGCTTGGAGAGGTGGAGGTATGCACTGGAGAGAAGAGGAATGAAAGTCAGTAGGAGCAAGACGGAATACCTATGCGTGAATGAGAGAGAGGACAGTGGGATGGTCAGGATGCAAGGAGTGGAGGTGACAAAGGCATATGAGTTTAAGTACTTTGGGTCAACTGTCCAAAGTAACGGGGAGTGCAGTAGAGAGGTGAAGAAGAGAGTGCAGGCAGGGTGGAGTGGGTGGAGAAGAGTGTCAGGAGTGATTTGTGACAGAAGGGTACCAGCAAGAGTTAAAGGGAAGGTTTACAAGATGGTTGTGAGACCAGCTATGTTATATGGTTTGGAGACAGTGGCACTGATGAAAAGACAGGAGGCAGAGCTGGAGGTGGCAGAGTTGAAGATGCTAAGATTTTCATTGGGAGTAAGAAAGAAGTACAGGATTAGGAACGATTATATTAGAGGGACCGCTGAGGTTGGACGGTTTGGAGACAAAGCAAGAGAGGCAAGATCGAGATGGCTTGGACATGTGTGGAGGAGAGGTGCTGGTTATATTGAGAGAAGGATACTGAATATGGAGGTGCCAGGAAAGAGGAAAGGAGGAAGGCCAAAGAGGAGGTTTATGGATGTGGTGAGGGAGGACATGCAGGTGGCTGGTGTGACAGAGGAAGACGCAGAGGACAGGAATAAATGGAAATGGATGATCCGCTGTGGTGACCCCTAATGGGAGCAGCCGCAAGTAGTATATATATATATATATATATATATATATATATACTATAAACACACACACACACACACACACACACACACATATATATATACACTACCGTTCAAAAGTTTGGGATCACCCAAACAATTTTGTGTTTTCCATGAAAAGTCACACTTATTCACCACCATATGTTGTGAAATGAATAGAAAATAGAGTCAAGACATTGACAAGGTTAGAAATAATGATTTGTATTTGAAATAAGATTTTTTTTACATCAAACTTTGCTTTCGTCAAAGAATCCTCCATTTGCAGCAATTACAGCATTGCAGACCTTTGGCATTCTAGCTGTTAATTTGTTGAGGTAATCTGGAGAAATTGCACCCCACGCTTCCAGAAGCAGCTCCCACAAGTTGGATTGGTTGGATGGGCACTTCTTTGAGCAGATTGAGTTTCTGGAGCATCACATTTGTGGGGTCAATTAAACGCTCAAAATGGCCAGAAAAAGAGAACTTTCATCTGAAACTCGACAGTCTATTCTTGTTCTTAGAAATGAAGGCTATTCCATGCGAGAAATTGCTAAGAAATTGAAGATTTCCTACACCGGTGTGTACTACTCCCTTCAGAGGACAGCACAAACAGGCTCTAACCAGAGTAGAAAAAGAAGTGGGAGGCCGCGTTGCACAACTGAGCAAGAAGATAAGTACATTAGAGTCTCTAGTTTGAGAAACAGACGCCTCACAGGTCCCCAACTGGCATCTTCATTAAATAGTACCTGTTAGAGCCTGTTTGTGCTGTCCTCTGAAGGGAGTAGTACACACCGGTGTAGGAAATCTTCAATTTCTTAGCAATTTCTCGCATGGAATAGCCTTCATTTCTAAGAACAAGAATAGACTGTCGAGTTTCAGATGAAAGTTCTCTTTTTCTGGCCATTTTGAGCGTTTAATTGACCCCACAAATGTGATGCTCCAGAAACTCAATCTGCTCAAAGAAGTGCCCATCCAACCAATCCAACTTGTGGGAGCTGCTTCTGGAAGCGTGGGGTGCAATTTCTCCAGATTACCTCAACAAATTAACAGCTAGAATGCCAAAGGTCTGCAATGCTGTAATTGCTGCAAATGGAGGATTCTTTGACGAAAGCAAAGTTTGATGTAAAAAAAATCTTATTTCAAATACAAATCATTATTTCTAACCTTGTCAATGTCTTGACTCTATTTTCTATTCATTTCACAACATATGGTGGTGAATAAGTGTGACTTTTCATGGAAAACACAAAATTGTTTGGGTGATCCCAAACTTTTGAACGGTAGTGTATATACTAATGGGATAATATGTCAGCATATGAAACAGAATAAACCCAGCAGGCTGTTGCTGCTGTTGGATTTGACCTTGTCATCAGGAGCCACGTGCCAGATGGAAACTGTGTTGCTGTCCACATCTTTGTTTATGGATAAATATGAGGGCTGGTACACTTTAGTGGGCTCCAATATCAACACCTGGGGAGGAGAAACACACCTTGTGAGAACTTTCTTTTCCAACATTTACTTGTTTGATTTGCCAGCAGAAACACACACAGAGCGGGGAAGCAGGAAATACAAACAGGAAGTAGGGCATATGGTGCTGGTGGGCCGCAGTTGGGAATAAGTGCTTTGACTCACAGGGAAGCGAATGGAGTAAACTTCTTTCTTGGTGGCCTCGACCATGAAGTCCATCCAGAAGTCCACCAGCTCCTGCTTGGGGACTGGCTGCTCCACACCAGCTTTCTTGAAGTGCTGGTAGATCAGGATGGTCTCCACCAGTGAGCGCAGATACCTGACGTAGCACAAAGACACAGACCACCAGCGGGCCGACTATGAAGTTAAAAAATCCTACACCTTACATCACGTTTTATTCTTTCCAAGAGAACATTGTATTCACAGAGATTTTGTGGGCAAATGCTGCTAACCACGACTGATTTATAAAAATAATTTTACATGAGTTTGACCAACATACACATTTAATTCACTAATATTTGATCTCCCGTGTTTTAAAGATCTAAATGTATTCATCAGTAATCCAAAGGGAAACAAAAAATACTGCCTCATAGATGTTACCTGTTGTGCCTTGTTGGGTCACAGTGGTCTTAATAACGTTGATGAAGGTTCATGAAAGAGGCATAGCGTTTATAACATCCATCCATCCATCATCCAAACCGCGTATCCTGCTCTCAGGGTCGCGGGGATGCTGGAGCCTATCTCAGCAGTCATTGGGCGGCAGGCGGGGAGACACCCTGGACAGGCCGCCAGGCCATCACAGGGCCGACACACACACACACACACACACACACACACACACACACACACACAAATCTAGGGACAATTTAGTACAGCGATTCACCTGACCTATATGTCTTTGGACTGTGGGAGGAAACCGGAGCACCAGGAGGAAACCCACGCAGACACGGGGAGAACATACAAACTCCACACAGAGGACGACTCGGGATGACCCCCAAGGTTGGACTACCCCGGGGCTCGAACCCAGAATCTTCTTGCTGTGAGGCGACCGCGCTAACCACTGCACCACCGTGCCGCCCGCAATTATAACATTGCATGAGAATACAACAGGTCCAAAGACAGCAAGACAGCGCTTCAAACTACTGTATTTACTTTTAATATTTAGCCAGTCCCCAGAGGAAGTACACCAAGTACTTGCTCATCCGCATGCTACAGATGGCCTCTGTAATTTTACAGTAAGGTCGTTCAAGATTAAAGGGGACATCAGTGATTTTAATTTACAACACTCTTTTTTATATATATGTAGTATATATTTTTCCCATTTTTCTCCCCAGTTGTACTTGGGCAATTACCCAACTCTTCTGAGTTGTCCCGGTCACTGCTCCACCCCCTCTGCTGATCCAGGAGGGCTGCAGACTACCACATGCCTCCTCCCATACATGTGGAGTCACCAGCCGCTTCTTTTCACTTGACAGTGAGGAGTGTCGCCAGGGGATGTAGTGTGTGGGATGATCAAGCTATTTCCCCCCAGCACCCCCCGAACAGGTGCCCCGACCGACCAGAGGAGGCGCTATTGCAGCGACCAGGACACATACCCACATCCGGCTTCCCACCCACAGACATGGCCAACTGTGACTGTAGGGATGCTCGGCCAAGCCAGAGGTAACACGGGGATTCGAACCAGCGATCCCCGTGTTGGTAGGAAACGGAATAGACCGCCACGCCACCCAGACGCCCTTAATTTAGAATACTTTTAATAACATTATTCGGGTGAACTCTTCTAAATCCCGACAGCGATCAAGTAAGTACACTTACTGAGAATACAATCTGGTGTCTATGGCCGCATTGGCCCCTACTTGACATTAATCAGTTTGTGCATTCATGAGCCTCTCAGGAAAAAGCGGGAGGGTGGATACCTTTGCAGGATGTTTTCAAAATAAAGCAAGTACTCACCAATGCCTGCCAAGGACATCCTACCACCACTTTAACTCACGGTTTATCTGAAGACTACAGAAACAGACCTGGGTTGAACAGTAGGTGCCCTACATGACGTGTTTTTTTGTTTTTCTTTCCCACGAGTCCTTCTCACCAGATGGGAGCTTTGAGTTTGAAAAGTTTCTCAGAGGCTTGGATGACCCTGGTGTTGTCACAGGCCAGGATGCTGGCCCCGAGGAAGAAGCCCACGTCCCAGTAGCTCTGCAGCTTGTCCAGACTGCCCTTCTTACCCAGCAGGCTGCTCAGCTTAACTCCTGCCAAACAAGGAGAATCCCACGTTTAACACAGCAGCTGAGCTTACTTTAGTTTGTCAATCATTTTGTGGAGGAAAAAAAAGTCAGTGAGGTGTGAGGTGGCGGGCAGGATAAGGCGAGTAAGGTTCAAAGAAAAGGAAAGATAGGCTAATTAAAAGAGCTGCAGGCCACTTCCCAGAACTTCCTCTTCTGCTTTACACATTGCTGAACTACTTTTGGGGCCTCAAAGCTCCAGGTAAGGAGCAAAGGACGAAGACAAAAGCTTAACAGCATGGCTAGGTGTGCCAAAAAAAA